>NC_092176.1:4624500-4953000 GCF_045791955.1 Oncorhynchus clarkii lewisi | reverse complement strand
GCTGATAAAACTGTGGGTTTCCTGATGTCAACATTGTGAACAGCGTGCCCGATGGTGTACCAACACAATTGCATTTTGTTGATGACTATGTGATGGCAATATTCGTACGGCGCCATCAACTCAAGTTTCAGCATGATAATGCACGGCCCCATGTCACAAGGATCTGTACACAATTTCTAGAAGCTGAAAAAGTCCCAGTTCTTCCATGGCCTGCATACTCACCAGACATGTCACCAATTGAGCATGTGTGGGATGCTCTGGATCAACGTGTACGACAGTGTTTGCCAATTCCTGTCCAATACCCAGCAACTTTTGCCTAGTGGTTTTTGTCTCCTTTTGACCGTTTCAATTGATAACAAACAAGGTAAGGTACTTAGTTGTTAAACAGACAATATTTGATATTGAGATAAAAAGAAGCATTAGTGACAGATTTAGAGCACGCAGCCTTCTAAACACCACAGACATAAGAAAGGCGTATTCAGGGATTTTCTGATTGATGCTAAGATTTCAGTGAAGTACTGGGATTTCATGATTTTGTGGGAAAGTTCTCCGTTAATGGCTCTGCATGGTCAATCCATTATCTGAAATAGCCCTACAGTATTTACTGTGATGGCTCCGCAATTGCTTCAAACCCTCCATATGAAGCCTCCTTTTCGGATCAAGCTAAAAATTGACATTTAAAGTGAATCTTTGCAAGTGCAGTGTGCGAGAGCTTCTTTACTTCAAGTTCTCTGTAACAACCCATGCACTATCTACAGTACATGATACTAACTTCAGTGTAGCTATGAGAGGTGAGAAAATACAATTATAATTGCCATAAAATGTATTATTATCTTTGTTTAAGGCCGGGACTATCAATGAAACACAACAAAAATGTGAGGGAGAGTAATATTATGAAAAAAGTAAGTGTGTGATTGATTCTCAGTGCAGTCATTAGACAAAGCCCAAACCTGAGCTGGAGATGATGAGGCGTAATACCAGGCCCAGGATCTGAAGTGAAATGTTTTTTTTCCTGCCAGCATGGACGTCTCCTTTTTCATAGGTGCGCATTCCAATCCCTAAACTTCAAACCAGACTGGAGGGTGATTGGATGCTTAGCTTGATATGTAAAAGAGTGTGGCAAGACAACAGTAAGCAATAAACATGCTACATTAAGAGTTTGTAGCAACCACTTCTCTGTGTCCAAAAATAGCACCACATCTAAAAGGTTTAACATTCTGTAAAGCTCAAGAACAGAGATACAAGTAAGTGGGCAAGGCAGATGGTGCAGGGAAGAGGAGGATGAGCCACGTAGTTTTCTCTTTTCCGCCCATAAATACTACAGGGTGTTTTTGTTGGAATATTTTGATTGGCTATCAATTTAAACTGAGTTAATGTGTAAGAGAGAGAGGGAGATTGAGAGAGAGCAAGAGATGGGTAGACTATTAAAGAATCAGGAGTAAGAGAGTGAGGGGGGAAGTGGGAAAAGAGAATGGAGAGAGGGCATAATGGGATAATAGAAGGGAGCGTACAGAACTTGATTGGCGGAAACTAAAAAGGAGAGAGATAGTAAGCGGACACTTTAATGAGATTTCCCTCACCTCTGCCCGTGTGTGTGCATATGTGTGTTTGTGTGCGCATCATCTCACAAGACACAAATCTATATCAAAATGTAAAGATTTCCAATGAACATGCTGTTGTATGCTATCACAGTGACGTGATTCAATGGTTTTCTAAACATAGAATTGGTGACACATTCCCAGTATATCAAATTTAGATTGCATCCAGAGTGTAATTATCAAATTCATTCATGTTGAATCTATTGATTGAAAAATCCAATCTTAATCCTTATTATTATATAACGTTCTTCACATACTGTAGTGGCTGGTTTACTCTAGGTCATTGGTTACCAACATTTTTCGGTTACTGTACCACCAACTGAATTTTGCTCTGCCCGGAGTACCCCTGAAGAACCCCCTCATTTGCATATTACCAGTAGGTCTGCGGTCTCATGAGTCTTCTCATGTACCCATGTGGATAAGCCAAGTACCCCCAGGGTGTAGGTTATACATCATTGAGCTTCACATTAGTCATTGTACATTAAAATATCAAGACAAAACATAATTGACTCCCCCACATCGTGTGCTTGCATGGAAGTATCCCATCACAGGGCTATGAATCACCATCCCCCAACCTAGGCTTCCTTCCAGGCAAAACTGGCATTAATATTGCATTTTCCACCTTTACATCAGACCATTCATCATGTGTCAGGTAACTGCACACACAGTCTCACATTTACCATACTTGTAATGCAGCTGAGGCAGACACACATGGAACAGAGCCACTGTCTGATCCCCTCCCCCCCCATGTCTGGGCTTTTGTAACTTCTAGTGTTATACTTGATGGTGGGCGGACCTGATGCAGACATCTTTTTATTATGCTTCAGGCTGGGCGGTGTGAAAGGTTTTTCATGGGGATGAGAAATGCAGGGCTGCTAGAACAGACTGTTCCAAGACCAGAGGGATGTCAAAGGTACAGCAGAGAGTTGTGCAGTGGATGGACAGGATCTCTAAACCATGTAGATCCATTTACATGTAAACAATGGACAGTATTTATTCTTGAGAGGGCTTGCACTTCTACTTCACTTCTACTGATCATTTCCTCAGTGTTTTGAGTGACATGTCCATACTGTATGGCTGATGGTTGGGTGCTGTTCAGTCAGTTACGTTTTTACATTTTAGAGTGCATTTCATCATTGTACCTCCAGGGGGGTTCACGACTCTCGTGGCCTCTACCTCACCTTGACCACAGGGGTTCAAATGAGCATCATTAGATCCCGTTGTTACTGTCATAAACCCAGTGAGACAATCCCAATAAAAATAGACACATGTAGAGACACCCCAGCCATTAGATTAGAACTTCACACCTGTTTATTGCCTAACGTTTAAAAAAAAAATGTTTAAATGGATATTGAATTCACTCCCCTGGAGATTTAAAAAAAAAAAAGAATCTTAGCTGGGAAATCGAAGCGCTTATCAAATAGTTGCCATGGCTGGCAGCTGCTCAGGAAATTAGTTTAGGCATGACCTCATAGATTCCCATACCTCCACCACACATGGCTGATAGAGAATGAGAGAGAGTGAGATGGGGAGAAAGAGAAATTGTGAAAAAAATATAGCTGAAGAGAGAGAGGGAAGAGAAGGAGACAGAGAAAGATATGGGTGGGGGCTGAAAGTATGTATGCAGGGGAGTGTTCTCCTGATATACTGACTAAGGCAGGTTTTCCCAAAATGGGTACCCCAAGGGGTGCACGTTTTGTTTTTTTCCCTAGCACTACACAGCTGATTCAAACAATCAAAGCTTGATGATGAGTTTATTATTTTAATCAGCTGTGTAGAGCTAGGGCAAAAAAACAAATGTGCCTTAGTCAGTATATCAGGAGCACACTCCCCTGCATACATACTTTCAGCCCCCACCCATATCTTTCTCTGTCTCCTTGGGGTCCCCAGGACTGAGTTTGGGAAATTCTGTGCTAATGTAAGAGGTCAAAGCAGACACTGTATCTATGAAGTTGAGGGTCACTAAACTTCTTATTATACTTCTTCTCACTGCAAGTTCACTGACCAGCTGTATCCTCAAGGGTGTGAGAGGTGTTCAAACGGATTTCATTTCGCTTTTACAAGTCTCCTCACTCCATTCCTGTACTCCCTCCTTCCTCTAGAGTGGACTTCCGGAGCCCCTCTGAGTCATTCCTACCACAGAAAGAAAGACAGTAATAAAGGTTTGGAATCCTTGAGGGCTTGGCTTTCATTTCACACATGTCCAAAGCAGCTGACTCTAGGTCAGTCTGACTTGTTTAAAGCCCATAAAGAAACTAAAGTGTTGAACCCCTCTGGACGGCCCACATCAATCATCTCTAAATGAGTGAAGTGGATAAAACACCCCACAGTGAACCTAACACTTGAAAGTGCCCTAATTTAAACGGAATCACACACGTTAGATATATTGTATATCTACCATACAGTTCAGTGCAGTGTAGAACAGACCAGTGTGTGGGGTTTTGTACATAGCTAGTTAAACTCCATTATTCATACACTGCCATGAATTTGCCATCATCTTACAGGCAGCTCTGTGGCGAGTAGAAATAAAATGTCATATTATTGTACACCTGTAATGACACAAAGTACAATAAAGTAAAATGTACTATATGAATGAATGAAATTCCTTGAGGGGAGGGCTTATATTTCACATTATTTTACTGTAATTAAAAGAGATTAGTGCAAGCTGGTTGGATGCTAGGTAAAGTGTTTATACATTACAGAATATTATGCATAGTTAGTATTTCATATTACTTCCACTTCTAGAGGCCTTGACAAAGGCTTCCAAACTGACAATGACTAAAGGGCAAAAAAGACCAAAAGTACATGGCAAAATGATCAACCATTAAGGATCAAAGACTTGCTGCCTCCCCTGTATGTTTACATTTCATGGGGCACTATAAGTGAAGTTCAATTGGTACAGCATTCTCACTCACGGGTGCAACAAATATAGCCTCTTACAAGGCACACCTCAAAATATGTAAATGAACCAGAAACAACAATACCATGCACCCACTAGTGATCAAAATGTTGTGGTGCTCAAAAGATACTGTATGGTACTGAATTCTGTGGGGTGGAAATAAAGTACCATTTGAAATACAGCAATTTTACAACAATGCACCATAATTTACTGCATTAACACGTTTCAGAGTTTTTTTATTCTTGATAATACCTGAAATTACTGTATAAATTACAGTATTCTGTTACAGTGTACACATTCTGACAAACTGGCAGTCGGTCTATCCACTTGATAGCCATTCATTTTTAGGTTTTTCTCCTCTTTTGGGATATCACAGGAGGTCATGAACTAATCATAACCAGCCTAGAGGCCCACTGTGAATGTTGTTTAATTTCAAAGCATAATAGACAGTCAGACACCATACTAGTTTGACTGTATAACACACAATAAAGTCACTTTGACATGAATATGATCCGCCACTTTCGGGATGGATACACTAACAGTCCGTTCAAAGATAATGCTTTCAAAGACAAATAAATTGCCCTATCTGAAACGAGAGACATAGCGTGTTGAGGATGAAATGCAAGGTCAGGCTGAAACCCATTGACTGCATTATTATTTGCACTTTTAGATTTGAATTGATTGCATGCTGCGCTTGGACTCGGAGGCTCTCTAAGGCATCACACTGCGCTCCAATAACTAGAAGGTGGTGGTACTCAGACACCAGAGATGATGCACAGAGAAGAAGCAAAACAGAGCTGATTTGATGTGCATTCATACATGTCCATTTTGCTGCAGCCTCGTGTTTATATGGATTCATTTTCCTCAAAGTAACTAGGTTTGAAGTATTAAAGGGATATTTCACACTGGACAAAAACTTTGTCAGACCCTTTTTGATACCCTGGGGTTATCCTGAAGTCAGGGTGTTCAGAGAATGGAACATCAAATTAAGACTTGGACACGAGACAGCATACAGTGCTTGTGCCACAGTGGCTTGCGAAAGTATTCACCCCCTTGGCATTTTGTTGCCTTACAATCTGGAATTAAAATGGATTTTTGGGGGGGTTTGTATCATTTGATTTACATAAGATGTCTACCACTTTGAAGATGCAACATTTTTACATTTGAAAGAAACAATATATAAGACAACAAAACAGACAACTTGAGGGTGCACTACTATTTCCGCTGGTGTACAGCAATCTTTAAGTCATACCACAGATTCTCAATTGGATTGAGATCTGGGCTTTGACTAGGCCATTCCAAGACATTTAAATGTTACCCCTTAAACCACTCGAGTGTTGCTTGGGGTAATTGTCCTGCTGGAAGGTGAACCTCCGTCTGTCTCAAATCTCTGGAAGACTGAAAAAGGTTTTCCTCAAGAATTTCCCTGTAATTAGCACCATCCATCATTCCTTCAATTCTGACCAGTTTCCCAGTCCCTGCTAATTAAAAACATCCCCCCAGCATGATGCTGCCATCACCATGCTTCACTGTGGGGATGGTATTCTCAGGTGATGAGGTGTTGGGTTTGCGCCAGACACAGCATTTTGCTTGATGGCCAAAAAGCTCTATTTCAGTCTCCAATAAGCAAACGTGTTTGCTTATTTTTTTCTTTAAGCAATGGCTATTTTCTGGCCACTCTTCTGTAAATCCCAACTCTGTTGAGTGTATGGCTTAAAGTGGTCCATTGGACAGATACACTAATCTCCGCTGTGGGTCTTTGCAGCTCTGATCAATGCCCTCCTTGCCTGGTCTGTGAGTTTTGGTGGGCGGCCCTCTCTTGGCAGATTTGTTGTGGTGCCATATTCTTTCCATTTTTTAATAATGGATTTAATGGTGCTCTGTTGGATGGTCAAAGTTTTTTATATTTGTTTTTCTAACCCAACCCTGATCTGTACTTCTCCACAACTTTGTCCCTGACCTTTTTGGAGAGCTCCTTGGTCTTCATGGTGCCGCTTGCTTAGAGGTGTTTTATTATTTAACTAGGCAAGTCAGTTAAGAACAAATTCTTATTTTCAATGACGGCCTAGGAACAGTGGGTTAACTGCCTTGTTCAGGGGCAGAACGACAGATTTGTACCTTGTCAGCTCGGGGATTTGATCTTGCAAAATGTTGGTTACTCTTCCAATGCTCTAACCACTAGGCTACGCTGCCGCCCCAGTGCCCCAGGTTTGCAGACTCTGGGGGCTTTCAGAACAGGTGTATATATTGAGATCATGTGACAGATCATGTGATACTTAGATAGCACACAGGTGGACTTTATTTGACTTCTGAGGGTAATTGGTTGCACCAGATCTTATTTAGGGGCTTCATAGCAAAGGGGGTGAATACATATGCACACACATATTCAGTTTTTAATTTTTTGTATATTTTTTAAAACAAGTTTTTATTTTTTTATTTCACTTCACCAATTAGACTTTTTTGTGTATGTCCATTACACGAAATCCAAATAAAAATCCATTTAAATTTGAGGTTGTAATGCAACACAATAGGAAAAACGGCAAGTGGGATTAATTATTTTGCAAGGCACTGTAAGCAGGAACTGGCTTTATTCTGGTTCAGGCATCCACCACCTCAATTAGTTCACATTACATACACAAATTTATAGACACATGTAAGACATTTCTAATCCATCATGAACATCCCATTCACATCCTTACCGACCTGGGCAGAAAATAAAAAAAAATTAAATACTGAATATAGTTTACATAGTTTCAACTAAAATACTATTTATTCTTTGATATTGAGATACAAGTCTCAGAAAAACACATCATATTTGAAGGTATTTGAATATACTGTCTGCACGGGATTGGAACCCCCCCCCCCCCCCCCCCCCCAAAAAAAAATGTGGTTGATGGCTGCCAAATATTTGATGAAGAACCAAAAACGAATACATTTAGATCAATTAACCCTAATGTTAAGTGTTACTGAGAATGCTACAAGTAACAAAATGAAGTGTCAATGCCCAAACTGCCTTCTTGAATCAAGGTTTAAAATCATGTTGGTTTGTGTTCTGAGTACACTATCCATTTAAATATGCTATATTGTATGTTTGAAAAACAAGAACACTAACTCTCAGATGGCCAGGGGTTCAAAGTTGTTTTTGCTAAACATCCAACTTGCTCTTTGCAATGTTTGCAAATGGCTTTGAATTACTCTGCAGTACTCTTCATGTATCGTAAAATGAATTGCAGCTTTCAAACTGTTCAGTGGCAAATTGAAAGAGTCATACAGTAGTTGAGCGTCACAACTTATTTATACTTATCTGTACAAAATATTGGTTAATTGGTTTGACTTGATTATGTAAACCTGGGGCAATGGACATTCAGGGTAATGGACATTTACAGAATGTTCAGATATAAATGTATTGTGTAGATCAAAAATTACTGTCAGATAGATTAGAATAGCACAGGAGATTGTGTGTGCCCTATTTATTTCTTCAACATGCAGTTCAAGACTTATCCCTGCCATTAGTTGAAGGCAGCCAATCCAATAGTTTCAGAAAAGTGGTCACTTTCTGAGAGCTGTATTCAAATAGTTGTAGTCACCTCCAAAGTAACGATTACATACAAATATTTTTTGGGGTATCTGTTCTTTACTTGACTATTTATATTTTTGACAGGTTTGACTGTTACGTAACTACATTCCTAAAGAAAATAATGTATGTTTTACTCCCTACATTTTCCCTGACACCAAAAGTACTCATTACATTTTGAATGCTTAGCAGGTCAGCAATATGGTCCAATTCACACAACTATCAGGAGAACATCCCTGGTCATCCCTACTGCCTCTGATCTGGCAGACTCACTAAACACACATCTTTACTTTTACTAAAGGATGGCAATGGTTACTTTTCCCACCCCTATTTGTTAGTCAAACAACATTCATGAAAAGTCTAGACTTTCTTTTCCCTATTCATAATACACTGAGAGTACAAACATTCCTAATAGTAAGGTGCACCTCCCCTTTTGGCTGCAGAACAGCCTCAATTCGTCGAAGCATGGCCTCTACAAAGTGTTGAAAGTGTTCCACGGGGATGCTGGCCCATGTTGACTCCAATGCTTCCCACAGTTGTGTCAAGTTGGCTGGATGTCCTTTTGGTGGTGGACCATTTTTGATACACACCTGAAACTGTTGAGCATGAAAAACGCAGCAGCGTTGCAGTTCATTTCACAAAACGGTGCACCTGGCACCTACTAGCATACCCCGTTTAAAGGCACTTAAATGTTTTATCTTGCCCATTCAACCTCTGAATGAGACACATATACAATCCATGTCTCCATTTTCTCAAGGCTTAAAAATGCTTCTTCAGTACTGGATCAGTGTCCTGAAATCGGGACAGTTGCTGCTCAATATGCGATATCTGACCAGAAGTGCATTGTAAATAACAGCCAACTTTCCGGGACATAGACATTTCTAACATAGCTCAGGATATGCATATTATTGATACCATTTGAAAGGTAACACTTTGAAGTTTGTGGAAATGTGAAATTAATGTAGCAGAATATAACACATTAGATCTGGTGACAGATAACACAAAGTGTATTCTTTTTTTGACCATCATCTTTGAAATGCAAGAGAAAGGCCATAATATATTATTCTAGCCCATGCGCAATGTAGATTTTGGCCACTAGATGGCAGCAGTGTATGTGCAATGTTTTACACTGATCCATTGCATATATGCTCAAAATATTGCATCAAGACTGCCCAAATATGCCTAATTGGTTTATTAATACATTTTCAAGTTCAAGTAATAGCTACTGTAAATTGGACAGTGCAGTTAGAAAAGAAAAAGTATAAAAAATTCAAAAAAATGTAAAAACTTTTAAGCAAATCAGGTGGCACTATTCTTGTTTTTGTTATCAAGTTAAATCTTATTGGTCACATACACGTGTTTAACAGATGTTATTACGGGTGTAGCTAAATGGTTGTGCTTCTAGTTGACAGTGCAGCAATATCTAACAAGTAATATGTAACAATTTCATGACAAATACCTAATACACAGAAATCTAAGTAAAGCAATGGAATATATAAATATATGGATGAGCAATGTCAGAGAGGCATAGACTATGATACAGTAAATAGTATAGAATAAAGTATATACATATGATATGAGTAATGTAAGATACAGTTGAAGTCGGAAGTTTACATACAATATATATATAATTAATACCATTTAAAAATGTTAAATTAATGAAGGGCAATATAACACATTAGATCTGGTAAAAGATAATACATTTTTTGTACCATCATCTTTACAATGGAAGAGAAACGCCATAATGTATTATTCCAACCCAGGCACAATTTTGATTTTGGCCACTAGACAGCAGCAGTGTTTGTGCAAAGTTTTAGACTGATTGAATGAACCATTGCATTTCTGTTCAGAATTTTGTATCAAGACTGCCCAAATGTGCCTAATTTGTTGTTCATAACTGTGCACTCTCCTCTAACAATAGCATTGTAAATAATGTACTTACATTCCGTAGTCTTGCTCTGATTTGTCATCCTGAGGGTCCCAGCGATAAAAAGTTGCCTAGTTTTGTTTAATAAAATCTAATTTTATATCCAAACACGATCCATGTTACACAGCATTTCGCATGAATTCAGACTTTTTCAACTTGCAACAAAACTATTTAGGAAATGTAATCAGCTAAACCTTGTCTCATCTGGTCAAGTTCGGTTCTGTGCAATCCTCATACCCTCTAGAAGGCAACCAAACTTTGTTTCATCACTCTACATTACGTATTGGCTACACACCACGTCAATTAGTCCATGACGGTCAGCCACCATTAAACACCAATGAGACGGGCTGTGTTCACTTGATTGACAGTGTCTTGGTCCAATGACCACCTATCGTTTTGAAATATAGCCAGCTAGATAGCCAATGAGCTTGGCTTTCCATGAGTATGTAATCGCCCATTGTAGGACAAACGGCCATTACACTTGATATGTGCGTAAGACGATTATTCTCAATTGAAAATCTGCACAACGCAGGGAAGTTTACATTACGGAGCGTTTCTTTTTCTTCTACAAACTTTCTCAAAACTGAAAAAGTACAACATGGCTACTAAGAGTGCAAAACTTAAATTGACCTTCAAGTATACACAGTTGTATACCCATTTTTAAAGCCCTTTGAATTGAATTGAAAACTTGGTCTGTCAGATAAAATGGCCTTTCTTCCATAGAAAAGCATTAAGCCCCCGTGGACTGCAATTGAGCTAGCTAACCATTCTTGCACACAAACCATCGTGACCTTACAGGGATGCCCTGTGCTAAGGTTAAGATTCCTGAGGCAAGAGGAAGTGGCTTTATTCATCCTCAACATGGTCCTTTATTCTCTCTCTTACACAAAGAGTTTCCCTAGGAGGCCGTACATTGATTTTCAGATTCCTGCGATTACAGGCTGTGACTTAATTGGTGGTCTTAGGGGCTGTTTTGAAGGGTTTAAAAAGTTTAAGTATATCGGCCCAAAATGATTTTTGACCACCATTGAACACAATGGTCTTGCAGTACTATGGAAGAGGAAGGAGGGATAGTGAGGGACGGGGGGAGTGAGGGAGGGGGAGAGCGAGAGAAACGGGGTGTAGGGAAAGAGAGAGAGGAAGGTAGAGCATGAGAGAGGGAGGGGGGAGAGAGTGAGATAGAAGGATTGAGAAAGAGGGGGAGAGGTTGAAGGAGGTGAAGGAGATAGAAAAGGAGGGAAGAGAGAGGGTATAGATAGAGAAAGAGAGGGGGAGGAGAGTGAGAGAAATAAGAGAGGGGGAGGGAGAGAGTGGGAAAGAGGGTGCAGTGGGTGAGAGATAAAAGAAGGGGGGATAAAGAGGAGGTAGAGGGAGAGAGAGAGGGAGGCGGTTGAATTAATTTTGACAATTTTAAATGAAATGAAACATATGAATTGTGTTTGCCAATGCTATTTAGTAAAATTATCATGTGGTTTTCATTATTAGACTCCTGTATTTTTTTAAACACACATTCGAAGATTGTTGAAAACAGGAAGAGGATGTTAGCAAACCCAAACTCATTAAATCACACATTTTCAGTACTAATTGTGTATACAAAATGGTAAATTACAAGAATGAAAATATTAATGACCTCTAAAGCATAATTTTGGAATGAGGAAATTATTAAGACATGTGTTTTTTATAATTTCAGGAACTCTTGAAAAAAAATATGCTCATTGAGTTGCCCATTAAAGGAATGGTATATTGTCAAAGCCAGCTAATATGGACAATGGAGAAATATTGAAATAATACAACAATCTTTTCATATCCGGATCAATATTTACTGTCTGCATGTTATCTTCAATATGTTTCACATTATTATTCAGTACATGTAACTTTACAGCAGGGGTGTTAAACTCATTCCATGGAGTAACTAGTGTCTGCAAGTTCTGTTTTTTCCTTTTAATTAAGCCATAAACAACAAGGTGTGGGGAGTTCCTTACTAACTAGTGACCTTAATACTTCAATCAAGTACAAGGAGTGAGAACCCGCAGACACTCAGCCCTCCATGGAATGAGTTTGACACCTGTCTTTACAGGTATTATGAGCATATGAACAGTAAACACACATACATTTACATATAGTTGAATATTCATATTTTGACACAATGTGTAATATTTTATTCATATTTGATAGAAGTCCTCATTTAACTAACTTCCATTATAAGTCACTGAAGCAGACATAATGTTAATTAGTGTATAATTTTATAGATGATTTAAAAAGTCTATGCAAATTCTAGTACAAAATGAGTTTACACTAATTGGTTGACTCAACCGGCTGGATGAGATGTTTGTGATGCGTTATCTATAAAAGTTTAAGTCATGCATCTATAAATTATTAATGTGTAGCCTATAATAAGGGTAAATACACATAGTCAATTGAAAAATAAATGTTTTGAGATGTAACTCACCTTTACCAAATCTCACTTAGGGCCCCAACATTTCTAGAATTGGCACTTCCTAAGCCTCTCAGGATTCCTCAGAATTGTGCAATTAACAGCTGCTGTCACTAAAAATGTCTCCCCGGGAGAGCATGCCCCCAGACACCCGTAACCCCCTCCCAACATAGGACACCATTTGTTAACATTTAACAATTAAACCCCTGCATATAGCCATAAAAACCTCTGCAGACTTGATTAATAGAAGGAATGGGAAAACTAATTTAGCAACTAATTTATGGTAATTCTAGCAAAATTGGCCCCCCAAAAATGTTTTATTAAGTGGTAGCTTAATTCTCAAGAGTAAGTTGATGCACCGTTGCGTCAATATAAGTAACATAATAAAATCTCCATCAACATCTGTCAGTTTAAGCTAGAGATGTCAAGTACGTTACTGTGATTGTTTTCAATTAATATGGTCAAAATATAAAAAATGTATAGCTTCTTAGCAAGAGCAATTTATCAAGCAAACATTTTACTAGGTCTGTTTGGGAGTGGTCTGAATGGGAGGGGAGAACTGAAAACTAACGGTTGTTTTATGTCTCCAGACAGGCCAAAACGCCATCCCACCAAAACAGGTTGAAATTTCAGGCGGTCCTTTCAAACCGCTCTTAAACTAAAAGGGCATTATCATAATTTTTTACAATTGAACCAATGTGCGAAGGAAGTCGCCTAGATTGCTAGCTAGTCTACATCCAGACACAAGACCTGGTTAGACTGTTTCAAGATACAGTTGGGAAAAAAAAGTATTTGGTCAGCCACCAATTGTGCAAGTTCTCCTACTTAAAAAAGATGAGAGAGGCCTGTAATTTTAATCATAGGTACACTTCAACTATGACCGACAAAATGAGAAAAAAAATACAGAAAATCACATTGTAGGATTTTTAATGAATTTATTTGCAAATTATGGTGGAAAATAAGTATTTGGTCAATAACAAAAGTTTATCTGAATACTTTGTTATATACCCTTTGTTGGCAATGACAGAGGTCAAATGTTTTCTATAAGTCTTCACAAGGTTTTCACACACTGTTGCTGGTATTTTGGCCCATTCCTCCATGCATATCTACTCTAGAGCAGTGATGTTTTGGGGCTGTTGCTGGGCAACACGGACTTTCAACTCCCTCCAAAGATTTTCTACGGGGTTGATATCTGGAGACTGGCTAGGCCACTCCAGGACCTTGAAATGCTTCTTACGAAGCCACTCCTTCGTTGCCCGGGCGGTGTGTTTTGGGATCATTGTCATGCTGAAAGACCCAGCCACGTTTCATCTTCAATGCCCTTGCTAATGGAAGGAGGTTTTCACTCAAAATCTCACGATACATGGCCCCATTCATTCTTTCCTTTACACGGATCAGTCGTCCTGGTCAATTTGCAGAAAAACAGCCCCAAAGCATGATATTTCCACCCCCATGCTTCACAGTAGGTATGGTGTTCTTTCGATGCAACTCAGCATTCTTTGTCCTCCAAACACAACGAGTTGAGTTTTTACCAAAAAGTTCTAATTTGGTTTCATCTGACCATATGACATTCTCCCAATCTTCTTCTGGGTCATCCAAATGCTCTCTAGCAAACTTCAGACGGGCCTGGACATGTACTGCCTTAAGCAGGGGGACACGTCTAGCACTGCAGGATTTGAGTCCCTGGCGGCGTAGTGTGTTACTGATGGTAGGCTTTGTTACTTTGGTCCCAGCTCTCTGCAGGTCATTCACTAGGTCCCCCCGTGTGGTTCTGGTATTTTTGCTCACCGTTCTTGTGATCATTTTGACCCCACGGGGTGAGATCTTGCATGGAGCCCCAGATCGATGGAGATTATCAGTAGTCTTGTATGTCTTCCATTTCCTAATAATTGCTCCCACAGTTGATTTCTTCAAACCAAGCTGCTTACCTATTGCAGATTCAGTCTTCCCAGCCTGGTGCAGGTCTACAATTTTGTTTCTGGTGTCCTTTGACAGCTCTTTGGTCTTGGCCATAGTGGAGTTTGGAGTGTGACTGTTTGAGGTTGTGGACAGGTGTCTTTTATACTGATAACAAGTTCAAACGGGTGCCATTAATACAGGTAATGAGTGGAGGACAGAGGAGCCTCTTACAGAAGAAGTCTGTGAGAGCCAGAAATCTTGCTTGTTTGTAGGTGACCAAATACTTATTTTCCACCATAATTTGCAAATAAATTCATTAAAATCCTACAATGTGATTTTCTGGAGAAAAAAAAATCACATTTTGTCTGTCATAGTTGAAGTGTACCTATGATGAAAATTACAGGCCTCTCTCATCTTTTTAAGTGGGAGAACTTGCACAAATTGTGGCTGACTAAATACTTTTTTGCCCCACTGTATCTATAAGGGTGAGTGACTGTTCCTGTGCACTGTTTTGGCAGAGTGAAAGTACAAACGCTTCCCACGTTCGATCACAAACACAATAGACACCCACATCAAAGCACACTCAAAGACCCAAATCACATTTTTTGTCACATTTCCAAATGAGAATGGAAACTGAGGCTAAATCAGGATGTTTGCCTAACTCCTAATCTAGCTGTACGTGTCTTGCTCTCCACCTTTGAATTCACACTGTATATGCCTTTTGTTTCAGAGAGTCACACTGAGATCAAGGTCTTTTTACTGAAAATACACATATCAAAATGTGAATACAAAATGCAAGCATAAAGAATACACGGTCATAAAAAACTAACACACTAGCCCTCACACTCAACTCTGAACCTTGAAGCCAGTTCCACTGCGGATTTTCATTGTCCCCTTCATTGTCCCCATTGTCCCCTCATGACTGATTTAGACCTGGGACTCCAGGTGGGTGCAATTAATTAATCAGGTAGAACAGAAAATAAGCAGGACCTCGTACGGTAAGAGTTGAATACCACTTCCCTAGACATACCAAAAAATCTAATTTAACAACATTTTGAAGATTGTTCCACAAACAAGTTGCAAGAAAACTAAATGCTGATTTACCTAACTCAGTAGAGACTGAAGGAATTTCCAGACTTAGCCATCCCTGAGACCGGGTGTGGTAACTCATATGTCTAAAGTTGAGTAATTAGGTTATGACTTGTGATGTGATTCAAGAAACACTTGATAATAGTCTTGTTTATGCGCCTGCAACTGTTTTATTATCATCGTGTCATCGATTTAAGGGAAATGCATTGATCAAGATGGCACCAGAGGCGAGGGCTGCTGTCTTATCGGCTCTTAACCAACCATGCTATTTTGTTTGTTTTTTCCCATGGTTCGTAACTTTTTTTGTACATAATGTTGCTGCTACCATCTCTTATGACCGAAAAGACCTTCGGGACATCAGAATTGGTATTACTCAACGCAAATTGGATGAGGAGTTATTTTTCAATGAGTCGGTCGCGAGGGATATACTACAGACACCCGACCAGGCCCAGATCCCCGTGATTCGCTGTAAAAGGAAACATAGGTTCCACGGGAAACAGATCAGGATGCCTTGTGAGGATCAGGAGACGAGTGGATAATCTGCCCATGCCATCTGTTTGCTAGCTAATGTTCAATTGCTGGAAAATAAATGGGACGAACTGAAAGCACGTATATCCTACCAACGGGACATTAAACATGTTGTTTTCTTATGTTTCACCTAGTTGTGGCAGAACGACGACATTAAGAACATAGAGCTGGCGGGTAATACACTCTATCGGCAGAACAGCACAGGGTGGGGGCCTATGCATATTTGTAAACAATAGCTTGTGCACAACACAGCGCCTTGCAAAAGTATTCATCCCCCTTGGCGTTTTTCCTATTTTGTTGCATTACAACCTGTAATTGAAATAGATTTTATTTGGATTTCATGTAATGGACATACACAAAATACGCCAAATTGGTGAAGTGAAAAAAATTACTTGTTTCAAAAAATTATAAAATATTTAAAACAAAGTGGTGCGTTCATATGTACTCATCCCCTTTGCTATAAAGCCCCTAAATAAAATATTGTGCAACCAATTACCTTCAGAAGTCACATAATTCATAACATAAAGTCCACCTGTGTGCTATCTGTCACATGAACTCAGTAATTATATACCTGTTCTGAAAGGCCCCAGAGGCTGCAACACCTCTAAGCAAGGGGTACAGATCAGGGTTGGGCTATAAAAAAAGAATCTGTGGTGTGACTTAAAGATTGCTGTACTCCAACAGAACTCATCCAACTTGAAGGAGGTGGAGCAGTTTTGCCTTGAAGAATCTGCAAAAATCCCATTGGCTAGATGTGCCAAGCTTATAGAGACATACCCCAATAGACTTGCAGCTGTAATTGCTGCAAAAGGTGTCTGAACAAACTATTGACTTTGGGGGGGGGGGGGGGGTGAATAGTTATGCACTCTCAAGTTTTCTGTTTTGTTGTCTTATTTCTTGTTTCTTTCAAAATATAAAAAAGTTTGCATCTTCAAAGTGGTAGGCATGTTGTGTAAATCAAATGATACCAAACTCCCCAAAATTCCAGGTTTTAAGGCAACAAAATAGTAAAAATTCCAGGGTGGGTGAATACTTTTGCAAGCCACTGTATAGTCAAGCACACCATCTGGTTTTGATCTTTGTCCTTCTCATCAGGTGGTCCACCTTCCCTGTGGCTCTCTCTTCTCCTGAGGCTCCAATGCCTGGCGATTGGTCTCGTCCACTAAGTCTCCCACCAGCTCCTCTGTCAGAAACAACATGAAGCCCTCTGTCTCAGGGGGAGATGACAAGGGGCTTAGTACTCCAGGCTGGGACTCATCAAATCCAACTGCAGAGCCAAGATGGGTGAAATGGCCGGCAGCCTTCCTGCTACCACAGACCTATCGTACTTCTCCCACTATTGGTCTGCCTCCATAACCACCAGCATCTTCAGAGGGACCTGGGACTTTGTCTGTGGGAAAGGGTTCTCAGTGGCTACAAGGTTTAGGGGTAGCTCCTCACTGTCAGTGTCAGAATCTGATTCCTCCCTGTCATACTCAGAATCATTGTCAGAATATACAAAAGCCTCCAGATGTTCCACATTTGTGAGTTGTCTCCTTTTAAAAGGCATTGCTAATGCTACACCTTAGCCCACAAGCTACATACTGTACATAAACAACAACAATAAATGGCTACAAGTGAGTGTCAGGGGTGATGTGATTGATTTCTGGTGTGGTGATACTGAGGATTTGTCTCCACAGGTGGTTTGTTTACATAGCAGCTTAGGATAATTAATGTAGGAGGTTCAGCGAATGAGGTTGTCGGTTAGGGTTAGGCTCAGGTACAATGCTACAGTTGTCAACATGTGTTGTCCCCGACTTGACCACTAGATACAGCTGTTGTAGGCCAATCTACTCCATCTAGCCACAATGGTAGAATCATAAAAAAACTATCTGTGGAGACAAATCAACACTATGATGACACAGGCACGGGCCACTTCTATCACTAAATCCCTATCAGAAAACGTCTTTAAGTACTGGTAAAAAAAAATAGCCATACCAATTGTTGTATAGATTGTAATGGACACATAAGACGTGCAAAATTATATTTTAAAGATTGTACTGATTATGATGAGCTAATGCTATGCACGCTATGTGTGGAGGCATGTTTGTTTACATATTTCAATGTGTCCTGGGTATCACGTAAACATATGTCAGACCAAAGGTATTATTGCAAAATGAGGTGAAGGGATGGTTCACTCATTTTTCGAGAAATGAATGATGGTAGAGGACACACACCCTTCAACATGCATACTGCAAACAGACCTGACTCACTTGTCACCTCTTCATATCTTTGGTTGATGTTGAAAAACAAAAATGGCGGCGCACACAAACTCTACCCACCATCAGATTACTTTTAACTTTTATTACTTTTACTTCAAAAGTGTTTTCAATGATTTCAATGATTTCAATCACTGGTAAGCTCACCCGGGATGTGATTAATTGTAAATAGTAATAGCTATTAGCAAATGAATATCTATATGGTTTCTATCAGCTGAGGGTTGGCTAAATATGACCGATTGTGTTAGCTCACACTCAGAGCTAGGATTAATACAGTATATATATTTTAAAAACTCAGATTTGGATTACAATTGTGTTATGCTGTTGCTACTTCTGTGAATGTCTGAACATTGCATCCAAGTATTTACTGCTCACATTGAGGACATGTTTCTGTAAAAAAAACTGTGGGTAGCTCAAACGGTGACTGTTGCGTCAATCGTAACTAGACATTCTAATGAAGAGTTCTAATCAAACTGATTTGTGCCTGTGCTGCATGGACCACTGTAGAATAATCACACCTGTGTGTTCGTACGTGTCAAAGAGTTAAAAAGAATAATGTGCAAATATTGTACAATCCACGTGTGCAAAGCTCTTAGAGACTTACCTAGAAAGACTCTAAGCTGTAATCCCTGCCAAAGGTTATTTTCACGTTTTGAGTCAGCTTTGTGAATAATTGAGTATTTCATTTTCATTTTAAATTATTCTGCAAAATTTCATAAAAACATTTTATCACTTTGTCGTTACGGAGCATCGTGTATAGATCGGTGGGAAAAAATGTGTTATCCATTTTGGATTCAGGCAGTAAATGTGGAATAAGTCTATGGGTAGTTATCGGTTTGATTAAGTGATTCTAAATTATATTGTTAACAAAAGACAAAAATCATATCAAAAGGAAAGTGATTATTTCATTTTTAAAGCAGATGTATCTAAACTGAAAGAGTGATTCGGTGCAGTGATCAAGTGACTTTGAATGTATCTGTAGTACTCAGTCAATTGAAAATGTGCTTAGAGTTTGAAACATGAGCCCTTTCTTGATCTGAATGTTACGTTGGTATAAAGGATTCGGGAGACAGGCGCAGGAATGCGTAATAGGGGTTTTTATTTCCCAAATTACAGCGTGCCGTGCAAAGGCACAGGGACGAAGACCAAACAAACACGTATACAAAACACAGGGTAGAAACTCAAACAAAAGGGAGAGGAGTACCTTGAATAAATACACAATCGCACAATGATTAGCACACAGGACGAGACCCGTAATCATCTGCACAATATACGTGGCACGAAAGCCAAAACAACATAGCACAGGTACGCACAAGACCAACGGACATTGGAACAATAATCGGCCAGACAGTGGTGAACAAAGGGCACACTTATACAATTTATAATCAATGGGAATAGGGACCAGGTGTGCGAGGGACAGTTCCGGAGGGATCCGTGACACTGATTCGATTTTCTGTGCTTATTAATGTTGTGAAGATGTTCCACATACTTGTAAAAATTGCACCAAAGTGATAGATTGTTTGTTTAACATATTTGGCTGGTAAATGAAACATTGTGTAAATAGGATAATAAATTAATCCAATCAACACATCCAGCTAACAATCCACCCCAGACTCTGGGGCACCATGGCCTGACACCTACCCTATTGTCTTGCTGCTGCTGCTACAACCAAAAAGCTTGACCATTTGGTCAGATCAAAGAGCAGGACACCCTTTCAAATGGATATATCCTCTCAGCCTTGATTGCCTAAACTAATCAAAGACTAACAACACACACACACCACCCCTTCCAGATTAAAGTATCATGATCAGATCATGGCAACCCTACAGTTATAATATGTTGTAACACACCAAGGAGACTAATAAATCATGAGGTGTAATTTACCTATTATAATATTCATAACCCCAGACACACCCCCCTCATAAATCACAAGGTGTGATTAACCTTTTTGACAGATTAAACCCTACATCAACTACTTTTGTTTAATTGGGTGTGCTCACATAGCCTAATAGCCTATTTTCATTATAAGGATAGTTGCCATGAAGGGGGAAATACTACTGTTGGTAAAGCACCATGGATTGTTAATGAATATTTGCCATTATGCACAGATTTTCTGTAAACTACTGTATGTAGGCTATGCAAGTTGTTCACCTAGGCTACACAACAGAATGTGGTATCGAATTTGGATGGTAGACCGACAGGGACTCAACCCTAATTCTCTTTGCAGTCAGTGCAAGATAGTTTTTTGATTGTGCTCATAATCCACCATGGCCGTTAGAAGAGTGTATGCCTACAGTCTGAAGTTGCCAAGTTGCATTGTGGTCTCTGTTTTTTTAAACATTGTGTGGAACATAAATGTGAAACATACGGAGGAAATAAGTAGTGTGCAATTAACTGTGGTAAAGCTCCCGAAAAAAAACTATTAATCTGCATTTGTTTGCTTACTTCATTTACGCCCCCCCAAGGTGCTGGTTTCTATGGATACCGCCGTGGGCGGTGAGCGGAGCTTTTACCTGCTTAGGTCCTGGAGATGCTTAAAGAGAGGGTTTGGTTCACATCTCCATTATTGTAAACATTTACAGGTAACTGCCAAAATAATGGAAACTCTTGAGGAAATGAGGGATACGAAACATATTGAAAGTAGGTGCTTCCACGCAGTTGTGAACTAACTTGGCAAGGTGTTTGGGAAAATGGACCTGTCCATAATGGGGTGCAATTTCACCCCCCACCCCTTAGGGTAACCCTCTGCTACCTCTGCCTATGTGGGTTGAGGTTGCGGGATAGCTTCCTCACCCGTAGGCTGTGAGGGCAACAGGGTCAGCAAAGAAAGTATTTTACGTAGCCTTTTCTTGAGAAAGCCCCTACAGTGCACGCAGGAATCTGTGTTAGCAAGTGCTGATCTAGCGTGCTCTGCCCCACTGTACACAAAGAGTGTCTGTCCTTGCGTGATAGCATAGCCCCACACGGACACGGGTGTGCTGGCATTGCGGAAGTAGCAAGCCCCATGCTTGGTTCTACCTGTGTAGGAGTAGCAGGCTCCATGGCTAAGATAAAACGTTTTCCAAGAGGGAAGTGTGATCTAGTTGGCGTTCGCTTCCTGGCTAATAAGCTAACTAAACACGTCCCTTTTTCAGGATCCTGTCTTTCAAAGATAATTCGTAAAAATCCAGATAACCTCACAGAAGTCATTGTTAAGGGTTTAAATATTGTTTCCCATGCTTGTTCAATGACTCATAAACAATTAATGAACATGCACCTGTGAAACGGTCGTTAAGACACTAACAGCTTACAGACGGTAAGCAATTAAGGTCACAGCTATGTAAACTTTGGACACTAAAGAGGCCTTTCTACTGACTTTGAAAAACACCAAAAGAAAGATGCCTAGGGTCCCTGCTCATCTGTGTGAACATTTCTTAGGCATGCTGCAAGGAGGCATGAGGACTGCAGATGTGGCCAGGGCAATACATTGCAATGTCCGTACTGTTAGATGCCTAATACAGAGCTACAAGGAGACAGTACGGACGGCTGACCGTCCTCGCAGTGGCAGACCACGTGTAACAACACCTGCACTGTAAAGGCACATCCGAACATCAAACCTGCGGGACAAGTACAGGATGGCAACAACAACTGCCCGAATTACACCAGGAACGCACAATCCCTCTATCAGTGCTCAGACTGTCTGAAATAGGCTGGATTGAGGGCTTGTAGGCCTGTTGTAAGGCAGGTCCTCACCAGGCATGGGCACAAACTCACCAAAGCTGGACCAGACAGGACTGGCAAAAAGTGCTCTTCACTGACGAGTTGTGGGTTTTGTCTCACCAGGGGTTATGGTCAGATTCACATTTATCGTTGAAGAAATGAGCGTTACACCGAGGCCTGTACTCTGGAGGTGGAGGGTCCGTCATGGTCTGGGCGGTGTGTCAAAGCATCATCGGACTGAGCTTGTTGTCATTGTAGGCAATCTCAATGCTGTGCGTTACAGGGAAGACATCTTCCTCCCTCATGTGTTACCCTTCCTGCAGGCTCATCCTGACATGACCCTCCAGCATGACAATGCCACCAGCCATACTGCTCATTATGTGCGTGATTTCCTGCAAGACAGGAATGTCAGTGCTCTGCTATGGCCAGCGAAGAGCCCGGATCTCAATCCCATTGAGCTTGTCTGGGACCTGTTGGATTGGAGGGCGAGGGCTAGGGCCATTCCTCCCAGAAAGGTATGGGAACTTGCAGGTGCCTTGGTGGAAGTGGAAGGTAACATCTCACAGCAAGAACTGGCAAATCTGGTGTAGCCCATGAGGAGGAGATGCACTGCACTACTTACTGCAGCTGGTGGCCACACCAGATACTGACTGTTGCTTTTGATTTTGACCCCCCTTTGTTCAGGGACACGAGCTAGGAATTTTATCCTTCCGGTGAAAAAGCTAGTTTTTTGTATCGAGCCTTGTTGTGAGTTACCTGGGTTAGCTAAGCCTTATGGCGAGAGCTTACCCTTGGTAATGTCGTTAGCTAGTTCTCCAGCTAGCTAGACGAGAGACAGGAACTAGCAATATTACTGCGATGCAGGTAGTAATTCTAGTGTAGTTAGCTTGCTATACAGTGAGTAAGCCAGGTGAGCTTAGCCCTTGTTGCCTGAGCTAGCCCTTGTTGCTTAGCATAGTTAGCTAGCCAGGTATCTAAAGCCTTGAGGTGAGGGCAAACAAAGTCTTGATAGATAGCCGTGTGACTACAATGGACACTGAAGAGTAGACAATGAATTCTTCTCGAAGCAAAACTTTCCTTTCGGTCAGTATCCAACACTATCTACAGGAGCTGAGGTCCTACGTTCAGCAGCGTTAATCTCACGGTTCGCCTGAGAACAGCTTGGTAGGAAGACATGAATCTTGTCGTGCTGAGAGCTTCAGTGAGTAGTCTCTTCCTCAAGGAAAAGAGACAAGAATGACCAGTTGGCTGGCGAGTGGCTACCTATATATATATATATATATATATTGAGGAGAGGGGCTCACCTCATTGGTCATTTGACCTCCTTCTCCCACAGACACTGGGTGATTGGATTCTTTGTGCCAGTTATCCACCCGTGGGCGTATCCCATAAATGGCACATCAAAACGAGTATTAGAAATATAACAAGCCTCTTCTTTCCATTACTGATGAAGTCCTTTGTCTGAAATGCAGGTCGTAAGAAAAAACACTATGCCTTTGTCCTCAAGGAGCCATTCCATCTTATATGTTCTCAGAAACATTTCTGACTATGATGGCCTGAAAGTATCTACACAACTCATAGGTCTTAACGCCTGACTGCTTTCACGGTAAGCTTCCCTTTCTCTTTAAATCAAAACATTTCCAGGATTTGTGACCCTACTAAAATCTATCCAATTCAATATCAATATCATTCTGCAGACGATTGTACTGTACAAAGCAGCTGTCAGAGCAGCTTACCAATCATTGCACCTGTACATAGCCCATCTATAAATAGCCCACCCAACTACTTAATCCCCATATTGTTATTTGTTTTTGTGCTCCTTTGCAACCCAGTTGCACCCCAGTATCTCTACGTGCACGTTCCTCTTCTGCACATCTATCACTCCAGTGTTTAATTGCTAAATTGTAATTATTTCACCACTATGACCTTTTTTTTCACCTTTATTTAACCAGGTAAGCTAGTTGAGAGCAAGTTCTCATTTGCAACTGCGACCTGGCCAAGATAAAGCATAGCAGTTCGACACATACAACAACACAGGTTACACATGGAATGAACAAAACATAAAGTCAATAATACAGTAGAAAAAAAAGAAAAAAAAGTCTATATAGAGTGAGTGCAAATAAGGTCAAATAAGGGAGTTAAGGCATTAAATAGGCTAATGGTGGCAAAGTAATTACAATATGGCAATTAAACACTGGAATGGTAGATGTGCAAAATATGGATGTGCTAGTAGAGATACTGTGGTGCAAAAGGAGCAAAATAAATAAATACAGTGTGGGAATGAGGTAGATAGACGGGCTGTATACAGATGGGCTATGAACAAGTGCAGTGATCTGTGAGCTGCTCTGACAGATGGTTATTAAAGCTAGTGAGGGAGATGGGAATCTCCTGCTTCAGTGATTTTTGCAGTTCGTTCCAGTCAGTGGCAGCAGAGAACTGGAAGGAAAGGCAACCAAAATGAGGAATTGGCTTTGGGGGTGACCAGTGAGATATACCTGCTGGAGTGTGTGCTACGAGTGGGTGCAGCTATGGTGACCAGCGAGCTGAGATAAGGCGGGGCTTTACCTAGCAGAGACTTGTAGATAACCTGTAGCCAGTGGGTTTGGCAACGAGTATGAAGCGAGGGCCAGCCAACGAGAGCGTACAGGTCGCAGTGGTGGGTAGTATATGGGGCTTTGGTGACAAAACGGATGGCACTGTGATAGACTACATCCAGTTTGCTGAGTAGAGTGTTGAAGGCTATTTTATAGATGACATCACCGAAGTCAAGGATCGGTAGGATGGTCAGTTGAACGAGGGTATGTTTGGCAGAAAGAGTGAAGGATGCTTTGTTGCGAAATAGGAAGCCGTTTCTAAATTAAATTTTTGATTGGAGATGCTTAATGTGAGTCTGGAAGGAGAGTTTACAGTCTAGCCAGACACCTAGGTATTTATAGTTATCCACGTATTCTAAGTCAGAGCCGTCCAGAGTAGTGGTACTGGATGGGCGGGCAGGTGCAGGCAATGATCAGGCAGGTTTTTTTTTTTTTGCATTTAGTTTTATTTGTGTTTAAGAGCAGTTGGAGGCCACGGAAGGAGAGTTGTATGGCATTGAAGCTTGTCTGGAGGTTAGTTAACACAGTGTCCAAAGAAGGGCCAGAAGTATACAGAATGGTGTCGTCTGCGCAGAGGTGGATTAGAGAATCACCAGCAGCAAGAGCGACATCATTGATGTATACAGAGAAGAGAGTCGGCCCGAGAATTGAACCCTGTGGAACCCCCATAGAGATGGCCAGAGGTCCGGACAACAGGCCCTCCGATTTGACACACTGAGCTCTATCAGAGAAGTAGTTGGTGAACCAGGCGAGGCAATCATTTGACAAACCAAGGCTGTTGAGTCTGCCAATAAGAATGTGGTGATTGACAGAGTCGAAAGCCTTGGCCAGGTCGATGAATACAACTGCACAGTAATGTCTCTTATCGATGGCAGTTATGATATTGTTAAGGACCTTGAGCGTGGCTGAGGTGCAGCCATGACCAGCTCGGAAACCAGATTGCATAGCGGAGAAGGTACGATGTGATTCAAAATGGTCAGTAATCTGTTTGTTAACTTGGCTTTCGAAGACCTTAGAGATGCAGGGTAGGATAGATATAGGTCTGTAGCAGTTTGGGTCTAGAGTGTCTCTGTCACGTATTATCAAGGTGGGTGGAATCAGGCGCAGAGAACAGGTTACAGTGAATCAACAGTTTTATTCTCCGGTGAACCAAACACGGTCAACCCAACATACAGGGTGAAATAATCCAACACAGGATCAAAAATATACCGGAGAAAATAACACACACGTATTAACCAAAATACATGAATCCAAACAAATCCCACACAAAACAAGGGCGGGACAACCTACTACATATAAGGACATCAATTAAACTAAAATACACACAGGTGAAACTAATAAGACAAAACCAACAGACAAACGAAAAAGGGATCGGTGGTGGCTAGTAGGACGGTGACGACGACCGCCGAGCACCGCCCGAACAGGCAGGAGAGAGCCAACTTCGGCGGAAGTCGTGACAGTACCCCCCCCTCCCCCCTGACGCGCGGCCCCCGCAGCGCGCCGCCACCGTCCTCGAGGACGACCCGGAGGACGAGGTGCTGGGCGATCCGGGTGGAGGCGGTGGAAATCTCTCAGGAGAGAAGGGTCCAAAATGTCCCTCGCCGGAACCCAGCATCTCTCCTCCGGACCGTACCCCTCCCAGTCCACGAGGTACTGTAGGCCTCCCACCCGGCGTCTCGAATCCAGAATGCCCCGAACTGTGTACGCCGGGGACCCCTCGATGTCCAGGGGGGGCGGAGGGACCTCAAGCACCTCACCTTCTTGCAGGGGACCAGCCACCACCGGCCTGAGGAGAGACACATGAAACGAGGGGTTAATACGGTAATACCTAGGAAGTTGTAACCTGTAACACACCTCGTTTATTCTCCTCAGGACTTTGAACGGCCCCACACACTGCGGCCCCAGCTTCCGACAGGGCAGGCGGAGGGACAGGTTTCGGGTCGAGAGCCAGACCCTGTCCCCCGGTGCAAACACGGGGGCCTCACTGCGGTGCTGGTCAGCGCTCCTCTTCTGCCATTCGCCCGCTAACCGTAGTGAGTCCTGAACGGCTTTCCAGGTGTCCTTGGAGAGCTGTACCCATTCCTCCACCGCAGGAGCCTCGGTCTGGCTCTGATGCCATGGGGCCAGGACTGGCTGGTAACCTAACAAACACTCAAAAGGAGACAAGTTAGTTGAGGAGTGGCGTAGGGAGTTCTGAGCTAGTTCAGCCCAGGGAACATACCTTGCCCACTCACCAGGCCGGTCCATGCAATAGGACCGCAGAAACCTCGAAAAGAAAGCACACGGGCAAAGCTTGGGTGGCACGCCCGAGCGTTGGGACAGCACGGCTCCGACCCCAGCCTCGGACGCATCCACCTCCACTATTAACGCTAAAGAGGGGTCCGCATGCGCCAACACGGGCGCATTGGTGAACAGCTCCTTCAAACGAGTGAAAGCTCTGCCCGCCTCTGCTGACCAGCGCAAGCGCACCGGTCCTCCCTTCAGCAGTGAGGTGATGGGAGCAGCCACCTGACCAAAACCCCGGATAAACCTCCGGTAGTAATTGGCAAACCCTAAAAACCGCTGCACCTCTTTCACCGTGGTCGGAGTCGGCCAATTACGCACGGCTGTAACACGGTCATCCTCCATTACCACCCCGGAGGTGGAAATACGATATCCCAGGAAGGAAACGGACTGTTTGAAAAACTCACATTTCTCCGCCTTGCAATACAGGTCATGCTCCAGCAGTCGCCCAATTACCTTACGCACCAGAGACACATGCGCAGCGCGTGTGGCAGAATAGATCAAGATGTCATCGATGTACACTACCACTCCCTGCCCGAGCAGGTCTCGGAGAATTTAGTCTACGAAGGATTGGAAGACGGCTGGAGCATTCTTCAACCCGTATGGCATGACGCGGTACTCATAATGACCAGATGTAGTACTAAATGCAGTTTTCCACTCATCTCCTCCCCGGATACGCACCAGATTATACGCGCTCCTCAGGTCCAGTTTTGTGAAGAAGCGCGCCCCGTGAAATGATTCCACCGCCGTAGCGATGAGAGGTAGTGGGTAACTAAACCCCACTGTGATGGAATTTAGACCTCTATAATCAATGCACGGACGCAGACCTCCATCCTTCTTCTTCACAAAAAAGAAGCTCGAGGAGACGGGTGATGCGGAGGGCCGAATGTACCCCTGTCTCAGCGATTCAGCAACATATGTTTCCATCGCTACCGTCTCCTCCTGGGACAATGGATACACGTGACTCCTAGGAAGTGCAGCGTTCTCCAGAAGGTTTATCACGCAGTCTTCTCGACGATGAGGTGGTAATTGGGACGTGTGCCCTTCTTTTTACTGAAGGCGATAGCCAAATCGGCATATTCAGAGGGAATGCGCACGGTGAAAACTTGGTCTGGACTCTACACCGTAGTCGCACCAACGGCAACTCCTCTACACCTACCTGAACACTCCTCTGACCACCCCTTAAGAGCCCCTGTCGCCGGGTTGTGTTGAGCTAACCAGGGAACCCCCAACACCACTGGAAACGCAGGTGAATCTATAAGGAACAGACTAATCTGCTCCTTATGATCCCCCTGTGTTACCATGTCCAGCGGCACCGTAGCCTCCCTAATTACTCCTGACCCTAATGGTCGGCTATCTAAGGAGTGCACGGGGAAAGGTTGGTCTAACGACACCAGGGGAATCCCTAGCCTTAACGCAAGCCCACGATCCATGAAATTCCCAGCTGCGCCTGAATCGACTAGCGCCTTATGCTGTAGAGAGGGAAAAAACCCAGGGAAAGAAGTCAATACATACACATGACCGACAGGAAGCTCTGGGTGAGTCTGGTGCTTACTCACCTGGGGTGATCGAGCAGGGCTCCGCCTGTCCTCCCGACTCCCAGACTAGTTCCTCCAGCACCGGTCTGACGTGTGCCCTCGTCGACCAGAACTGGTGCAGGAGGACACCTCTCCTCTGGTCCCCCTCAAAGCCGCCCCTCCTAATTCCATAGGGATAGGGGCAGGAGGGCTGGAAAGTGGAAACGACAGGGCCTGATCCGAACGCCCGCGGGCAGCCAGCAGATTGTCGAGACGGATAGCCAAGTCAATGAGCTCATCCAGTGTGCAGGTGGTGTCCCGACATGCCAGCTCCCTGCGGACGTCCTCCCTGAGACTGCATCTGAAATGATCGACCAAGGCCCTGTCGTTCCATCCTGCTCCTGCGGCCAAGGTCCTAAACTCCAGAGCAAAGTCCTGTGCGCTCCTCGTCTCCTGACGCAGGTGGAACAGCCGTTCACCCGCCGCCCGACCCTCTGGTGGATGGTCAAAAACAGCTCGGAATCGGCGGGTGAACGCTGGGTAATTATCCCTCGCCGAGTCCGGACCATTCCACACTGCGTTGGCCCACTCGAGGGCTCGCCCAGTCAAGCAGGAGACGAGGGCGCTCACGCTCTCCTCTCCAGAGGGAGCAGGACGCACGGTAGCCAGGTATAGTTCCAGTTGAAGGAGGAAACCCTGGCACCCAGCCGCCGTTCCGTCATACTCCCGTGGGAGTGTCAACCGAAGAGCCCCGGAGCCAGATGTGGTCGCAAGAACAGGAGGTGCTGGAGAAGGGGGTGCTAGCGATGATGTGGGAAGGCCACTCCTCTCCCATAGATCGATCCTCTCCATCATTTGGTCCATGGCAGAACCAATCCGATGAAGCACGCTGGTGTGGTGGAGGACTCTCTCCTCCATCGATGGGAGAGGAGACGCGGCTGCTCCTGCTGATTCCATAGGTGGTGCGGGATTCTGTCACGTATTATCAAGGTGGGTGGAATCAGGCGCAGAGAGCAGGTTACAGTGAATTGACAGTTTTATTCTCCGGTGAACCAAACACGGTCAACCCAACATACAGGGTGAAATAATCCAACACAGGATCAAAAATATACCGGAGAAAATAACACACACGTATTAACCAAAATACGTGAATCCAAACAATCCCGCACAAAACAAGGGCGGGACAACCTACTACATATAAGGACATCAATTAAACTAAAATACACACAGGTGAAACTAATAAGACAAAACCAACAGACAAACGAAAAAGGGATCGGTGGTGGCTAGTAGGACGGTGACGACGACCGCCGAGCACCGCCCGAACAGGCAGGAGAGCCAACTTCGGCGGAAGTCGTGACAGTCTCCCCCTTTGAAGAGGGGGATGACCGCGGCAGCTTTCCAATCTTTGGGAATCTCAGACGATACAAAAGAGAGGTTGAACAGGCTAGTAATAGGGGTTGCAACAATTTTGGCAGATAATTTAAGAAAGAGAGGTTCCAGATTGTCTAGCCCGGCTGATTTGTAGGGTTTCAGATTTTGCAGCTCTTTCAGAACATCAGCTATCTGGATATGGGTGAAGGAGAAATGGTGGGGGCTTGGGCGGGTTGCTGTGGAGGGTGCCGGGCAGTTGACCGGGGTAGGGGTAGCCAGGTGGAAAGCATGGCCAGCTGTATAGAAATGCTTGTTGAAATTCTCAATTATAGTGGATTTGTCGGTTGTAACAGTGGGTAGCTGAGATGAGGTGCTCTTATTCTCCATGGACTTTACAGTGTCCCAGAACTTTTTTGAGTTTGTACTGCAGGATGCCAATTTCTGTTTAAAAAAGCTAGCCTTAGCTTTCCTAACTGCCTGTGTATATTGGTTCCTAACTTCACTGAAAAGTTTCATATCACGGGGGCTATTTGCCTTACCTCCCTAATCTTACTACATTTGCACACACAGCATATAGACTTTTCTATTGTATTATTGACTGTATGTTTGTTTATCCCATGTGTAACTGTGTTGTTTGTGTTGCACTGCTTTGCTCTATCTTGGCCAGGTTGCAGTTGTAAATTAGAACTTGTTCTCAACTTGTCTACCTGGTTAAATAAAGGTGGAATTTAAAAAAATGAAGAATAATCTATTTCCCCTCTATGTCATTGATGTCCAACTTGTCATCTGATACATCACAGTAACTGGGTTGTGGAAAATGCACATCTATCTCTGACTAGGGTTTAAAGGGAGGCTATTAGTCTGGTAGGATTGCTGAACATGGATGAACTCAAACAAAACAATCTGTTTTAACCTAAAGGCTGTGATACACAAGTCATGTTATTTTATTGATTGACTGAGCTTGAAGCTGTCCACTGGACAATGTAAGCACTTTCTTAAAGGCCATGACTACAGAGTTCTGTAGGAAGACAGGTCCAATGGCCTTTTAATCAATTCACTGGGCTGCACATTACTGTGGTTGTCTAAAATTCTAAACACATTGAGTTGAGAATTTCAGACTACCACAAGTATGAGGTCTTTTTCCTGGCCATCGTGTGAATAAAGGAGGATTCCATGATTGGTTTGGCTGGGTCGAGGAACATTCACCGTCGGGGTGGTCAGCAGCTTCAAACAGAGTGACTCATATGAGTGGGCACTTCCTCTACACAAGGACATTACTACTTCCCTCTGCCATTAGAAAATGCCAAATCAATGGCTAATGTCTGTGTGACTCAAGTGTACCACAAGGTGACTGTAGAGGGTTCTTGCTTTTCAGATTGTTGACTATATGGACATGGAAGAATTGACAAAGCAAATCGATAGGTCCTGATACAAACTCTAATGAAATCAAGCTTACTTCTATTCCCTGAAAGTACGAGAAAATAACACTTCATGTTTTAATCATCGACATTATAGTGCATCTAAACAGCTTCCTTGCTTTGGACTGAATTGATAACCTTGTTTCAAGAAGGGGGATACTCTGTTCTCTCGCGTCATTGATGATCATCAGGGTGGGGGAGGAGGAGGAGGCGGGGGAATATATGTTCAGAACTCACACTGTTGTGCTGTAAATCTGTGGGTGCACCGCATGTATAGTCCTCCCAGCCCATTCCCAGTGTTGATATATGGTCTTGTGATGCTGAGTCGAGCAGGTCTTCAGATATGTGCAATGCTGAGACCAGGGCCATATTGTGATGGCCTGACTCGCCCCATATTAAAAGCCACATCCCATGGTTACAATGCAGTTTGAGGGGTCCACCGTCACCATGGGTATGCCATACTGTACATGTACAGCGTGAGCAATGCAGGTGTGACTTTAAACAATTACCCAAAGAAATGTTAGTATGCCAAAACCTGAAATTATTCCAAAAGAAGAGCGAGATGGGGCCATGAAAGCGAAGTCCTGCTTAATTGCCCAGACAGAAAGTAAACAAAGTTTTTGAAGAATAGAGGTCCGTAGGAGGCAAGTTATTCCAATCAGTCCATTAAAATGACACCCCGCCAGGCGTCCCTCTGAGGAGGAAACTGTCTGTGGTTGAGTTTACTGAAGCCTTGAAGAGTAACTGAAAGACGAACACTTATTTCCCTGACTTGAAGTTGTTGGTCGATAGTCACTTATCACATTTGTTGTGTATTGCGTGAGGTAGAATAACTTTCTTGAGCATTGACAGGGATTGTAGGGGATTACTCTCAAAGAAACACAAACTTTTATGGATGACATGCAGTTTTGTACTGCAAGCCCAAATGTGTGAATATAATTATTTAAATGTTGTCTCATCACTTATGTGCATATGACTGGTTTAAAATCAGTATCCTAGTCAATTAAGCAGAGTTTGTGTAGATTCAACAACATATTTTCTCTCCCAGACGCCTGCAAGCCAATTTCAAAACAGTACACTTTTTCAAAGCAAATATGGAACGTGTTATGCAGATCACAGGAACACACCATAGACACATCGTTCTTGCAAAAAACTGTCTACCAATCTATTATGCATTCAGAACGAACTGACAAAAAGCTTCAGAGCGTAACGTCAGCTAACCATAGTGGATTTAGTCAGCAAACTCAGCCAGATATAATTTCCAACCACAGTTTGAATTGAAAATGCAGGTTTTTGGATCTCCCAATACAGGCCAAGTGTTTCAAGAGGCCGCCAGCTACTTCCCTTGGCTGCATGTGCAGTGGAAACAGATGGGAAGGGGCGTTCAGTGGCAAAACGCCGCGATTATGGTCACACGGTGGTGACTTACGGGAAAATGTTACTCATAGCAACACAAGTCCCCATAGCTCACATTTGGATTGTTCTTTAGAATGTTCCTCACCTAAAAAGTTGTGAATTTACTATAGGTCTACACATTTTAGATCTGATCTATAAATGCCCATATGATGCAGTCATTACAGGATAATCTATTTAACATATTCGTTATTGCAATGTGTTTCAGCGCTATACTTCCTTTTCTATATTTGTCAAATATGGCTAATATTCCACCACAACTACAAAACATTAACATGGTCTCGCAAATCACTGTAAACTGAGCTTCTTTTAGCTTAGCTTTTAGCACATTTACAGTGTTAGCGCTGCCGCAATAACATAATAATGACAGCAGAATAAAAATAGAGCATAAGAACAACCCATAGGGTGACCACATGTCCCAGATTGTGCGGGACAGACCCGTATTTTGGCCATTTCTCCCACGTCCCACATCCAAACAATCCTGTGCCGCATTTTGTCAACACATTCAAACACCACTAATTTAGAGAAAAAAAATGTAGGGCTTATGAAAATATATACAGTTGAAGTAGAAAGTTTACATACACTTAGGTTGGAGTCATTAAAACTTGTTTTTCAAACACTCCACAAATGTATTGTTAACAAACATTAGTTTTGGCAAGTCGGTTAGGAAATCTACTGTGTGCATGACACGACAAGTAATTCTTACAATAATTGTTTACAGGCGGATTATTTCACTTATAATTCACTGTATCACAATTCCAGTGGGTCAGAAGTTTACGTACACTAAGATGACTGTGCCTTTAAACAGCTTGGAAAATTCCAGAAAATGATGTCATGGCTTTCGAAGCTTCTTTTAGGCTAATTGACATAATTTGAGTCAATTGGAGATGTACCTGTGGATGTATTTCAAGGCCTAACTCAGTGCCTCTTTGCTTGACATCATGGGAAAATCAAATGAAATCAGTCAAAACCTCAAAAAAAGTGGAGACCTCCACAAGGTACCACGCTCATCTGTACAAACAATAGTACGCAAGTATAAACATCATGGGACCATTCAGCCGCCATACCGCTCAGGAAGGAGACGCATTCTGTATGCTATAGACGAACGTACTTTGGTGCGAGAAGTGCAAATCAATCCCAGAACAACATTAAAGGATCTTGTGAAGATGCTGCAGGAAACAGGTACAAAAGTATCTATATCCACAATAAAACAAGTCCTATATCGACAAAACCTGAAAGTCCCCCCAGCAAGGAAGAAGCCACAGCTTCAAAACCGCCATAAAAAAGCCAGACTACGGTTTGCAACAGCACATTGGGGACAAAGATCTAACTTTTTGGAGAAATGTCCTCTGGTCTGATGAAACAAAAATAGAACTGTTTGGCCATAATGACCATCGTTATGTTTGGAGGAAAAAGGGGGAGGCTTGCAAGCCAAAGAATACCATCCCAACCGTGAAGCACGGGGGTGGCAGCATCATGTTGTGGGGGATCTTTCCTACAGAAGGGACTGGTGCACTTCGCAAAATTGTTGGCATAATGACGATATATTGAAGCAACATCTCAAGACATCAGTCAGGAAGTTAAAGCTTGGTTGCAAATGTGACTTCCAAATGGACAATGACCACAGGCATACTTCCAAAGTTTTGGCAAAATGGCTTAAGGACAACAAAGTCAAGGTATTGCAGTGGCCATCACAAAGCCCTGACCTCAATCCAATAGAAAAGTTGTGGGCAGAACTTAAAAAGTGTGTGCGAGCAAGGAGGCCTTACAAACCTCACTCAGTTTCACCAGCTCTGTCAGGAGAAATGTGCCAAAATTCACCAAACTTATTGAGCCAACTGAGCAAGAGGACGAGTACATTAGAGTGTCTTGTTTGATAAACAAACACCTCACAAGTCCTCAACCAGCAGCTTCATTAAATAGTACCCGCAAAACACCTGTCTCAACGTCAACATTGAAGAGGTGACAATGGGATACTGGCCTTCTTGGCAGAGTTGCAAAGAAAAAGCCATATCTCAGACTGGCCCATAAAAACAATAGATTAAGATGGGCAAAAGAACACCAACACTGGAAAGAGGAACTCTGCCTAGAAGGCCAGCATCCCGGAGTCGCCTCTTCACTGTTGACGTTTAGACTGGTGTTTTGCGGGTACTGTTTAATGAAGCTGCCATTTGAGGTCTTCTGAGATTCTTCAAAGTCGCCACCCTTTACCTCAGTGACAGCTTTGCACAAATGGCGTTTTCTCAACCAGCATCACCTGGAATTTTTTTCTAACAGCCTTGAAAGAGTTTCCACACATGTTGAGCACTTGTTGGCTGCTTTTCCTTCACTATGCGGTCCAACTCATCCCAAACCATCTCAATTGGGTTGAGGTCGGGTGATAGTGGAGGCCAGATCATCTAATAGAGCAATCCATCATTCTCCGTCTTGGTCAAATAGCCCTTATACAGCCTGGAGGTGTGTTGGGTTATTGTCCTGTTGATAAACAAATGATAGTCCCACTAAGCGCAAACCAGACGGGATTGCGTATCGCTGCAGAATGCTGTGGTAGCCATGCTGGTTGTGTGCCTTGAATCCTGAATAAATCCCAGACAGAGTCACAGAGCAAAGCACCACCACATCATCACTCCTCCATGCTTCACGGTGGGAACCACACATGTAGATATCATCCGTTCACCTACTCTGCGTCTCACAAAGACACAGCATTTGGAACCATAAATCTCAAATTTGGAATCATCAGACCAAAGGACAGATTTCCACTGGTCTAATGTCCATTGCTCGTGTTTATTGGCCCAAGCAAGTCTCTTCTTATTATTGGTGTCCATTAGTAGTGGTTTCTTTGAAGCAATACAACCATGAAGGCCTGATTCACATAGACTCCTCTGAACAGTTGATGTTGAGATGTGTCTGTTACTTCAACTCTAGGAAGCATTTATTTGGGCTGCAATTTCTGACGCTGGTAACTGTAATGAATTGATCCTAGGCAGCAGAGGTAACTCTGTGTCTTCCTTTCCTGTGGCGGTCCTCATGAGAGCCAGTTTAATCATAGTGCTTGACGGTTTTTGTTTCTGCACTTGAAGAAACTTTCAATGTTCTTGTCCTTCATTAAGGAGGACAAGAACAGAAAGGACAGCAATTCCACAAATTCACTTGTAACAAGGAACACCTGCTAATTGAAATGCATTCCAGATTACTACCTCATGAAGCTGAGGTGTCATTAAGGCAAAGGGTGGCTATCTCAAATATAAAATATATTTTGATTATTTAAACACTTTTTTGGTGTTATTCAATATGTGTTATTTCATGGTTTTGATGTCTTCACTATTATTCTACAATGTGAAAAATAGTAAAATAAAGAAAAACCCTATGTGTAGTTGTGTCCAAACTTTTGACTGGTACTGTATATTAAAGGGTGTCTTAACCTAAACCTACTGGGTATGTTAAATACTTCTCCAATCGTAGTTGCGCAGCACAGGACCAGATGTAGGCCAATGTCATAAGCCTATTATCAACCAATCATATTTCTCAAATCCTTTTGAGCTAAATTCCAGCTAAACTTGGAGAGGACAGTTGTGCTCGCTTGTAAAGTTAGATCAAAGCTGAATCAATATCTTGGTAGATTCCATAGTGATTAGTTAGTATTATACGTAATAGTATAGTATAACATTACTGTTCCCCCAAACATAATTATATTGCGGCCCAAACTCAACAGCGTGCGCCACCAGGCAGAATGTGCATAAATTGTTACAAAATATAGGAAGGCTACAAATTTGAGAATCTATGACATCAAAAATAATTATCATGCGGCCAAAACTGAACCACGCGTGCCATTAGACAGAATGTGCTTTAATTGAAACAAAATAAAGGAAGGCTATATAGTTAACACGATCTGCTCTAATTTGCTCAAGAAACTGTAATTCAAGAAGATTTAAATGCATATTTCCATGAAACTGATTGAGATCAAATGATTGGCATGTAGACCTAGTATATGCCAAACTTGGTGTTTGAGGGTTGAAGAAGAAGAAGTCTGAAACCACAGACTCTTCCTCGAACTGGCTGCCAAACTGAGCAATCGGAGGACAAGGGCCTGGGTCAGGGAGGTGACCAAGAACCCGATGGTCACTCTGACAGAGCTCCAGAGTTCCTCTGTGGAGATGGGACAACCATCTCTGCAGCACTCCACCAAATCAGGCCTTTATGAAGCCACTCTTCAGTAAAAGGCACATGACAGCCCGCTTGGAGTTTGCCAAAAGGCACCTAAAGGACTCTCAGACGATAAAAAACAAGATTCTCTGGTCTGATGAAACCAAGATTGAACTCTCTGGAGAAAACCTGCCACCATGCACTATGGTGAAGCATGGTGGTGGCAGCATCATGATGTGGGTTGTTTTTCAGGGGCAGGGACTGGGAGTCTAATCAGGATCGAGGGAAAGATGAACGGAGCAAAGCACAGAGAGATCCTTGATGAAAACCTGATCAGAGCGCTCAGAACGTCAGACTTGGGCAAAGGTTCACCTTCAACAGGACAACGACCTTAAGCACACAGCCAAGACAACGCATGAGTGACTTCGGGACAAGTCTCTGAATCTCCTTGAGTGGCCCAGCCAGAGCCTGGACTTGACCCTGATCTAACATCTCTGGAGAGACCTTAAAATAGCTGTGCAGTGACGTCCCCCCATCCAACCTGACAGAGCTTGAGAGGATCTATTGAGAAGAATGGGAGAAACTTCCCAAATACAGTTGTGCCAATCTTTTAGCGTCATTCCCAAGAAGACTCAAGGCTGTAATCGCTGTCAAAGGTTCTGCCGAAGGTGCTTCAACAAAGTACTGAGTGAAGGGTCTGAATATTTATCTAACTGTGATTGTTCATATAATTTTTTTTTGTACATTTGAAAAAAAATCTAATAACCTGGTTTTGCTTTGTCATTATGAGGTATTGTGTATAGATTGATTAGGGGGGAAAAATGATTTAATACATTTTAGTATAAGGCTGCAAAAAGGCTATATAGTTAACACGATCTGCTCTAATTTGTTCAAGAATTTTCAATTCAAGAAGATCTACATGCATATTCCCATGAAACTGATTGAGATCAAATGATTGGCATGTAGACCTAGTTTGGACATTTCACTAGTAAAACGTGTTAGGTATATGCCTAACTTGGTGTTTGAGGGTACTAAAAATGTTCTTGAGACAATAGGCCTATACTTGGGCATAGCCAGATGTTGCAATTGAGGGGGGAGGGTGCTGCCATTCAGGTAGACTACACTGTCCTGCGAATGTCCCGCAAAATCATCCTCTTGTCCCGCATTTGAGTATTTCATATGTGGTCACCAATGTGCACAAATGTCAGTTCAGCATTTAATTTTGATTTACATTTGGTTGAGTTGTCAGCTAACGTGAATTCAACAACAAAAATGTCACAATCATTATATTCAAGTTAAAAGTTGTGAAATAAAAGACAACATTTATATTGATGACTTTTTTCAAATCCAATCAGTTTTCCATGTGGGTTTAACATCATTAAATTGAATTTTTTGGTTGAAATGCCAGTGGGAAGTCTGAAGCCAGCATTATCAATGGGCAGGGACTAACTGGAGAAAAGAACAGAGGAATGAGGATGCCAGCCCAGGGAATATAACACTGCTCCGTGTCCCAATGCAGAGAGGGTAAGAAAAATAAGACACAATGCAATATTCTCTTTCAAATTAATTCAGGGTCTCTTCTCCAAGAGGATTTAATTTGGTCCTACATGCCTCCCTTACACTCACAATCTGTCCATTGCCCTCTCTGTCTCTCCCCCTATTTCTCTCCTTATTTCTCTCCTTTCCCTCCCTCTCTTCTCATTTCTCTCATTCTCTATCTTTCCCCATCCCCTACTGCTATCTCTCTCTCTCTATCTCGTTCTCTGTCCCTCTTGCCTTTGGTAGACTGGTTTTGGTTGTGCATGTGGCAGAGGGAGAGAGGGAGGCCTTGAACAGAATTCAAGGGCCCTGATTTGGAAGGAGAGCACAAGGACCTGCAGACACAAGAGATAAAACAGACAGTGAGAGCATATGAAAAACCTCTTCCCCCCTTGAGAGAGAGAATGGGAGGGAGGGAGAGGGGGGGGGGTACGTTCACCTCCATCTGTAATTCATAGGTAGAATAACCTCTATATATTGGTCCAGTTTCAGGTCAAACAAAAGATGGATGCAGAAAGAGAATGTTTTCAGTCTGAATTCATTCATCCCTCTTGACCTTATTACATTTTGAATTGGAGCTGAAAAGATAATTGAGCCAGGTAATTTTGGGAACAGAGGCAGGCTAAATCTATGGCTCACTTCAGTACAATTGTCTATTCTTATTGTACTACAGTAAAAACTCACACATTATATGCAGAGCAAGCATTGCTTTTTCTGGTATCAGAAACAGCAATGTAAGAGACAAATGTGGGAAGGTCATTACTTTTTCTAGCTGGTTGCTAATCCTAACGTGGTCCCAGTAGCCCAAATGAGAATGGATAGTGAGGTGAGGGAGAATAAGTGATCTGGGTTCAGTCTATATCTGGGTCTAGTGGATACAAGGTCAATGGCATAGTCCACAGCGGGCAGGGAGATGGGTCAACATATCAGTTTACTGGTGCAGCAAATGGAGTCCTTACAGTGAAGACAGTGTTTGAAGAAAAGGAAGAGAGTTGAGGGGATACATAATAATACAATACGTACAATTCAAACTATATATTAAGCTAGAACGTGTCAGACCTGCATTTCAAATACTATAACAAATATTTGAGTCAAATACTTTATTAGAAGCAATCTGCACAGGAATCGGCAACAGCAAATGAAGAACGGCCCACCAGTCAAAAGATCACTTAGGGTCGAGCAAGAGAGCAGTCATTCTCAAAGTACAAACCACCATCAGGGATCCTAACTACTGCTCAGGACTGGCAAGCTGACAGCAGGCCTGGAGGAGCAGCTAAAGTTCCCGCAGCACCTGGTCAAGACAGAAAAAAAAGATTCCAATTTGGCTATCCCCATAAGAGAACCCTTTAAGGTTCCAGATAGCACCTTTGTTTCTAAGACTGTGGTCTCAGAGTCCACAAAGACCATAATTTTTCTGGAGCTGACAGTCTTTGTGAAGATCATCTGGAGGAGGTTTACGAGAGAGAGAGAGAGAGCCAAGTATGAGGGACAGGTCATTGACTGCCGGAAGCAGGGTTGGTTAGGTTGGGTTGGGTTAGAGCCTATAGAGGGATTCGCATCAATTGAGCGAAGAGGAGGAGAGCCATCAGAAACACCATTGAGGCAGCTGAAAAAAACTCAAGATGGTTCTGAATCAAGAGAGGAGATCCATGGGGAGCAGCGTAACGCCACCAGGACACAAGTTGGGGTCTGATCAACCTTGACTGGATCGCCTGGGTGAGGGTGTCTGATGTTGAAAGACCAAAAACACCCTATGACGCCAGGTTACATCACTGATGATGTGTCCAGGAGCATAAAGGGATGTATTCATGCAATCAATAACAATGCAGTGTACCTCACTAACAGTTTGTATATCGGGGGATGTTCAATTTTGTTACCTTGCAGCCTTATTCTAAAATTGATTAAATAAATGTTTTCCTCATCAATCTACACAAAATACCCCATAATGACAACGTGAAAAAAGTTTTTTATCCATTTTTTCACATTTATTAAAAATAACAAACAGAAATACCTTGTTTACGTAAGCAGTCAGACCCTTTGCTTTGAGACTCGAAATTGAGCTCTGGTGCATCCTGTTTCCATTGATCATCATTGAGATGTTTCTACAACTTGATTGGAGTCCACATGTGGTAAATTCAATTAAATGGAAACGATTTGGAAAGGCATACACCTGTCAATACAAGGTTACACAGTCGACAGTGCATGTGTAACTGATGTGAAATGGCTAGCTAGTTTGCGGGGTGCACGCTAATAGCGTTTCAACCGGTGACGCCACTCGCTCTGATACCTTGAAGTTGTCGTTCCCTTTTCTCTGCCAGGGCCGTGGCTTTTGTGACGAGATGGGTAACGATGATTTGTGGGTGTCAGTTGTTGATGTGTGCAGAGGGTCCCTAGTTCAGGGTGAGGAGAGGGACGGAAGCTAAACTGTTACACATGTCAGAGCAAAAACTAAGCCATGAGGTCGAAGGAATTGTCGTAGAGCTCAGAGACAGGATTGTGTCAAGGCACAGATCTGGGGAAGGATTCCAAAACATTTCTGCACCATTGAAGGTCCCCCAAAACACTGTGGCCACCATCATTCGTTAATGGAAGAAATGTGATTTTTCATTATAATTTTTTTATACATTTGCAAAAAAAAATAATAACCTGGTTTTGCATTGTCATTATGGGGTATTGTGTGTAGACTGAAAAATTGATTTAATACGTTTTAGTATAAGGCTGTAAAATAACAAAATGTGGAATAAGTGAAGGGGTCTGAACACTTTCCAAATGCACTATATATTATCTGGTTAATCTAGTTTCCTGACAAGAACTCGCCAGATCATCAGAATATATCATGGTATCAGAAACTGCTATCTGTCTATATTTTAGTTTCAAAAAACGACTTACTTACGTTACGTTTTGCCTTTGTAGAGCTGTATGCTTGTCCTAATGTTGGGATATGTAAAAAAAACACATTTAGTGGTTTTGTAAATAATAATGTCAAGTCAGAACAAACAAATTCTTATTTACAATGACGCCTACCACGACCAAACCCTAACCCGGAAGACGCTGGGTCAATTTTGTGCCACCCTGTGGGACTCCAAATCACGGCCGGTTGTGATGCAGCCTGGAATCAAACCAGGGTCTGTAATGACGCCTCTAGCACTGAGATGCAGTGCCTTAGCCTGGGAGCAGAGGACAACAACTAATGGTTAAATTAACCCATGTTTGGGTAATCCAATATTGGGTTATTCGTGCAACCCAACTGGCAGGGTCAAAATAACCCAGCATGTGATCTGTCCAATGTTTATCCAGTTCGGGGTCATCAAATAACCCAAATTGGGTTGTTTTTAACCCAGCATTTGTTTGAGTTTACAAATTGGAGCTGGGAGCAGCTAAACTCAGGGACCTGGTTTTCATGAGTGCGCATAGCCCACCTTCCCAGAGGTCCGGTGGAAGAATAGAGAACGGGGAGAAGAGTGGCTGATAAAATGTAGGTCTGCACCCTTTTGAATTTGACGGTGTTTTGTATTGGCAGTATCAGCACGTGTGGGGAGGAGCAGGGGTTTGTCTTTATCAGTGAGACAGCGCCCCAGTTGGATAACTGTGAAAGACCGTGTAGCCGACTGCGCGCTCCTCAACCGCCAGGGTTTGTACACACACATTCGGACACACACTGCCTGACACTCACGCGCACTCTCAGTGAAACCGTCTCCCCGGGACCAGCACGCACGCACAATCTCTCGTCTATCACAGCGCATCGCGCACCACTGCGGTAAGACGTGAAGGCAGGCAGCGAAGCCCTGACACTCACTTGTTTCAACACTCGGCATTCCAGGTAGTGCGTCTGCGACTCTCCGGAAAATAAGAGGACTTACCACCACCAATCGAGGAGGTATAAAACCACTAGGCTGATACCACTCAGAGACTAGCCATACTGCTCGTGAAAAGTTATTCATCTTCTTGATTTCCCCACATTGGAAGTGAAACCTGCTGTTTGAAAGAGGATGAGACCGTTACTCGTATCCATCGTCCTCTGCTTGAGCGCTTCTGTCCCACATTTTGTGAAAGGTGAGTAGAGGAGAGCAATTACTGGTTATGGAGGAGGATAGTCGAGAGGAAGTAGGCAAAGGTTTAAGACTGGATGGTTTGCTGTAAATCAAATGACATCAGCTAAAGCAGATTATCTGAGGGGATAATAAACATTTTACTTCCTATCAATATGTCATATTTTAATACGGAAGGTGACAAAATACTTTAAATACGCGCTGCTTGTCATGTTATGCAAATGGGAAACACAGTAGACATATACAGTGAGTGTTAACTGAGTTATTTTGGGATTTGCCAGTAGTGTGTGGCATTTTATGGAGATGATAATACCGATTTTAACGAGTAAGCACACTAGCCTTCCCAATTGAAATACTGTGTCAACTATAGGCTAATGCGCTCAAATTCTGTCTATATGACATTACTCTCCATGTTAGTCTACTGGGGTGGCTGGGACCTACATTTCTAACTAATAACAGGACTTCAGCTGTTCTTTTTCTAAATGTCTAACTAATAACAGGACTTCAGATGTTCTTTTTAGTCGCCTTATATCAAGTGCAACTACAAGACGACTCCGTAGCCTATACGAGCGCAGTTGATGGATACAGTAGGATATGCCAGAGCCACATTCGAATTTAATCCAGTGGAGTAAAATTATTTAACATGTGGATTCTCTCGAAAGTTTAAAGATTGGCGAATATATTTGCTCTATATCATTTAAGCGGAAACTATTAAACTCGTGTTTAATTAAATAGAAGTACACTAACGATATGTTCATAGTGCACATATGTCGTTCCCAAAGCCTAATCCTTTTGTTTAAGACTAAACTCTGTAGCATCATTTTATGCGTTGCGTTCCTACATATAATTAAGGCGACAGAAGCCAGAAAATGACAAATGTCTCGAGCAGATTAAAATGTGGAAGATATTAATTAAACAAAGAAGGATGGAAGGAGATTTAATCTTGCTCATCAATGTCAGAGAATGACAAACCTTTGCTTCTTCTTCCCATTATTACATTAGTTGCAATGCGGAACCCATATTACCCATGACATCATAAAACATCTCGAGGCAATTCCGCCTGGGATTCCATTGAACAGGCTACCAATAGGACTGTTGCATGTTAAACTCTGCTGAGAGGGGATTAGGCCAAAGATTGTGGATACATGAAGATAGTTCACTCAAGCCATTTACCATAAAAAAGGCCAGTTCCGGTCTACCAAACTGGGTGTGTCTCCCATAGACACCAATGCAATAGTGGCTGGGTCGTGCTGCTGCTCCAATTTCAACTGTTCTGCCTGTGGCTATGCCGGACGTGCTACTTTTCGACTGACATTTACTCCTGAGGTGCTGACCTGTTGCAGCCTCTACAACAACTGTGATTATTATTATTATTTGACCATGCTGGTCATCTATGAACGTTTGAACATCTTGGCCATGTACTGTTATAATCTCCACCCGGCACAACCACAAGAGGACTGGGCAGCCCTCAGAGCCTGGTGCCTCTCTAGGTTTCTTCCTAGGTTCCTGCCTTTCTAGGGAGTTTTTCCCTTTCTTCCACATCTACATTGCTTGCTGTTTGGGGTTTAGGCTGGGTTTCTGTATAGCACTTTGTGACATCGGCTGATGTGAGAAGGCCTTTATAAATACATGTGATTGATTTGGTCTGGTCTACTTAGTTCATTGACTTTCATTGAACCATAAACAAATACAGAAAAAAATAACAGCCAGTGGGGTGTCTCTCCTTCTCTTCCGTCTCTGATTAGGCTAATGTTAATTGACTGCAGTTTGTAGAATTCAAATGACTAATCAACATTGAGAGATTATGATATAGAAATCAACTGTTATCCTGTGCAATTATGGTGACCATAAAATATTTCATATTGCATAATGTTTTACACTGAGTCATTTTTACTTGATTGACCTGCCAATTACCCTCCTTTGATATGTTCAACTGTTACTGAAGAGCAGGTATAGGCGACATGTGCAGCCGCCCAGGGCGGATTCATGCCGGCGGCGGCGGCACGGGTCACCGCACAAATTCATAATGGTGATATTTGCACGATCGGTTTTCTATCGCTCATTTGCACGTCACCGTGTGGGACTGTGGGTCAATTAACCTTGTCGGAGTGGGTGCCCTGATTCTAGTTTGTGAACTAGGCAGGCTACTGCCTGGGAAGGTCTCCCACTCAGAAGTACGAGGTAGGGGGAGAGGGGGAATCTATCAAATAGCACACCACTAACTTTGTACAGTACCAATGCAATTAGTAAAATCAGTCACACTACGTCCAAATAAACCACAACTCATTCTTATACTGTGAATATAAAGTTTCACATATTGTTGCATTTTTTTCTGGTTTGTGTGAAATCATTGAGAATAATATAAAACCAGTGTGCACACCACCAAGGTGAATTGGGTTACTTTTGACTCTTGGTTGACAATGTTGGGGGATGGGTAATGTATTGATGCTCGAGTGCCAAATCAACAAATTTGTTTCTATTTGTCTTTGATACTACTTTTTGATATTTATGAGTCTTATTTTTGTATATATTTTTATATGTATATAGTTTTAAATGTTATGAATATTTATTTGCGTTGTTCCAAATATCTGAATAAAAATACCGTTAGTGCATGTCACGTTGGCATCAATGATACGGGAGACAGGTGCAGGAATGCGAAATAGTTTTTTTTATTATACCCAAATTGCGGCGTGCTGTGTAAAGGCACGGGGACAAAGACCAAACAAACACGTAATAAAACACAGGGTAGAAACCCAAAACAAAAGAGCGAAAAGTACCTTAAATAAATAACACACGGTACGAGACCCGTAATCATCTGCGCAATCCTCAATAGCACGAAAGACAAAACTCACAGCACAGGTACTCACACGCACCAACAGACATTGTAACAATAATTGACCGCCCAATGGAAACCAAAGGGTACATATATACAAATACAATCAGTGGGAATAGGGGACAGGTGTGAGTAATGAAAGTTCCGTAACAGATCCGTGACAGTGCAGAATGGTGTTTTGGGGGGGGGGGGGGGCTGAAGGGGGTGTTCGCCCCGGGAGCCATACAAGCTAGAACCGCCACTGCTGAAGAATATAATGAGGACAGTGAGTTGAAGCATCACACAGCATTAAGCCCACTGTAAATTAGTGAGTGGAATGGCATCAAACACCACTAGGCCCCTTAGTTCCAGTGAAGGGAAATCTTAACACTACAGCATACTATGACATTCTAGATGATTCTGTGCTTCCAACTTTGTGGCAACAGTTTGGGTAAGGCCCTTTCCTTCAGCATGGCAATGCCCCTGTGCACTAAGAAAGGTCCATCCAGAAATTATTTTTCAAGATCGTTGTGGAAGAAATTGACTGGACTGCATGGAGCCCTAACTTTTGGTAATGTAGTGTAGGTGTCTGTTGTGTGTTTGTGTGTGTGCGAGAGAAAGAGCGGAAGGGTAAATATATTTGATCAAATGTCAGTGGTATCTTTGTCATTCTGCGAATAAATCATTATACAACTCAAGAACCCTTCAATTTACCCATCAGTCCTGTGGATTCGAAATTATTTCTGAGTCATGAGATTGTGTGATATTGGCGATGGCTGTTGATTTAACCTAGCGCATTGTCTTCGGTTCATGGGGTGCTTGAATCGAGATTGGAGGGCAGGAGATGTTAGCTTTGTGTAACTTTAATTCTGAAAAGCTATGTGGTTGATTTGTCATAACATGATTATGAAGCTTCATCAAGCAACGAGCATTATGTGTAATTCCCTTAGATGTCCCAGAAAATTACCAACCATACCTGGGTAATACTGTATGTGACCTGTCATAGCGATGTGGCTAGTGCACTAGTCTGACAACCCCGGAGATGTCTTTTAGAGCAGACTTACAGGAAAATTGTACTCACTTGACCATAATTGCATTAGGATATCCAAAACCTCAAATCAGTATAAAAATAAATGACTGATATTTGTACAATATGGTCTGTGGTATTTCTTAAGAACAACAGACAGAGCATTATACTGTATATTTTATATATGCAGTGTCTGTGAATACTAAAATATCATTTCAATTCTTGAATTGTCCTTGGTTAGCATTGAATTAGACATTTTGAAGTCAATTGAAACTGATTGCCTCAAAGGAAATATGAAAAATCTGCCCTCACAATGAAAGAAACAATATATTTGGTTTCCGTTTAACAAGCAATTGCATATTAGTAAACCATGTGAGGCTTAAATTAATGCAGATGCTAACAATCTATCTGAAAGCCCATTACATATGTACACCATTCCCTGTTGAAAGTTTATAACTTATGTTTAGGTCACTTTCAATAACACAGACTTGCAATCTACCTCACTGACCTTCACTATCGCTGTAAATGGCATTTTCATACAGAAATGCAACATAGACACTGGGGCGAAACAGGAATTAATCTTTGCATAATACATTTTTGCGTAATTTAATTTTTCTGCCAAATTCAATTTTCTTGGTTGTGTTTTTCCAGGTTTCGAAATGTTCCCAGTTTTTTCAGATATCCGCTCTCAAAATCACACTTTTTTATTATTGAAAAACAACTACATTGGATGTTCTAAGGCCACAAAAATGCTTAAACTTCTTAGGGCTGAGATTCCGCTAACGGGATCGATATGACAACAGCCAGTGAAAGTGCAGGGTGCCAATTTCAAAACAACAGAATTAAAATTTAATAAAAATTCCTCAAACATACAAGTATTTCACACCATTTTAAAGATACACTTCTTGTTAATCCCACCTTAGTGTCTGAGTTCAAATAGGCTTTACGGCGAAATCACCACAAACGCTTATGTTAGGTCAGAGCCAAGTCACAGAAAAACACAGCCATTTTTCCAGCCAAAGAGAGGAGTCACAAAATTCAGAAATAGAGATAGAATGAATCACTAACCTTTGAAGATAGATCTTCATCAGATGACACTCATAGGACTTCATGTTACACAATACATGTATGTTTTGTTCAATAAAGTTCATATTTATATCAAACAATCTCAGTATACATTGGCGCGTTATGTTCAGTAGTTCTAAAAACATCCGGTGATTTTGCAGACAGCCACATCAATTTACAGAAATTCTCATAATAAATGTTGATGAAAATACAAGTGTTATGCATGGAACTTTAGATACACTTCTCCTTAATGCAACAGCTGTGTCAGATATCAAAAAATCTTTACGGAAAAAGCAAACCATGCAATAAATCGGAGTACGGCGCTCAGAGACCAAACAAGCCAAAAAGATATCCGCCATATTGTGCAGTCAACAGAAGTCAGAAATAACATTATAAATATTCACTTACCTTTGATGATCTTCATCAGAATGCACTCCCAGGAATCCCAGGTTCACAATGAATGTTTTGTTCGATAATGTCCATCATTTATGTCCAAATAGCTACTTTTGTTAGCGCATTTTGTAAACAAATCCAAACTTACAAAACGCGTTCACTTGGAGCAGACATAATGTCAAAAAGTTCCGTTACAGTCCGTAGAAACATGTCAAACGATGTATAGAATCAATCTTTAGGATATTTTTAACATAAATCTTCAATAATGTTCCAACCGGAGAATTCCTTTTTTCTTTAGAAAAGAAATGGAACGCCAGCTAACTCTCACATGAACGAGCGTCACGAGTGTCACGAGCTTGTGGCACTCTGCCAGACCACTGACTCAAAGAGCCCTTATGAGCCCCTCCTTTACAGTAGAAGCCTCAAACAAGTTTCTAAAGACTGTTGACATCTAGTGGAAACCTTAGGAAGTGCAACATGACCAATATCCCACTGTATCTTCAATAAGGAATGAGTTGAAAAACCACCAACCTCAGATTTCCCACTTCCTGGTTGGATTTTTTCTCCGGTTTTTCCCTGCCATATGAGATCTGTTATACTCACAGACATCATTCAAACAGTTTTAGAAATGTCAGTGTGTTTTCTATCCAAATATACTAATAACATGCATATATTTTAGTAACTGGGACTGAGTAACAGGCAGTTTACTCTGGGCAACTTATTGATCCAAGCTACTCAATACTGCCCCCAGCCATAATAAGTTATTAAACAACATCAGGATACCTTAAAAACCATTTATTTAATTTTTTTAAATGTAGTTACCCTTTAAGGTAAGGGTAAGTATTAAAAAAGTAACACGGCCACTCATGGATTACGTGTCGTGATTTTACACTCTCTGCCACCCTCAACAAACCAGCCTGCACTTATATTTTCATGAGACCCGTGGCTTGGATTAAGAAGATATGATGACTCAACTGCTAAAATAATTTCTATATGTGTCAAGGGGTCATCAAGTCATCTGGATGCTATTGTCCTTGGTAAGGTTTTGAAATGGCGGGTCAAATACAGTAGCATCGGCTGGCAATGATCCACAAATATCTACATTTTGACTAGCCTTTCCAAGTGTTTCTGTACCAGCATTATGCTTATTGATGCTTTGGGATCTTCAGGCCTATAAGTAAGCTCGTTATTGTCATGTTACCTGGTAATCCTTCAGAACTCTCTAACAACAGGGCAACACAATGATGACAATACTTTGCACTTCCCTGCAAACTAAGTAAGTGGTATAAGGTGTTAACTGTTTCCATTCATGTGTCTCAAAGGGTAGTTAAATATCACTTAAATCATGTTTCTCGATAAGAGAATGTTACGCGACCACAATACCAAGACCAAATCAGAGGCCAATAGGTTTCCTAAGATTTCCAGCGAGTTAGAGATTTAGAATAAAACAGATTCGTTGAGACTGTTTGTGAGATTAAAGTTGGACAGGCATTGTGAGGGGATTATGGATCCAGGAATTGAACAGAGGGATGACGCAGAGAGCTTTGGATGTGATTTATCTTTTATCTGTTCACAACAAACCAGAGCCAGATGCTTTTTGTTTTTGGCCCTTTAAGGTCTATTAGTGTCATGCTTTATTTTATTTGTATTGTTCCGGTCACAATATTATCTACGTTTTATCACAGATTTGGTGAAGGAGTTTTCCTCAAATCATATCAAATTTGATTGGTCACACACACATCTTTCACACATGTCATTGCGGGTGTAGCGAAATGCTTGTGTTCCTAGCTCCAACAGTGCAGTCGTGTCTAACAATTCACAACAATACACACAAGTCTTAATGGAATCAAGAAATCTATAAATATTAGATTGAGCAATATCGGAGTGACATTGACTAAAATACAGTAGAATAGAATACAGTATATACATATGAGATGAGTAAAGCAGCATGTAAACATTATTCAAACATTATTAAAGTGACTAGTGTTCCATTAATAAAGTGGCTAGTTATTCCAAGTCGATGTATTAAGGGCAGCAGCCTCTAAGGTGCAGGGTTTGGTAACCGGGTGGAAGCCAGCTAGTGATGGCTATTCAACAGTCTGTTGGCCTTGAGATAGAAGCTGTTTTTCAGTCTGTCGGTCCCAGCTTTGATGCATCTGTACTGACCTCGCCTTCTGGATGATACCGGGGTGAATAGGCCGTGGCTCGGGTGGTTGATGTCATTGATGATCTTTTTGGCCATCTTGTTACATCGGGTGCTGTAGGTGTCCTGGAGGGCAGGTAGTTTGCCCCCGGTGGAGGTGGTTTAAGGTCTTTCCTCCGACATACCCCAGGAGACAGGGGGAGCTTTTAATTCTTGAGGTGTGCACTCCAAATCATGGACTTTTTGCACCTTTGTTCTCCTGCAGCATAAATACAGTGCATTCGGAAAGTTTTCAGACCCCTTTATTTTTTTCACATTACAGGCTTATTCCAAAATGGATTAAATCGTTTTTCCCCCACATAAATACCGCATAATGACAAAGAAAAAACATATATTTTTCTAATGTTTACATATGTGAAAAAAATAAATAAATGAAATATCACGTTTAGATAAGTATTCAGACCCTTTACTAAGTACTTTGTTGAGACACCTTTGGCAGCGATTACAACATTGAGTTTTCTTGGGTATAAGCTACAAGCTTGACACACCTGTATTTAGGGAGTTTCTCCCATTCTTCTCTGCAGATCTACTCAAGCTCTGTCAGGTTGGATGGGGAGCATTGCTGCACAGCTATTTTCAGATCTCTCCAGAGATGTTTGGTTGGGTTCAAGTCCCGGCTCTGGCTGGGCCACTCAAGGACATTCAGAGACTTGTTCTGAAGCTGCTCCTGCGTTGTCTTTGCTGTATGCTTAGGATTGTTGTCCTGTTGGAAGGTGAACCTTCACTCCAGTCTGATGTCCTGAGCACTCCGGAGCAGGTTTTCATCAAGGATCTCTCTGTTCTTTGCTCCGTTCATCTTTCCCTCGATCCTGACTAGTCTCTCAGTCCCTGGCATTGAAAAACATCCCCACAGCATGATGCTGCCACCACCATGCTTCACCTTAGGGATGGTGCCAGGTTTCCTGCAGACATGATGTTTAGCATTCAGGCAAAAGAGTTCAATATTGGTTTCATTAGACCAGATTATCTTGTTGATCATGGTCTGAGAGTCCTTTAGGTCCCTTTTGGCAAACTCCAAGTGGGTTGTCATCTGCCTTTTACCGAGGAGTGGCTTCCATCTGACCACTCTAGAATTAAGGCCTGATTGGTTCGGTGCTGCAGAAATGATTGTCCTTCTGGAAGAATCTCCCATCTCCACAGAGGAACTCTTGAGCTCTGCCATCCTCTTCTTTAGTGTTGGCAAAATATTTTGGATGACACGGATGTCGCAGACTTCTTACTCTGCTGCTGCACCATTCCCTCTACTCTACTTCTCAGCATATGTCTATATCCCTACCCCCTCTCTCTCCCTCTATTCCCACCCCTCCATCACTCCCTCTATTCCCACCCCTCCATCTCTCCCGCCATACCTTCTTTTCCCCCCTCTTCCTATATCCCCTCTGCTCGTCTCTGCCTTTCGCTCTCTCCCTCCCTCTTTCTCTCTGTCCTTCTCCCTATATCCTCTCGCTCTCTCCCTCTCTGTACCTTAGCCAACACTCCCAGTGTGATGTTGTTAGTTATGTTAAGTGCATTAGACACAGGCAATATCCCAGGATTTGTCTGTGCATTTCATCCCTGTGCATTTCATCCCATTCTCAGACATCACCATGCACTGTTAACTTTTATTTAATTTGATGTGCCAGAGCGTGTGTGTGTGTGTGTGTGTGGTGCAGGGATATAACTGTTCATTTGTGTGTGTGTACAGTACAAGTGTGTTTGTCAATGTGTGTGTATGTGTGTTTGTGAATACCAACTGTTTTTTAACTCTGAAGCTTTGAGAGGTAACCTAGAAATGTCATCGCTAAAATAATAATTATTCCAAGAATTGTTCCTCCTGTGTTTTGCTCACGAAGCTACTGTATAACTGAATATCCAAAAGCTTCAGTCATCCCACGCTCTGATATAGCCTAATAAAGACTATTAGCCTTCTCTCTATATGTAAACACTTGTATTTTTGGTTTTATCAATAATGATCACACCTATTGGAATAATACTATTGCGTATGAGTATGTCAGCAAGTGTGTGTGTCGGTAAGAGGAGCTCAGACAAGGCAATAGCCAAATGTGATTTATTATTTGTTTTTTTGAGGGGGTAGCAGATTATCCCAGAAAAATGTTGAGTGAGAATGAAGGTGCGATTTAGTTAAGTGAAATATCTCCAGTCCAGCTGTTTTAGATTACCCTTGGTGTGTTGGCTCAGACAGAGAGCAGCTCAAATACAAAGCACAGGATGTGTGGAAGGTCCCTGCCAACTGGTATGTGTTGCGTTGCAGTCCCTCTCTCCAACCTTAAAAACATCAACACGAGAGGAGGAGAGGTTAAGGAGGGTACAAACTGATGGTTAGTGGAAGCCTGCTCGTCCCTTCTTCTCTGGAGGCAGGGCAAGGGTTACCGTCTCTTGCATCAGTACAGTGATTTTTGTTCTCTCCGGTTATTCCCCTTTAGTACGTTTCCCTGCTGCTTCCAAGGCACCTGCTCTCCCTTTGGTGCGTTGCCATTCTCTCACTCCTCCTCTCCGATGATTTAGATGGTTCATTGTAGAATCTGATGGTTGTCAAAGGTCATGTTGTTTTTTTATTGTAAAGGTTTTCCATGTAGACCATATGTCTAACACTGCAGTGCACATGTATGTTGGAAGAATGTGAAAGTGGAATGGAGCATTAAATCTCATCTTGCACAGGGATGTGGCCTGTTGAGAGAGAGAGCGAGAGTGTGTGCATGTGATGCGTGAGTGTATGTCGAGAGAGAGCGAGAGAGAGAGAGAGAGAGACTGTAAATCACATCAGACAGGTGGGCTTTGCCACCTGGGTTTCTTTTCTATATTTCTCCGTTTCGGTTAAATTTCGCATTTGCATCCAGTGTAGAATATATTGGAAAACACCTAACAATAATTCTAGTTGTTCTTTTTCAAATAACATTGTTATGTTCCTTAGTGGAGGAGTCGTAATACCTAGTCTGGAAAAAAGTTAACCATTGAAAAGCAGAACATTTTCCCCCTTTAGTTTGCATGGTATATTAAAATAACATGAACCAATACATTTCTTGTTCATTTGAAATGTTTTTATTCTGAAAACATTTTCAGTATGTGTGTGTGTGTGTGTGTTTTAACGTGTTGGTCATAGTGCAAGCTGACTTACTGTACAATCAACCTGTTTTGTAACTGCACAAGGACTTCTACTATATCAGGGGACTGAGCTAACATTTATTTTATCACGGCACAATATGTTTGGCAGAACTTCTTCACAGTTACAGTTGAAGGCTAAATGTTGATGACACTGTATCTTCAGCACCCTTGCTACCATTTCGTTGTCAACTCCAATCGCCAAGGCAGCCCACGTATGCAGGACTTGAGCAGCCATGCAATACTGTAGTAGAGTACATTTGAGTTGTTCACCTTGGCTCCCTTGCAAGCAGGACCTTGGTGATCTAAGCTGGCAGGATGCCAGGGTTAATCAGGGAGAGTTGTGAGTACACACTGGGCATCCCCACCATAGCTGTTGGCCCTAGGCTGCTGGCCAGCCCAGCAGGTAATCCATGGATCATGATGTGGGGTTCAGCTGCTTCTTTAATGAAATCGTATTCCCTTGAACCCCTCTGAGATTTTAATCAAAATGTGCATTTTTAGGTTGACGTACCATAGGCCTACAAGTGAGACACAATTAAAAAGCTAGTATGGCATTGAAAGGTTTGTATCAATGTTTCAGAAGCTTCTTCAAATCACTCCTGTTTCCCAACACCCCCAGATCCAACATTCACAAGCAATTGAAGTCATAAAAAAAAAAACACAAAAATATTGCCTGCAACTGACATTTAGATATTGTAGATATATGTATTCCTCTTGTGTAGGCGATCTGACTGACAAAATAATGTCAGGTGGACTTTGGGTGGAATTTGTCTGTTGGTTGTCAGTGTTCCATTATCCGGTGTAAACGTAATACATGTTCCTCAAACTCCCTCCACAGAGTAACAGCCTCTTTGCTCAGGGTGCCCACCCTCAACATGTATCACAACCGTCAGTCGTATGTGTTTCACCATGCGTAATATGCGGTAGGCTATGTTTTGTACAACAGCACAATAGTACGTTTTTATTCAGGTATGTTATTTGAGCTTGGGCTCATAGGCCTATGTGTATGCATAAGCTCTAATATGCTGATGGTTGTTATCAAGTTGGGTACTACCAAAGCATGTCCAGAGTGCATAAAAGGAGATTACCGTGACTTAACTGTCACGTGGAATTTTACTGTGGTCATGACTGCTGAGGTGGCAGGCAGCGTGATGGGGTCTATATGGCACATCTGCAACATTGATCAAATCCAATTTTCTTGGTCACATACACATGGTTAGCAGATGTTAATGCGAGAGTAGCGAAATGCTTGTGCTTCTAGTTCCAACAGTGCAGTAAATCTAACAATTCCCCAACAACGATCTATTACATAGTAATCTAACAACTACCTAATACACACAAACCTAAACGGGTGAATGAGAATAAGTACATATAAGTATATGGATGAGCGATGGCCGAGCGGCATAGGCAAGGTGCAGTAGATGGTATAAAATACAGTATAAACTGTACATGTGATATGAGTAATGTAAGATATGTAAACCTTATTAACGTGGCATTCTTTAAAGTGGCATTGTTTAAAGTGACTAGTGATCCATTTATTAAAGTGTCCAGTGATTGGGTCTCAGTGTAGGCAGCAGCCTCTTTGAGTTGGTGATGGCTATTTAACAGTCTGATGGCCTTGAGATTGAAAAACAGGTTCTATCTTTCGGTCCCAGCTTTGTTGCACCTGTACTGACCTCGCCTTCTGGATGATAGCGGTGTGAAGAGGCAGTGGCTCGGGTGGTTGTTGTCCTAGATTGTCTTTTTGGCCTTCCTGTGACACTGGGAGCTGTAGGTGTAATCAAGTAGTTTGCCCCCGGTGATGCATTGTGCAGACCGCACCACCCTCTGAAGAGCCGTGAGGATGAGGGTGGTGCAGTTGCCATATCATATATGCCATATCATATTATTGATCTCACATTATTTATGTATTTTTCGTAGTCAGGCTGCCTTCATGAATCTGTGGAGAGATTGCTGGTGTGGTGAAGGACAGCACTCTGACAGTGGTTAACATTCCACAGCATTTTTGGACTGGAGGATGGTATGGTGCTGGTGGAAAGCTATGGTTGGCAAGAACACCTGACACGGTATTATTTTCATTGCATTGTTTGAAGCATTTCTTATGATCTAAGCATGTGAGGTCAATTAATGTTATACAAGGTTGTAAAATATTCTACAGTTTTACAGCTTCGATGCTTTGAAGCCTGGTGTTGTCACACACACATGCCCTGCATCAAAGTCAAAAGCAGGACAGAAACAGGCACTACGAATATGGATTCCCTTGTTCATGCGTGGTGCAGACGGACCAGTTCATCACTGAGGTCGAGTTCCCAGTCATCCGGACTATCAGCAGGGCCTCTATGCACATTCACATGACTATCCTAACACACACACACCATATACTGCTGCTACTATTCCTTTTTTTATTCTACTGCTCAGCCACTTTACCCCTTATTGTATGCCTACCTTGTTCTTTGACATACTGTATATTATGTTCTTCTCTCTCTACTGGGATTGACACTTTCTATATTGCTACTATGCAAATAACCATTCCACTGTGCTGTTTACACCTTCTGTATCTTGTGCATGTTACAAATAAACTTAGATTTTATTTCATATACAGTGGGGCAAAAAAGTATTTAGTCAGCCACCAATTGTGCAAGTTCTCCCACTGAAAGATGAGAGGCGCCTGTAATTTTCATCATAAGTACCCTTCAACTATGACAGATAAAATGAGAAAAAAAATCCAGAAAATCGCATTGTAGGATTTAATGAATTTATTTGCAAATGATGGTGAAACATAAGTATTTGGTCACCTACAAACAAGCAAGATTTCTGGCTCTCACAGACCTGTTACATCTTCTGTAAGAGGCTCCTCTGTCCTCCACCTGTTAACTGTATTAATGGCATCTGTTTGAACTTGTTATCAGTATAAAAGACACCTGTCCACAACCTCAAACAGTCACACTCCAAACTCCACTATGGCCAAGACCAAAGAGCTGTCAAAGTACACCAGAAACAAAATTGTAGACCTGCACCAGGCAGGGAAGACTGAATCTGCAATAGGTAAGCAGTTTGGTTTGAAGAAATCAACTCTGGGAGCAATTATTGGAAATGGAAGACATACAAGACCACTGAAAATCTCCCTCGATCTGGGGCTCCACGCAAGATCTCACCCCGTGGGGTCAAAATGATCACAAGAAAAAAAATCCCAGAACCACACAGGGGGACCTAGTGAATGACCTGCAGAGAGCTGGGACCAAAGTAACAAAGCCTACCATCAGTAACACACTACGCCGCCAGGGACTCAAATCCTGCAGTGCCAGACGTGTCCCCCTGCTTAAGCCAGTACATGTCCAGGCCTGTCTGAAGTTTGCTAAAGAGCATTTGGATGATCCAGACGAAGATTGGGAGAATGTCATATGGTCAGATGAAACCAAAATATAACTTTTTGGTAAAAACTCAACTCGTCGTGTTTGTAGGACAAAGAATGCTGAGTTGCATCCAAAGAACACCATACCTACTGTGAAGCATGGGGGTGGAAACATCATGCTTTGGGGCTGTTTTTCTGCAAAGGGAGCAGGACGACTGATCCGTGTAAAAGAAAGAATGAATGGGGCCATGCATCGTGAGATTTTGAGTGAAAACCTCCTTCCATCAGCAAGGGCATTGAAGATGAAACGTGGCTGCGTCTTTCAGCATGACAATTATCCCAAACACACCGACAGGGCAACGAAGGAGTGGCTTCGTAAGAAGCATTTCAAGGTCCTGGAGTGGCCTAACCAGTCTCCAGATCTCAACCCCATAGAAAATCTTTGGAGGGAGTTGAAAGTCTGTGTTGTGTTTTTCTCATTTTGCCTGTCATAGTTGAAGTGTACCTATGATGAAAATTACAGGCGCCTCTCATTTTTTTAAGTGGGAGAACTTGCACAATTGGTGGCTGACTAGATACTTTTTTGCCCCACTGTAATGTGTGCTTACCAGAAATGGATTTGTGAAGAACAACATGTCATAGAACAAGAACCATAGTCAGATTAGGATATAGGTCAAGGACTAGAAAGTGTATTTTTACCTGGAGTTTTTCCTTATAGTAGGCTACTACTTTTACCAATTTTAGTCTTGAAATCTTTGGTTGTTTACTACACTACTCACTCTGTTTAGCACATGGTCTCATATTTGAATCCTTAAATAGATAGCTAAGGCTAAGCTGGTGTGAACAATGCTGAGTGGGTGTAGACAAAGACCTCTCCATTAAGTTTACCAAAACATTCAAGGGCCATTTTCTCAAAAGTGGGGTTACTTTCAAAGCAGTATTACTTTCCCGTTGTTCCTCCTGCAGCTTATGATATACAGAGTCTCTACTTTTATCCAATGTGAAAAACACAATTTCAAATGTTGCTATATAAGACAGAATCGAGATTGTCAGTCATATTTGGTGCCAATATCAAAAGACGTACACAGGAAAGAGGTATCTGCTATTAACTTTTCTTCTTTACCATTAAATCATTTTTTTCTAATGAGACAACTGTCTTTGACACAAAACACATTCTCTTATCCAGCACGCACATTGACAGCTGAATCGTGATTTATTTCTGCCTTCAGAGCTCTGTTTTTGCTCTGGATTTCCCTGTCAGTCCTTGTTGAAAATTGTACTTCACAGGATGTTGGGAATTAGTCATCTCAAACTGGTCAGTTTTTTAGGACACATGTTTTATTCATTCAAAATGCATTGTTAAAATCATCAGGCAAAGAATAATAATGAGTCAACCAATAACACCTGGAGAGTGTTCTTCAATGGGAGCTTCTCTAACATCAGATATATACGGTGTGGTGTCCCTCAGGGCAGTTTACTTGGAACATTACTATTCTCTATTTTTACAAATGATTTGCCACTGGTCTTACACAAAGCTCGAATGCCTATGTATTTGGATGATTCCACACTCTACATGCAGCATCCAAAGCTAGTGAGCTCACTGAAATTCTAAATAAGGAGTTACAGTCAGTATCAAAAGGGATGATTATTAATAAACTGGTCTTAAATACATCTAAAACTAAAGCATTTTATTTTGTACAAAACATTCTAAGACAAACGCCAACTGGAATTGTGTATAAAGGGGTTGACCATTGAGCCAGTTGAGGAAGCTAAGTTCCTAGGTAAAACATTGGAGATTCAATTATTATGGTCAAGTTATCTTGTCAAAGTTATTTTGAAGATTGGGGAGGGGATTTGCCGTTGTAAAAAAACATGTTCTTCATTTGACACAAAAATAAACTGCATTAGTTGTTCAGGCTCTGGACTTGTCCCATCTTGATTACTGTCCGGTGATATGGTCAAGTGCACCAAAGAAAGCAAAGATACTGTTGGCTCCAAAAAGAGCAGCACGCCTTCACCCTTAACTGCACATATAGAACTAACAGAGACAACATGCATGCCAGTCTTTCCTGGTTGAGGGTTGATGAGCGATGAACTGCTTCTCTTCTAGTTTTTATGAGAAGTATCACTCATGAAATTTTAGATTGTCTGCATAATATTCAGTTCAGACACCCAAACATAAAGTTGAAGTCGGAAGATTACATACACTTAGGTTGGAGTCATTAATTATTCAACCACTCCACACATTTCTTGATAACAAACTATAGTTTTGGCAAGTCGGTTAGGACATCTACTATGTGCATGACACAAGTAATATTTCCAACAATTGTTTACAGACAGATTATTTCCCTGTTTCACAATTCCAGTGGGTCAGAAGTTTACATACACTAAGTTGACTGTGCCTTTAAACAGCTTGGAAGCTTCTGATAGGTTAATTGACATAATTTGAGTCATTTGGAGGTGTACCGGTGGATGTATTTCAAGGCCTACCTTAAAAATCAGTGCCTCTTTGCTTGACATCATAGGAAAATCAAAGCGAAATCAGCCTCAGAAAAAAATGTAGACCTCTGGTTCATCCGTTGGAGCAAATTCCAAATGCCTGAAGGTACCACGTTCATCTGTACAAACAATAGTACGCAAGTATAAATACCATGGGACCACACAGCCGTCATTGGTGCGAAGAGTGCAAATCAACTGCACATGGAGACAAAGATCTTACTTTTTGGAGAAATGTCCTCTGGTCTGATGAAACAAAAATAGAACTGTTTGGCCATAATGACCATCGTTATGTTTGGAGGAAAAAGGGGGAAGCTTGCAAGCCGAAGAACACCATCCCACCACTGATGCACAGGGGTGGCAGCATCATTTTGTGGGGGTGTTTTGCTGCAGGAGGGACTGCTGCACTTCACAAAATTGATGGTGTCATGAGGGGAAATGATGAGGATATAGTGAAGCAACATCAAGATATCAGTCAGGAAGTTGAAGCTTGGTCGCAAATGGGTCTTCCAAAAGGACAATGACCCCAAGCATACGTCAACATTTGTGGAAAAATGGCTTAAGGACCACAAAGTCAAGGTCTTGGAGTGACCATCACAAAGCCCTGACCTCAATCCCTGACCTCAATCCCATGTACGAGCAAGGAGGCCTACAAACCTGACTCAGTTACACCCTCTGTCAGGAGGAATTGGCCAAAGTTCACCCAACGTATTGTGGGAAGCTTATGGAAGGCTACCTGAAACGTTTGACCCAAGTTAAACAATTTAAAGGCAATTACACTCAATTTGTATTTGGTTGCATGTACACTTCTGACCCACTGGGAATGTGATGAAATAAATAAAAGCTAAAATAAATAAATTCTCTGTACTATTATTCCGACATTTCACATGCTGAAAATAAAGTGATGATCCTAACTGACCTAAGACAGAATTTTTACTAGGATTATTTTATTTCACCTTTATTTAACCAGGTTGGCCAGTTGAAAACAAGTTCTCATTTACATCTGCGACCGGTCAAGATAAAGCAAAGAGACACACATGGAATAAGCAAACGTACAGTCAATAACACAATAGAAACAAATCTGTATACAGTGTGTGCAAATGAGGTAAGATTAGGGAGGTAAGGCAATAAATTGGCCGTAGTGGTGAAGTAATTACAATTTAGCAAATAAAACACTGGAGTGATAGATTTGCAGGAGATGAATGTGCAAGTAGAGATACTGGGGTGCAAAGGAGGGGAAAAAACAATAAGGGGATGAGGTAGTTGGATGTGCTATGTACAGGTGCAATGATCTGTGAGCTGCTCTGACAGCGGATGCTTAAAATTAGAGAGTGAGATATAAGACTCCAGCCTCATTGATTTTTGCAATTTGTTCCAGTCATTGGCAACAGAGAACTGGAAGGAAAGGCGACCAAAGGAGGAATAGGCTTTGTGGGTGACCAGTGAAATATCCCTGCTGGAGCACATGTAACGAGTGTGTGCTGCTATGGTGACCAGTGAGCTGAGAATGCGGGGCTTTACCTAGTAAAGACTGAGATGAACTGGAGCCAATGGGTTTGGCCATGAATTTGAAGTGAGGGCCAGCCAACGAGAGCATACAGGTCGCGGGTGGTATATGGGGCTTTGGTGACAAGACGGATTGCACTGTGATAGACTGCATCCAATTTGCCGAGTAGAGTGTTGCAGGCTATTTTGTAAATGACATTGCCGAAGTCAAGGATGAGTAGGATAGTCAGTTTTACGAGGGTATGTTTGGCAGCATGAGTGAAGGAGGCTTTGTTGTGAAATAGGAAGCCGATTTAATTTTGGATTGGAGATGCTTAATGTGAGTCTGGAAGGAGAGTTTACAGTAACCAGACACCTAGGTATTTATAGTTGTCCACATATTCAAAGTCAGAACCGCTCAGATTAGTGATGCTGAATGGGCGGGCAGGTGGGGGCATCTATCGGTTGAAGAGCATGCATTTAGTTTAACTTTTATTTAAGAGCAGTTGGAGGCCACGGAAAGAGAGTTGTATGTTATTGAAGCTTGTCTGTAGGTTAGTTATTAACAGTGTCTAAAGAAGGGCCAGAAGTATACAGAATGGTGTCGTCTGCGTAGAGGTGGATCAGAGAGTCATCAGCAGCAAGAGCGACATCATTGATGAATACAGAGAAAAGATTTGGTCCGAGAATTGAACCCTGTGGCACCCCCATAGAGACTGCCAGAGGTCCAGACAACAGGCCCTCCGATTTGACACACTGAACTCTGTCTGAAAGGTAGTTGGTGAACCAGGTGAGGCAGTCATTTGAGAAACCAAGGCTGTTGAGTCTGCCGATATGCATGTGGTGATTAACTGAGTCAAAAGCCTTGGCCAGGTCGATGAGTACGTCTGCACGGTATTGTCTTTTATTGATGGCGGTTATGATATCATTTAAGACCTTGAGCGTGGCTGAGGTGCATCCATGACCAGCTCAGAAACCAGATTGCATAGCTGAGAAGGTATGGTGGGATTCTAAACGGTTGGTGATCTGTTTGTTAACTTGGCTTTCAAAGTCTTTTGAAAGGCAGGGCAGGATCGATGTAGGTCTATAACAGTTTGGGTCTAGAGTGTCTCCCCCTTTGAAGAGGGGGATGACCGCGGCAGCTTTCCAATCTTTGGGAATCTCAGACGATATATGAAAGAGAGGTTGAACACGCTAGTAATAGGTTTTGCAACTCCTTCAGAACATCAGCTATCTGGATTTGGGTGAAGGGGAAATGGGGGAGGTTTGGGCAAGTTGCTTTGGGTGGTGCAGGACTGTTGACCGTGGTAGGGGTAGCCAAGTGGAAAGCATGACCAGCCGTAGAAAAATGCTCATTGAAATTCTCAATTATCGTGGATTTATTGTTGGTGACAGTGTTTCCTAGCCTCAGTGCAGTGGGCAGCTGGGAGGAGGGGCTCTTATTCTCCATGGACTTTGCAGTGTCCAGGAACTTTTTGGAGTTTGTGCTACAAGATGCAAATTTCCATTTGAAAAAGCTAGCCTTAGCTTTCCTAACTGCCTGTGTATATTAGTTCCTAACTTCCCTGAAAAGTTGCATATCTCAGGGGCTATTCGATGCTAATGCAGTACGCCACAGGATGTTTTTGTGCTGGTCAAGGGCTGTCAGATTTGTAGTGAATCTGTTCCTGGTTCCATTTTTTTTAAAATATTGGGCATGCTTATTTAAGATGGTGAGGAAATCACTTTTAAAGAATAACCAGGCATCTTCTACTGACAGAATGAGGTCAATATCCTTCCAGGTTACTCTGGCCAGGTTGATTAGAAAGGCATGCTCGCTGAAGTGTTTTAGGGCGTGTTTGATCGCAGACCCGTTACGGACGCAGGCAATAAGGCAGTGATCGCTGAGATCCTGGTTGAAGACAGGTGTATTTAGAGGGCAGGTTGGTCAGGATGACATCTATGAGGGTGTCCGTGTTTACAGATTTAGGGCTGTACCTGGTAAATTCATTGATCATTTGTGTGAGATTGTTAGGACGGCCGGGGTGTTAAGCATGTCCCAGTTTAGGTCACCTAACAGTGCGAACTCTGAAGATAGATGGGGGCAATTAATTCACATATGGTGTCCAGGGCACAGCTGGGGGCAGAAGGTGGTATATAACAAGCGGCAACAGCGAGATACTTGTTTCTGGGAAGGTGGATTTCTAGAACTAGAAGCTCGAATTGTTTGGGCATAGACCTGGATAGTATGACAGAACTCTGCAGGCTGTCTCTACAGTAGATAGCAACTCCACCCCCTTCTGCAGTTCTATCTTGTCGGAAAATGTTATACTTAGGAATGGAAATGTCAGGATTTGGTTGCCTTCCTAATCCAGGATTCAGACACGGCTAGGACTTCCGTGTTGGCAGAGTGTGCTAAAGCAGTGAGTAAAACAAACTTAGGGAGGAGGCTTCTAATGTTAACATGCATGAAACCTGGCTTTTACGGTTACAGAAGTCCGCAAATGAGAGCGCCTGGGGAATGGGAGTGGAGCTTTGCGCTGCAGGGCCTTGATGAACCTCTACATCACCAGAGGAACAGAGGGGCAGTAGGATAAGGGTACGGCTAAAGGCTTTGAGAACAGGTCGTCTAGTGCATTCGGAACAGAGAGAAAAAGGAACAGGTTTCTGGGCACGGAAGAATAGACTCAAGGCATAATGTTCAGACAAGGGTATGGTAGGATGTGAATACAGTGGAGGTAATCCTAGGCATTGAGTGACAATGACAGAGGTTTTGTCTCTAGACATATCATTTAGACCAGGTGAGGTCACTGCATGTGTGGGAGGTGAAACAAACGGACTAGCTAAAGCATATTGAGCAGGGCTGGAATCTCTAAATTGAAATAAGACAATCACTAACCAAAACAGCAATGGACAAGAAGACATTGACATTAGGAAGAAGCATGCATAGCCGAGTGATCATCGGGACCAGTGGGAGGCAAGCTGGAGACAAGGCGATTCAGACAGCTAGCGGGCCGGGGTCCAGGCCAATTGGCAAAATATGTATTATAGCCCAAGGAGTGGCTGATGGACCTAGCCAGGAGATGGGCCTAGCACGAGGCTAGTTCCAGGCTCACTTGTGCTTGCTTCGGGACAGAGACATTAGCCAGGGGGTAGCCACTCAGCACCTACGATGATCCAGGTGAAAAGGTTCAGAGCTTGCGGTAGGAAACCAGAGATGTGGAGAAAAGGCAGTCCGGTATGCTCTGGGTTGAATCACCCTGTGCAGACTGGCAGGAGTTGATCAGGTTAAGGTTAGCTGATGACTGCTAGCAATGGCTAACTGACTATTAGCTAGTAGGGGGTTATGGTTCTAAAGTATAGAAAATATCAGATCCATAACACATTGGATGAAGCTGGTTGCAGGATAGTATGTTGAAACTGAGGTTAAAAAAATTAAGATAATATATATACGAAATAAATGTCAGTTTTGTCAGAATTGTTAGTTTAAATGTATTTGGCTAAGGTGTATGTAAAGTTCCGACTTCAACTGTCGGAACGGGGATGAAGCCCAAAACAAACAGGTATATATAAAAAAAAACACAGGGATGTAACCAAAACAAAAGAGCGAGGTTAAACCTCTAGTAAATACATTGGACAAGACCCGTAATTACAATACATGGAACGAGTACACAATACATGCAGCACGAAAGCACAAGACCAACGGACATGGGAACATTAACCGACAAGAAAAGGTTGAACAGAGGGCAAATAAATACAATTACTAATCAGGGGAATAGGAATCAGGTGTGCGTAATGAGACAGTTCAGTGATGCATAGAGGCCAGTGACTTAGATACCCGGAACTGGTGCACGGAATGAGCAGCAGTACCGGGGGAATCCTTGACAATACCCCACAATACATGCCACCAAATGAATTCACGGCAACGCACAGTATTGTACAGAGCCATGATCACATGGAACTCCCTTCCATCTCCAATTACTAAAGCAAACAGCAAAATTACATTTAAAAAAAAGTTTAAACAACTACTCACGGAATGGCAGGGACACACACAAAGTATTTTTAAATGTGTGTGACTGTCCTTGTCTATCAGTCTTTTGTTACTTTTTTTTGTGGACCCCTGGAAGAGTAGCTGCTGCCTCTGCAAATAAACACATTTAATGAACAATTTCACAGAAATGCCTCAATGTACTGTTAAATATTCATTTTTTTTCTTGATCTCTGACACTGTTCTAAAAATATTTATATAATGCTATACCCTAATCGCCTTGCACCTTTCCTTAATCCACCACGCCCCCATACAGAATTTGCATGCCCCACATTCATCACCACGTATTCAATGCAGATGTGCATTTAATTTAATGGCATGTTTTATAAATCTTATTAACTGTGCCCCGAGAATGAATCAGGGCGATCTTGTCTCGGGAAGTGATAGGAACCTCCAGGTTTCTAATGAATCTAGCAGCAGTAGGCTCTCCTGGCTTGCCTTGGGCCTGAAGTAGGGCATCAGTAATGAGATAGTAGAGACAGGAGCAATCACACCACTGAGTGTTTGATGTGGTCAGCTCTGGGATCTGAGAGATGGATCAGTAACCTGGATGACTGGGTTGAAATGGTTGTCATGTAAGCTCTCTGCAGTAACTATTGAATGAGATGTGGGGCTCCTTCCATTTCATCAATAATGCTGACTACTAGTGTTTAGGATCATTCGATCCAATGTGAGATGTGATTTTCTTATTACAGACATTAGCTGTACTCAAACAAAGGGGATGATTCATCCAAGTAAAAGTGATCAGGATTGTATATTTCAAATGTATTATTGGGCTGAATATGATTATAGTGGGATTGTATGTTGGTAATGAATGGGTAGCTGGGAATGTCAAAGCTGTCATCCTAGCAGACCTTGGTTCCACCCCCATTCAGTGGCAGGGGTAAACCACAATGCCTTGATGTTGGCACCAGCAGCAGAAAGTGTGATGAAGTGAGAAAGTCAAAGGAAACACTGCTACTTACAGAACCTCAAGCTGTATCACTGTGCAGGGTTTACATGTAGATACACCATATGCCTGACTGGCATTGGAGATCCGCGAGAGGCACTTCGGCGTGAACATCAGCTGGGTAAAACATTGTCAGCCAGCAGCTTCTTGGACCCCCTTGAGATTTGTCTATATTTGTGTGAAGTGTGGCTTGATTAGCTTTTGGTATTTCATGCTATTTGGCACTGTCATATTTTGAATTCAAGAGACAAACAGACAAGAACACAAGCAAATTGCGGCACATGTTATTACATAACTTTATTATCTATTCATTTGGACATGTGGTAAGCACTATAGAGTTTTGCAGTTTGCCTTTGCAATTAGACAATATTCAATAATTCTCAACAAGTTCAGTTTAATAAAGTCGGATGAAGAGCTGAAGTAAACATTCAAATAACCTTGAGGGCATTTACCACATACATTAAGTATGTGGACACTTATTGCTGACAGGTATATAAAATTGAGCACAACACCATGCAATCTCCATAGACAAACACTGTCATTCCAACAAGTCAGTTCATCAAATGTCTGCCCTGCTAGTGCTGTTATTGTAAAGTGGAAACTTCTCAGCCACAAAGTGGTAGGCCAGACAAGCTCACAGAATGGGACCGCAGAGTGCTAAAGTGCATAAAAAAAACAACTGTCCTCAGTTGCAACACTCACTGCCGAGTTTCAAACTGCCTCTGGAAGCAGCGTCAGCACAAGAACTGTTCATCGGGAGCGTCATGAAATGGGTTTCAATGGCCGAGCAGCTGCACACAAGCCTAATATCACCAAGCGTCAGCTAGAGTGGTGTAAAGCTAGCCGACATTGGACTCTGGAGCAGTAGAAACGCCTGCTATGGATTGATGAATCACGCTTCACCATCTGGCAGTCCAATGAACAAATCTGGGTTTGGCGGAAGCCAGGACAACGCTACCAGCCCCAATGCATAGTGCCAACTGTAACATTTGGTGGAGGAGGAATAATGGTCTGGAGATGTTTTTCATGGTTTGGCTAGCCCCCTTAGCGCCAGTGAAGGGAAAGCTTAAAGCTACAGCATACAATGCCATTTTAGATGATTCTGTGCTTCGAACTTTGTGGCAACAGTTTGGGGAAGGCCCTTTTCTCTTTCAGCATGACAATGCCCCTGGGTACAAAGTGAGGTCTATACAAAAATGGTTTGTCGGTGTGGAAGAACTTGACTGGCCTGCACAGAGCCCTGACCTCAAACCCATCACACACCTTTGGGATGAATTGGAACGCCGACTGCAAGCCAGGCCTAATCGGCCAACATCCAATATCAGTTCCCGACCTCACTAATGCTCTTGTGGCTGAATGGAAGGAAGTCCCAACATCTAGTGGAAAGCCTTCCCAGAATAGTGGAGGCTGTTATAGCAGCAAAAGGGGGGGGGGGACCAACTTCATGTTAATGTCCATGATTTTGGAATGAGATGTTTGACGAGCAGGTGTACACAAACATTTGGTAGTAATAGTGTATTACACAACATTGGACTTTTCTAGATGTTGGTAGATGTCCAAGATAATAGCCAATCAGTATTGCATTCCTTAGCTCTTTCTTTAGTAGATACATCATGTAGGAAAATGCCATTTTGGAGAGTTCCTTGAGAATACAATTAATATGTCCTTTTGTAGGAGTTCTGATTATCAAAGTATCAAACATTTTACATTCTTTTTCATAGTGTATTGATAAACGCTATGTCTGTGTTTTACACAGATGGGAAATGATGTAAATATATCACTAGCCACTTTAAACAATGCTACCTTATATAATGTTACTTACCCTACATTATTCATCTCATATGCATACGTATATACTGTACTCTATATCATCGACTGCATCCTTATGTAATACATGTATCACTAGCCACTTTAACTATGCCACTTTGTTTACATACTCACCTCATGTATATACTGTACTCGATACCATCTACTGTATCCTGCCTATGCTGCTATGTACCATCACTCATTCATATATCCTTATGTACATATTCTTTATCCCCTTACACTGTGTATAAGACAGTAGTTTTGGAATTGTTAGTTAGATTACTTGTTGGTTATTACTGCATTGTCGGAACTAGAAGCACAAGCATTTCGCTACACTCGCATTAACATCTGCTAACCATGTGTATGTGACAAATAACATTTGATTTGATTTGATTTTATTTGATTTACCTCAGAAAAGGAAGAATATGTCATTGATAATTGCCTCCACAGTACACATTGTTCAATCAATATATTGATTGATGTCCATGATGGGCTATAATTGTGTGATTTGTAACCATATTTTAACAAGGCTACAGGTTGAGTTTGTGAAAAGCCTTGGTCCATGCTACAAGTTAGTCTGAAGCCCCTGAACCCTACAGGCTCTGAGCAGAGTGCATTATGGTAGCCCCTTGCCCATGATGAGGTGAAGTAGGATCTCTTCCTGAGACAGATGCCCTCTGTGTTCCCCTACAGGGCTTAGAGCTGGGCTAGCAGGCTAGGCAGTGCACAGTAATGAGGGCTATAAAGGTTAGAACACGGACCAGATGATTTAACATTGAAAAATACCTTTTTCCTCCCACAGGAATAAAAGCTGGGTGGAAAACTTATTTAAAAATAAAAAAATGATGTGCAGTAAGTTTTGGCCAAGATAGGATTCCCGGAACTTTCTTACCGCAAACAGTTGGAAAGCTATTTTGATGAAATCTCGGTATTGAGGAAATGAAGTGGTGGAGACCGTCTTATGTGGATGGAAGCACTTATCAGACAAAGTGGTGTGTGTTGAATAGCTAAGTCAGACCAGGAAGCGGCATACTGTTGGCCTCTGGCTGGGTGGAAAGACCCTCAGTTCATTTTAGTGGTTTGGAAGGAGACATGGAGATTTATGTGACTGCTGAATCAGGTCTTTAGACATAGAACCTAAAGTGAAGAGCGCGTGTTTATGTTCAAGTAATAATTATGTTTGGGAGAAGCCACCTACCTCACAGCGACCCCGACACACAACCACACCATGGTGATTATGGCTTCTGGTTCGTCCCAAACCATGGTCATCGCGACTGACTGTAGTGGTTTGGGTTGCGAACGCAAAGGTCTGACATCATGTATATGAATGTCGGGTAAGCAAACGGCATAGTTGATGGAACATTCGTTGAGTTCAGGTCCAACATCATATAATTCAAAGTAACCTCTTAAAGTTGACATATTGTAATCCTTTGGCTCTTCATCACATGCTGTATGTGTCATGCTATTAGTTTTGTTTATTTGAATTGATTTCATCACGGTCTGAACTTCCTCACAGCTTCGCTGCAGCTTGGAACCCATCGGCTCAGCAGAAGTATCTTACCCCGCAGGGGGCAAGTTTAAAGGATGCCTTCAGCGATTTACTTGATTCCCAGCACCACCAAAGGCCTCACTCATCTTCAAACCCCTAGCATGCTAGCAGCAGAGCAGATCCATCTCTCAGGGCTGCGTCCTCCCTAAAGCAATCAATCTATTTGGAGTTGAACGGCCGGCCTGTTCCCTGACATTGCTACCTGCTACGGCTTTCACAGCACTTTTGATGCTCTTTAATTCTCTCTTTTTTTTCTCCTCTTATCGTCTGCTCAATTTATTTTATTTTTGTATTGTTTTAGAGCTGCCTTTCTTTGAGAAAAGATTCTTACTGTTGGCTTGATGAGATCACAATGTCTGTCTTTCATGTTTGCCTGTGGTGCTTTGACTCTTTCTGCATACTTTTGCGTTTCTTCTCACTGTTCTTTCTCTTAACCATGACCAACCAAGCTAATTACCTTTAGCCACTGCATCCAATTAACAGTGTCTTAGGCCTTTCTTTGATTAAAATCATTCATGTTCTAATCATTTGCCATGTGTTTAAAAAGCCTCATTGTAGTTTTTTCACCTTGTTGTGATTTTTTGCCATTTGGTGAACCGACATGAAATGCAAGGATATAGGCCTTTTGTGTTCCCTTAAAATATCATTATATTGGTTTGTATCCAGTCAAAGCATTCTCTTTGTGAAGCCCAATAAGTGTGTTTGGGGGGGGGATGACGGTCAAAGTCTAAATAGAGTTTTTAAAGTATTTACTATGGACTTTGGTTTAATCCCAACATGTACAATTTACAGCCAATCGTTCTGTAATGTCTCCCACTGAAAGTCTACCCCATGGTAGATGGCTGGAGTGGAATCAGTGGAATGGTATCAAATACAGCAAACACATGGTTTCCATGTGTTTGATGCCAATCCATTTTCTCTGTTCTAGCCATTATTATGAACCGTCCTCCCCTCAGCATCCTCCACTACTTACCACATAACGGGAACCGGCCAAACCAGCCAAACCCTTTCCCGTGTATAAATACAGAGCCTTCCAAAAGTAGTCATACTCCTTAACCTATTCCACAGTCTGTTGTGTTACAATTCAAAATGTATTAAAACAAATACGTATAATTCACCCATCTACACACAATACCCCATAATGGAAAAGTGAAACATGGTTTTAGACATTTTTTCACATTTTTTGAAAATTAAATACAGAAATCAAATTTCCCTTAGTATTCACACCCCTTTGCAGTGACACTCCAAATTATGCTCAGGTGCATTACATTTCCCTTGATCATCCTTGAGATGTCACTACAACTTGATTGGAGTCCACTTCTGGACATGATTTAGAAAAAACACCCCTGTGCATGTCAGAGCAGAAACTATACCATGAAGTCCAAGGAACTGTCCGAAGATCTCCTAGAGAGAATTGTGTTGAGCCATATATCTGGTGAAGGTTATTAAACTATTTATATTGTGTTGAACCTTTCCAAGAGCACAGTGGGAAATAGAAAAATATAGAACCACTGAGAGTATGCCTAGAGCTGGCCATCCGACTGAACTGAGCAACTGGGAAAGCAGGACCTTGTTCAGTGAGGTGACCAAGAACCCAATGACCACTCTGACAGAACTACAGAGTTCATTGGCTGGGATGGGAGAACCTGCCAGAAGGACAACAGCTTCTACAGCACTTTACCAAGCTGGGCTTTATGGGAGAGTGGCCAGACAGATGCCACTCCTGAGAAAAAGGGACATGACAGCACACCTGGAGTTTGTACAAAGGCACGTGAACGACTCGTAGAGCATAAGGCAAAAGATTCTGTGGTCTAATGAGACAAATGTAATTATTTGGATTGAATGCAAAGCACTATGTCTAGAGAAAACCAGGCTCATCTCATGACCCATCTAACACTATGACTACCATGAAGCATGGTGGTGGCAGCATCACACTATGGGGATGCTTTAAGAGTCAGTGACTGGGAGATTGGTAAGGATAGAGGGAACAATGAATGGAGCCAACTACAGGAAAATCCTTGATGAGAACCTGCTTCAGAGTGCAAATGACCTTATAATTGGGCGAAGATTTACGTTCCAACAGGACACTGACACCAAGCATGCAGCCAAAGCAACACTGGAATGGCTTCAGAACAAGAATGTGAAAGTCTGTGAGTGGCCCAGACAAAGCCCAGACTTGATTCACATTGAAAATCTGTGGAAAGACTTGCTGTTCATCACTGACCTTCTAGGCAGAGTTGCAAAGAAAAAGGCATATCTCAGTCTGGACAAAAAAATTAAAAAAATGAAGATGGGCCAAAGAACACAGACACGGAACAGAGGAACTCTGCCTAGATGGCCAGCATCCCAGTCACCTCTTCACTGTTGATGTTGAGACTGGTGTTTTGCGGGTAGTATTTAATGAAGCTGCCAGTTGAGGACTTGTGAGACATCTGTTTCTTAAACTAGACACTAATGTACTTGTCCTCTTACTCAGTTGTGCTTCAGGGCCTCCCACTCTTCTTTCTATTCTGGTTAGAGCCAGTTTGTGCTGTTCTGTGAAGGGAGTAGTACACAGCGTTGTATGAGATCTTCAGTTTCTTGACAATTTCTCACATGGAATAGCCTTAATTTCTCAGAACAAGAATAGACTGACAAGTTTCAGAAGAAAGTTCTTTATTTCTGGCCATTTTGAGCCTGTAATCGAACCCACAAATGCTGATACTCCAGATACTCAACTAGTCTAAAGAAGGCAGTTTTATTGAACAACAGTTCTGTGCTAACATATTTGCAAAAGGGTTTTCAAATGATCCATTTGGCTTTTAATATGATAAACTTGGATTAGCTAACACAGCCTGCCATTGGAACACAGGAGTGATGGTTGCTGATAATGGGCCTTTGTATGCCTATGTAGATATTCCATTAAAAATATCTGCTGTTTCCAGTTACAACAGTCAGTTGTCAGTTACAACATTAACAATGTCTACACTGTATTTCTGAACAATTTTGTTATTTTAATGGACAAAAAAAATGCTTTTCTCTCAAAAACAAGGACATTTCGAAGTGACCCAAAACTTTTGAATGGTATTGTATATATACAGTAAAGTGCTCTGTGGGCACTTTTGGGGGCCAAACCATCACTTCCAGGACTCCTTGTCCTTCTTTACGCTGAAGAAAGTTCTTAATGACTTTCACTGTATGTTTGGGGTCATGCTGCAGAATACATTTGGGGCCAATCAGATGCCTCCCTGATGGTATTGCATGATGGATAATGTACTTCTCATTATTGAGGAAACCATTAATTCTGATCAAATTCCCAACTCCATTTGCAGAAATGCAGCCCCAAACTTGCAAGGAACCTCCACCATGCTTCACTGTTGCCTGCAGACACTCATTTGTGTACCGATCTCCAGCCCTTTGGTGAACTAGCTGCCGTCTGCTTCAGCCAAATATTTCACATTGTGTCTCATCAGCCCAGAGCTTTTTTTCTGCACCCCAGTTCCTGTGTTTTCATGCATATTTGAGTCACTTGGCCTTGTTTCCACGTCAGAGGTATGGCTTTTTGGCCGCAAGTCTTCCATGAGGGCCACTTCTGACCAGACTTCTACGAACAGTAGATGGGTGTTCCAGGATCCCACTGTTTTCTGCCAATTCTGAGCTGATGGCACTGCTGGACCTCTTCCAATTGTGAAGAGAAGTAAGCATGATGCGTCTTTCATCTGCTGCAGTAAGTTTCCTTGGCCGACCACTGCGTCTACGGTCCTCAACGTTGCCCGCTTCTTTGTGCTTCTTCAAAAGAGCTTGGATAGCACATCTGGAAACCCTTGTCTGCCTTGAAATTTCTGACAGGGAGAGACCTTGCTGATGCAGTATAACTGATGCAGTATAACTACCTTGCTGTGCTTAGTCTTGCCATGGTGTATGACTTTTGACTGTAAACTGTCTTCAGCATCCTTACCTTCTTAGCTGAGTTTGGCTGTTCCTCACCCAGTTTTATTCCTCCTACAGAGCTGTTTCTGTTTCAGTTAAGGATTGTGTTTCAAGCTACATATAGAATTGATGATCATTAGCACCTGTTAATACATAATTATGTGACTTCTGAAAGTAATTGGTTGCACCAGATTTTATTTAGGGGCTTTATAGCAAAGGGGGTGAATACATATGCACGCACCACTTTTCAGTCTATTTAAAAAAAAAAAAAATTTAACAAGTAATATTTGTCATTTCACCTTACCAATTTTGACTATTTTGTGTATGTCCATTTCATGAAATCCAACAAAAATCTATTTAAATTACAGGATGTAATGCAACAAAATAGGAAAAGTGCCAAGGGGATGAATCATTTTGTTAGGCACTATATAATCTTATAACATGTCTATTTTTACAGATTTTTTTCACACCTGCCTATATATATATATATATACCCAATTTTGTATATTCATGGATGCCAATGGAAGCCAGACTTCCTCAAAAGCTGACCATTGTATTTCATAATTTTCCTTCAATTCGCAAGAGGCCGAACGAATCTCACAGGAAACAGCATCCGAGCGAGCGAAATATCGCCCCTCTGTCTCTCTACGTGTAGGCCATCAAATGCACTAAATTGTTTTTGGTATCTTTTAGTTGACACTTAATTAGACCAAGCAAAGGTGATTTGATGATGTTGAAATGGTCCTGGAATAGTAGAGTTTGCTCCTGTTTTCTTTGCAACTAACTCTCTGTGGTTCTAAATAAATAGTTGTTTCGTGGTCCAAAAATGTCAGAAACATTAAATTGCTTGACCATGCTGTAGGTCATGCAATAACTTTGTGACTTCACCGGACAGATGTTGCTATCTGGTTGTTTGATAAAACAAAGGTGTGTTGAATTCATTCTGCCACTGTGTCTTCTTATTGTCTCGGCTTTTAGGCCTACATATGACGGTCGCAAGGCAAATTAATGAACAGGTTAAAGCAATGCAATTAACACATACAGTAGGTTGTAATAGGTTTTTACCCACACACCGCTACTGTGTACAGTACTAATCAAAAGTTTGGACACACCTACTCATTCAAGGGTTTTTCTTTATTTTCAAATGTTATAGATTGTAGAACAATACATCAAAACTATGAAATAACACATTTGGAATCATGTAGTAACCAAAAAAGTTTAAGCAAATCAAAATATATTATAGATTTTAAATTATTCCAATAGCAACCCTTTGCCTTGAGGACAGCTTTGCACACTCTTGGCATGCTCTCAACCAGCTTCATGAGGAATTGCTTTTCCAACAGTCTTGAAGGAATTCCGACATATGCTGAGCACTTGGTGGTTGCTTTTACTTCACTCCGCGTCACAACTCATCCTTAACCATCTCAATTGTGTTGAAGTTGGGTGATTGTAGAGACCAGGTCATCTGATACAGCATTCCATCACTCTCCTTCTTGTTCAAATAGCCCTTAAAAGCCTCTAGATGTGTAAATCAAATCAAATCAAAGCATACTTAAATACTTAAATTCACACAGGACACCGGATAGGACAGGAAAAGTACTCCAGATATAACAAACTGACCCTAGCCCCCCGACACATAAACTACTGCAGCATAAATCCTGGAGGCTGAGACAGGAGGGGTCAGGAGACACTGTGGCCCCATCCGAGGACACCCCTGGACAGGGCCAAACAGGAAGGATATAACCCCACCCACTTTGTCAAAGCACAGCCCCTACACCACTAGAGGGATATCTTCAACCACCAACTTACCATCCTGAGACAAGGCCGAGTATAGCCCACAAAGATCTCCGCCACGGCACAACCCAAGGGGGGGCGCCAACCCAGACAGGAAGATCACATCAGTGACTCAACCCACTCAAGTGACGCACCCTTCCGAGGGACGGTATGAAAGAGCCCTAGTAAGTCAGTGACTCAGCCACTGTAATAGGGTTAGAGGCAGAGAATCCCAGTGGAAAGAGGGGAACCGGCCAGGCAGAGACAGCAAGGGCGGTTCGTTGCTTCAGAGCCTTTCCGTTCACCTTCACACTCCTGGGCCAGACTACACTCAATCATAAGATGAGTCTTCAGTAAAGACTTAAAGGTTGAGACCGAGTTTGCGTCTCTCACATGGGTAGGCAGACCATTCCATAAAAATGAAGCTCTATAGGAGAAAGCCCTGCTTCAAGCTGTTTGCTTAGAAATTCTAGGGACAATAAGGAGGCCTGCGTCTTGTGACCGCAGCATACGTGTAGGTATGTACGGCAGGACCAAATCAGAGAGATAGGTAGGAGCAAGCCCATGTAATGCTTTGTAGGTTAGCAGTAAAACCTTGAAATCAGCCCTTGCCTTGACAGGAAGCCAGTGTAGGGAGGCTAGCACTGGAGTAATATGATCACATTTTTGGGATCAGGATTCTAGCAGCCGTATTTAGCACTAACTGAAGTTTATTTAGTGCTTTATCCAGGTAGAAGGAAAGTAGAGCATTGCAGTAGTCTAACCTAGAAGTGACAAAAGCATGGATCAATTTTTCTGCATCATTTTTGGACAGAAAGTTTCTGATTTTTGCAGTGTTACGTAGATGGAAAAAAGCTGTCCTTGAAACAGTCTTGATATGTTCTTCAAAAGAGAGATCAGGGTCCAGAGTAACGCCGAGGTCCTTCACAGTTTTATTTGAGACGACTGTACAACCATTAAGATTAATTGTCAGATTCAACAGAGGATATTGGGTCATTGTCCTGTTGAAAAACAAATGATAGTTCCACTAAGCGCAAACCAGATGGGATGACGTATCGCTGCAGAATGCTGTGGTAGCCATGCTGGTTAAGTGTCAATCACAGACAGTGTCAATAGCAAAGCTCCCCGACACCATCAAACTTCCTCCTCTGTGCTTCACGGTGGGAACAACACATGCAGAGATTATCCATTCATCTACTCCGCGTCTCACGAAAACACTGCGGTTGGAACCAGAAATCTCACATTTGGAATCATTAGACCAAAGGACAGATTTTCACTGGTCTAATGTCCATTGCTCGACCAAGCAAGTAAGTCTCTTCTTCTTATTGGCGTCCTTCAGTAGTGGTTTCTTTGCAGCAAATCGACCATGGAGGCATGATTCACGCAGTTTCTTCTGAACGGTTGATGTTGAGATGTGTCTGTTACTTAAACTCTGTGGAGCATTTATTTGGGCTGCAAATAAATGCTTCATAGAGTTAGCTCCTGTGGAGTCCCAAGAAAAGCTTGACTAAAATAGCTTGTTTGAAATCTTTTTTTTTAGCATTTGTTATACTAATACGCTATTCAAACAGGGATGCAAGCTTGCTCTTGTTTTCTGAATGTTAAATACAACAGCTAAAATACTCACAGGGAGTTTGAAAGAAGAGAGACAATGTTTGGTTTTGATCGATTATGGGTTTAAATAACAGCTATAACCTATGTTCCCTCAAATGTTTTGGGGCACTGAGCAAATTTTTTTGGGGGAAACTTGAATATTGTTAGAATTTAAAGCAACATTTAGGCTGTACCCTTACAGTTTTAAACAGTGGCCAATAGACTATTGTGGCTATTTGAGCATATCATAGGCCTACAAGCAAAACTAATAAAGCAAATACCATAAATCCTCTAAAGGATCGGTGGGTCCCCCACGGGACGGTTGAGCTAACGTAGGCTAATTTGATTATCATGAGGTTGTAACAAGAACATTTCCCAGGACATAAGCTTTCTGCCAACATCAGATATGTCTTAATACTTGTTAATCTAACTGCACTGTACAATTTACAGTAGCTATTACAGTGAAAGAATACCATGATTTTGTTTGAGGAGAGTGCACAGTTATGAACTTGAAAATGTATTAATAATCCAATTAGAAACATTTGGGCAGTTTTGATACAACATGTTGAACAGAAATGCAATGGTTTATTGGATTAGTCTAAAACTTTGCACATACACTGCTACCATCTAGTGGCCAAAATCTAAATTACACCTGAGCTGGAATAATACATTATGGCCTTTTTCTTGCATTTCAAAGATGATGGTACAAAAAAAAGCATGTTTTTTTCATTGTATTATCTTTTACAATATCTAGTGTTATATTCTCCTACATTAATTTCACATTTCCACAAACCTCTAAGTGTTTCCTTTAAAATGGTATCAAGAATATGCATATCCTTGCTTCAGGTCCTGAGCTACAGGCAGTCAAATTTGGGTATGTCATTTTAGGCTAAAAATGAAAAAAGGATAACATTTTCACATGGGAATAGCTTTTGATTTATATGATATAGCCTATAGTAGACTGTATGTGGTGTTCAATGCAGGCCTATATTGCATGAGACTTTAAAAAAAAACATTTTGCCATTAGTCCATGACTTGGTCTGTAACACCATGGGCCAAATAGGTGAGTGTAAATGAAATTGTTTTGTATGACGCAAGAAACCACTTTACAAAATACAATTAATTATTATTACCATACAGAAAATTAGACAATGTAGGCTACCCCTCTGCCTATTGGTTTATTAGCATATTCAAACCTGTCTCAAAATACAACCCTTCCCTTTTAATTTAGACAAGCTTTAATTTAGACTGGCTTTTCAAAGACAGCTTGAAATGTAGCCTTCACGTTTTGTGCTCTTGTAGAAAGCAGTAACTCCACACTGCTGATCTATACTTATCTATAACTAGGCTAGTAACTCGCTAACGAGCAAAGAATATCAACAAATGTGCACACGTGAGGCTCTGATCTGAAATCTCGCAGGTGATTGAAAGACTTATCAGTGAAGTTCAACCTAGAGGGAACATTGCCATAACCATTCAATCTTTGTGAAGAGAAGCGGAAGACTGGCCACTGCATCTTATTCTAGTCCAATAGCCTATGATTCAAGCATGTCATTACAATGATGAAGATAAGGACAACGAAACAGGACATTTTTATTAAACTGTTGCGAGTGAGGAAGGAATGACGGAACAAACAATCGAGAGAGAAACAGGAAGTAGCCTAATACCCACATCGCACAACATTAGCGGAAATATTAGTGCATCAGCCTACTAATTATTGCATTTGCAAAAAGTCATCAACGTACGGGCATTTCGTAATTTCTTTACCCAACTCTTAATCTAAATCAATGTTTTTGTTGATTTTATGTTGAATTCACACTATTTGCCAACTCAAACAAATGTAAATCAAACTGAAGTCTGTGCCCAGTGGGGACATAGCTACAGTGCCTTCAGAAAGTCTTCACACCCCTTGACTTTTTCCACATTTTTCTGTGTTACAAAGTGGGATTAAAATGTATTTAATTAAAAAAGAATTGTCAACCATCTACACAATGTCAAAATGGAACAAAACTTTTAACATTTGTAAAAAAAAAAAAAAGAAGAATGAAAAATAAGACGGCAATATTTCTTGATTAGATAAGTCTTCTACTCCCTGAGTCAATACATGTTAGAATCATCTTTGGCAGTGATTACAGCTGTGAGTGTTTCTGGGTATGTCTCTAAAAGCTTTCCAAATCTGGATTGTGCATTTTTTGCAGTCCAACTTTAGTGCCTTGTTGCAAAATGTTTATTCTCTACAGGCTTCCTTCTTTTCACTGTCATTTACGTTAGTATTGTGGAGTAACTACAATGTTGTTGATCCATCCTCCATTTTTTCCTATCACAGCCATTAAACTCTCTGTTTTAAAGTCACCATTGGCTTCATGGTGAAGTCCCTGAGCGGTATCCTTCCTCTCCGGCAACTGAGTTAGGAAGGACGCCTGTACCTTTGTAGTGACTGGGTGTATTGATACACCATTCAAAGTTGAATTAATAACTTCCTCATGCTCAAAAGGATATTCAATGTTTTGCCCATCTACCCATGGGTGCCATTCTTTGTGAGGCATTGGAAAACATCTCTAGTCTTTGTGGTTGAGTCAGTGTTTGAAATTCACAGCTCGACTGAGGGACCTTACATATAATTGTATTTGTGGGGTACAGAGATCAAAAATCATGTTAAACACTATTATGAGTCTTTTTAGTCCTGAATGTATCTAGGCTTGCTTGTTGACTCAAGACATTTCAGCTCCTTGTTTTTAAATGATTTTGTAAAAATTAATTAGAGAAACCTTGAGAGGTTTAAGAGGAGGGTGTTTAAGAGCTGATCAAACATCAGAGCAAAGCTAGGCCTATTAGAATGTCATGACCGCAAACTTTGACTTTGAAGATGGAGTAGCGTTCTCTGCATATTACAAACTCCATAGAAGCTTGTGACCAGTCTGACACCAACTCAATCTCTGAACTGGTTTGAGTTCTAATCAGACTTGTGATTCCAATTCTCCCTCATTAGATTATTGTGCCAAAAAAAAAGACTCACAGGGAATTTGTCAAGGCTTTTTTGAGTAATTCTAAGGACTCAAGATACTCAAAATAATTAATGACAGTATCATCAGTACTGCTGGCTGATCCAGCTGTCTGACCATTTTAATGAGCAGAGGGTTGTTCTCTAACCCCATGGGACCCTGTGTTCTTGTATCTTGCAGGGGAAGTTTACGAGCCCAATCCCTGCGAGAATGGGGCTGCCTGCCTCAATGTTCTGGCTGACGAATCCTTCTCATGTGAGTGTTGCACTGGTTTTTCAGAACCTAAACTTGTCTTAGTAGTGTGGAGATTGGTAAGTGAGATCAGAAACACTTGCTGAAATGACACAGGTGTCAACTGTGATTGTGTGTGCATGAGTCAAAAGTTTTAGAACACCTACTCATTCAAGGGTTTTACTTTATTTTTCACTATTTTCTACATTGTAGAAAAATAGTGAAGACATCAAAACTATGAAATAACACATGGAATCATGTAGTAAGCAAAAAAGTCTTAAACAAATTAAAATATATTTGTTGGCTGCTTTTCCTCCACTCTGCGGTCCAACTCTTCCCAAACCATCTCAATATGGTTGAGGTCGGGGATTGTGGGGCCAGGTCATCTGATGCAGCACTCCATCACTCTCCTTCTTGGTACAATAGCCCTTAGGTGTGTTGGGTCATTGTCCTGTTGACAAACAAATTATACTCACACTAAGCCCAACCAGATGGGATGGCGTATCACTTCAGAATGCAGTGGTAACCATGCTGGTTAAGTGTGCCTTGAATTATAAATAAATCACAGACAGTGTCACCAGCAAAGCACCCCCACACCATAACACCTCCTCCAAATTAAATCAAACCATGCTGGGAAATAAACATGCAGATATCATCCCTTCACCCACACCGTGTCTCACAAAGACACAGCGGTTGAGGTAACTCTGGGTCTTGCATTCCTGGTGGTCCTCATGAGAGCCAGTTTCAGCATAGCGCTTGATGTAGAAAATAGTAAAAATAAAGAAAAACGCTTGAATATGTAGGTGATCTAAAACTTTTGACCGGTAGTGTATATCAAAACCCATCATGGCGCCGTGGATTGTTGGTCGTTATGAATTGAAGTCTTGCGTTCCGCGTCTGTCAGTATGGTGTCAATGGTATCATATTTAACGGCTCTATGTTTGAATTGTTAAGATGGTGTCCCATCTGGTGTGTGGCAGCTTGTCTCCTTGACTTCTGATGTGCCCACCCTTCCCCCATCACCCCTGCCTGCTAACCTCATGGCAGTGAGACCCTTAATCCAAATTTACATGCTTCAGTCATCTGTACATGCCCATCCTAGAGATATAATATTTTCCTGCAAATTTCCCTCTCCTGCTCAATTTTGTGCTGCCTCTTTTTTTTGCCACCCTTCCTCTGCCTTTGCATCCCTCTCACTCACGCCATCTCTCCCTCCCCCCCGTGTGTATGTGCTTTATGTTTTATATACACATATGGCTATAAAAGTCATGAAAATGTACATGCGTGAAGCTACTGTAGGTCTTTGACAAAACCACATGTTAGTCAGAATGCAACTACTGTGACTTTTAGAGAAGTGGAAAGCAGCAGCTGACTGGCATTTGCATATTATAACAGCTTTTACAAGTCATTTTTGCAGTCAACACAATATTGCCTTTTGTCTGTTCTCTATTTATGTGGAATATTCTGCAAAGTGCATTTGGAAACACAATAAATCCATTGTGGAAAGTATTTTCAGAATACTGCTGAACAGCACAATGGCTCCCGTATGACATTTGGAGTCTGCCTTGTCCTTAACTCTCTGGGGAAGCTCTGTAGCATCTGACAGATTCAAATCATATCAAATCAAATTGTATTAGTCACATGCACCATATACCACAGGTAGACCTTACATAGACCTTACAGTGAAATGCTCACGTACGAGCCCCTAAACAACAGTGCATTTTCCAAAAAACATGGATAAGAATAAGAGAAAAGTAATTAAAGTGCAGCAGTAAAAAAATATAGTATATACATATAGGGGGGTGCTGGTACAGAGTCAATGTGGGGGGCACTGGTTAGTTGAGGTAGTATGTACATGTAGGTAGAGTTATTAAAGTGACTATGCATAGATGACAGAGAGTGGCAGGGGTGTGGAGGGGTTGGGGGGGGGGGCAAAACAAATAGTCTGGGTAGCCATTTGACAAGATGTACAGGAGTCTTATGGCTTGGGGTAGAAGCCTTATGGCTAGGTCCAAGAAGCCTCTTGGACCTAGACTTGGTGCTCTGGTATCACTTGCCGTATGGTAGTAGAGAGAACAGTCTATGACTAGGGTGGCTGGAGTCTTTGACAATTTTTTGGGCCTTCCTCTGACACCGCCTGGTATAGAGGTCCTGGATGGCAGGAAGCTTGGCCCCAGTGATGTACTGGGCCATTCACACTACACTCTGTAGGGCCTTGCGGTCGGAGCCCGAGCAGTTGCCATACCAGGCAGTGATGCAACCAGTCAGGATGCTCTCGATGGTGCAGCTGTAGAACCTTTTGAGGATCTGATGACACATGCCAAATCTTTTCAGTCTCCTGAGGGGGGATAGGTTTTGTTTTGCCCTCTTCACGACTGTCTTGGTGTGCTTGTACCATGTTAGTTTGTTGGTGATGTGGACACCAAGGAACTTGAAGCTCTCAACCTGCTCCACTGCAGCCCCGTCGATGAGAATGGGGGCGTGCTCGGTCCCCTTTTTCCTGTAGTCCACAATCATCTCCTTTGTCTTGATCACGTTGAGAGAGAGGTTGTTGTCCTGGCACCACACGGCCAGGCCTCTGACTTCTTCCCTATAGGCTGTCTCGTTGTTGTCGGTGATCAGGCCTACCACTGTTTTGTCATCGGCAAATTTAATGATGGCATTGGAGTTGTGCCTGGCCGTGCAGTCATGAGTGAATAGTGAGATTCTTAGCTCTGCCTGGAATAAATGTGAGCTTTGAGACCTTGACATGTCATCCAAATAACATATGGGCTTGTAGGAGACTGTATTTGATGCACCAGAACAAAAATGTAAGAATGATATGTTAAAACGCGGCGGGAGTGAATTAGCTCTACTGTGCCTGTGACAAAAGATCTCCAAATCCCCTTAGTGTGCATCTATATTTGTCATCTGTAATTTTCTTCCGAAATGTACAAAGATTTGAAATGATTCAATCACGAAATGGTTGTATCCCATTGCATTAAATGATGCGTTAAGTTCTGTTGCAATTCATCTCTCATACGGTGCTAACACCATGAGGTAGCACAGCCATATCACACTGAATGTGGATACAAACACAATTGTTTTATTGCCATGTGTAGATGGCATGTTCCTCATTAAAATCACCTCAGGTAACTTTGCAAGCAGCTGCTCCAACATGATCTTTACATGGAACGGACAGTGCTATTGAGCACCTCCAAGCTGACATGCGATTGGTTTCTCACGTAGACACTTCAAAGCAGATGTAGAAAACGTATTGATTGAAAGTAGAAGACCGATGATCTTTCACACTCAGGAAGTGGATGTGTGACTATTGGCATGAGATGAAATGGAGAAAGCATTCTACTAGTCTGTCACAGAAATGTTTTTTCTTTGACCTTTTTTTATGCTCAGAAGGCCAATTTGACACTCAATTTTACATTTGGTCTTTGGACACATTTGAAAATGTTATTTTTACTTGCAAATCATTATAATTTGGTTGCAAGATGTTTAAAAGACATTTAATGAATCCCTAATACGAGGCAGATGAGTAGTAACAGAGACTCAAAGCTCATTCCCTATAGTGCAGTATGTTCATTATTTTACTAATGCCACATGTCAACATAGGAGCTAGTGGTTTTTGGATGGCTTTACCCATCACTTCTACAGTGCTGACAAGACTGGAAAATGGAAAGGATGAAGACAGAAACAGAGGGCCATTGTTTCTTATTCAACCGGGTACAGCGCGGAAGCATCAAACAACCTTGCGTGTGTGAATGAGTGTGTGCAGGCATGTAACTTGTGGGGGGGACAGCGGGGTCATGACCTTCCCCTATATTAGAGACGGACTAATTTGACCCCCTCAATAATAGAACATGATGAACTTGTTGGATTGGAAATTATTTCCCCACCGTAACTATTGGCTTTCTGTGTTTTTACAGTACACAGTACTACTAATTCATAATTTTATGATTGGATCCCCCCCAGCCACAAATTATGCTTTTGGTTTGGCACGTTCCTCAGAGGCCATGGCTTGTGAAGTAAAAGTTGTGCATGGCTTGTAAGGAGAGGGAGAAATAGCTCCTATCTTTCTCTCTCCCGCCTCTCTTTTTAGCAAACCCTTCATTCGGTGAGATATGGTAAAAAAAAAAAGAAGTACAGTCACATTTAACATGGTTAATTCATAATCATAAATAAGAAAATCATATTTTTCAAATTAATAAAGTTTCTATTGTGAAGTGAAAAGATGTGCATCTCACGTGAGCACTTTCTCAAAACAAGTGGTAATGGTTATATTGGGCTCAATTCTATGAGTTCAAAGACAATGTTGGTAGTATTATAAACTTTAATTCAACTGGTTTTCTAATAGGCGACACAATTAGAGAAGGGATGTTTCTCTGAACCTCAGGAAGTAGGCTCAATCAAGCCTGTTTCTCTCCCCGCACAGCAGCATTCACCTATCCTTATGTACAGTATGTTTAGAAAAAACATAATGTGATTGCTCACTCCTCATGCTAATGCTTAAAGCACTCCTCATGTTAATAGTCATCCTAAGAATACTTCCAGAACCACATTTATGATTTATTTTAGTTGAGAAGATCGACATAAAAAATTGACAGAGATGCATAGGAGTAAGCTGGTTTATTCATCCTTTGTGAATTTTTTCTTCTTGATTTCAATATGGAAGGGGAACCAGGTACTGGTGTTTGTATGTACTGTTCGTTGATGGATTAAAGGTATTCTTATACAATATTTTTGTTTAACAATAGTAGCAGTTCATTGAATTCATCCCCCATGGTGAAAGGCGGGGCATGACTGAAAACATTTGCGAAGAACTGATCTAGCTACTGTTTAGCATAAATACAGATGGGCAACCCATAGCTTATTGTATGCTACATCAGTTGTGATACAGGTGTTAATGCTTATTGCTAAATAACACACCATCCTTATAATATGGACTATTATGTTGTTCATTTTACTCAATTTTGCAAAGGAAAATTATACTCTAATGGTCTCACCATAATTTTATCTCAATTCATTTTGGACTAGAAAAGTCACTAAGTCACTGCGTTCAGTATGAAGAAAGGTAATGCAACGTTCAACTAAACAGAAACAGTGCTGTTCTGAGTGACCAGTTGAAAAACTGGGAGGGGTTAGGTTGTGGGTTCAAAATGCACCGCTGCCCTTCAAGCTTCAAGCCACACCCACCAAACGGAGCAAACGTAGGCTACCTCTGTTCAAGAACTTTGAAGAACATTTTGGGGAAACTTGATGTTAATTTCAAGCCATTACGCAACGTAGCAATGTTCAATTAAACTGAACGCACCTCAAAACGGACTTTCTCACAGTCAATCTACTACCAACAACAGTTGAAAGTAATACCAACATTAGTCGTATTTCAGTTGTGTTTGGGATATATTGAAAACATTTTCAGGAAAGATTTGGAAGCAATTTACCTTCAAAATGTACCACCTATTTCTTAACATTTTCATATGTGAGTTCCAAATATCTCTAACGGTCGTCCCAGCATAAGTTGTTTTACGCACGTGATGTCAGAATGCACTCTATGTTCCAAACTGTGATTATTAGGCAACAGGACAGTTAACATACGCTGCCTGCTAATTATCTATAGGCTGTTTCAACTTGTCAATTTCAAATTATTTTCTAACACCAGTTTCATTAGAGGTGTGTTCCGCCTTCTCATTAATTTACATAGAAGTAGCCCATTTAATGTATGAGGCTTTACTGAGATGGACAAACTTCTCTCTTCGAGCACCAGCCCATGCACTTCACCAATGTTTGCACAGATCAAGTATACAGATATTTGTGCAGTCTTGCACGAATTTGAACATTTTCTGGCAGGTGCTCGCATTGCCTTGTTGTTTTCCTTACAAATAATAACTTTGGACATGTGTGCGTTCCTACCAAAGTAAGTTCCATATTTTCTGTATATCATGTTGTCGTTTCTACTGTAGGCGCATATATACGCATACTGTAGGTGCATGCAAAGCATGTAGAGGTCTGCTATTTTTATCATAGGTACACTTCAACTGTGAGAGACGGAATCTAAAACAAAAGTTTGTTTTTCTATGTTGGTTACAATGCGATATAAACAATGCAATATAAATGCGATATAAATGCAAAAAATCTGCGTTAAACAGGATTACCTACACATATTTACCAGCTCAAATAGACAGAAGCATGTTATATGGCAGACCAATCTGAACTCATCGCTCGTCATGTTAATCAATCAAATTTATTAAGGTCTTTTTAAACCAGCCGATGTCACAAATTGCTATACAGAAACCCAGCCTAAAACCCCAAACAGTAAACAATGCAGATGTAGAAGCACGGTGGCTAGGAAAAACTCCCTAGAAAGGCAGGAACCTAGGAAGAAACCAGGCTCTGAGGGGTGGCCAGTCCTCTTCTGGCTGTGCCGGGTGGAGATTATAACAGAACATGGCCAAGATGTTCATAGATGACCAGCAGGGTCAAATAATAATAATCACAGTTGTTGTAGTGGGTGCAACAGGTAAGCACCTCAGGAGTACATGTCAGTTGGCTTTTTATAGCCGATCATTCAGAGTTAGAGACAGCAGGTGAGGAATTGAGAGAGAGTCAAAAACAGCAGGTCTGTGACAGGGTAGCAAGTCCGGTGAACAGATAGGGGTTCCATAGCTGCAGGCAGAACAGTTGAAACTGGAGCCGCAGCAGGTGGACTGGGTACAACAGGTGGACTGGGGACAGCAAGGAGTCATCAGGCGAGGTAGTCCTGGTGCTCAGGTCCTCCAAGAGGAGAGAATAGAGAATGAGAGAGAGTTAGAGGGAACATACTTAATTTCACACAGGACACCAGATAAGACAAGAAGAAAACTCCAGCTATAACAGGACTGTGGACTTTTCCATGTGAATATTAAAGTCACCAAACATTTGAATATTGTCTGCCATGACTACAAGGTCCAATGGGAATTCAGGGAACTCAGTGAGGAACGCTGCATCTGGCCCAGGAGGCCTGTAAACAGTAGCTATAAAAAGTGATTGAGTAGGCTGCATAGATTTCATGACTAGAAGCTCAAAAGACAAAAATGCTGTCATTTTTGTAAATGTAAGCAACACCTCTGCCTTTGCGGGATGCGTGGGGATATGGTCACTTGTGTAACCTGGAGGAGAGGCCTCATTTAACACAGTAAATTCATCCGCTTTAAGCCAAGTTTCAGTCAGGCCAATCACATCAAGATTATGATCAGTGATTAGTTCATTGACTATAACTGACTGCCTTGGAAGTGAAGGATCTAACATCAAGTAGCCCTATTTTGAAATGTGAGATATCACAACCTCTTTCAATAATGACAGGAATTGAGGTCTTTATTCCAGTGAGATTGCTAGAGCGAACACCGCCATGTTTATTTTTCCCCATCCTAGATCGAGTCATGGACCCGGCCTCAATGGGGAGAGCTGAGCTGACTATCTAGTGGCAGACTCCACTAAGCTGGCCTGCACCATATCTTATTGTGGAGCTAGAGGTGTTAGAGCCCTGTCTATGTTCATAGATAAGATGAGAGCACCCCTCCAACTAGGATGGAGTCCGTCACTCCTCAGCAGGCCAGGCTAGGTCCTGTTAGTGGGTGAGTCCGAGAAAGAGTGCAAATTATCTACAAATTCTATATTTTGGGAGAGGCAGAAAACAGTGTTCAACCAGCGATTGAGTTGTGCGACTCTGCTGTAGAGCTCATCACTCCCCCTAACTGGGAGGGTGCTAAAGACAATTACTCGATGACAAAACATCTTTCTAGCTGATTTACACGATGAAGCTATGTTGCACTTGGTGACCTCTGACTGTTTCATCCTAACATCGTTGGTGCCGATGTGGATAACAATATCCCTATACTCTCTACACTCACCAGTTTTAGCCTTAGCCAGCACCATCTTTAGATTAGCCTTAATGTTGGTAGCCCGGCCCCCTGATAAACAGTGTATGATCGCTGGTACATTCTTTTTTAAGTCTAATTCTGCGGGTAGCCAATGACTAGGGTTTTCAGAGCTAATGGTGGGAGGCTACGGCGTTTCAGACCCCGTAATGGGTGGAGGAGCGACCAGCTCAGTCTCTGACTCCAACTCGCTGCCTAATGGGTAAAACAGGTTGAACGTTTCTGTCGGATGAATGACCGACACCAGTTAAGCATTCCTACAGCATTTCCTTCCAGAAGCCATTAGAAAATTGTCCGGCTGCGGGGACTGTGCAAGGGGATTTATACTACTATCTGTACTTATTGGTGGCGCAGACGCTGTTTCATCCTTTCATACACTTAAAGTACCCTAACGATTGTGTCTGAAGCTGGGCTTGCAGCACGGCTATCCTCACCATAAGGCGATCGTTCTCCTGTATATTATGAGTACAGCGATTGTAACTAGAAGGCATAATGCTAAAGTTACTACCATGTCCAGATAAATTGTCCGGGGTGAAAAAGTTGAATGAACCAACTAGGCTCGTAATTCAACAATTGTATTTGTATTTACAGATTGTATACAAGTTCGTTATTAAAGCACATGAAAGTGGTCCTAAAAAAAAACTTTACCTTCTAATGGCTCTCCTGTGAAGTAGTGACGAGAGTCACATGTTTCTAAAAAAAAAACAAGCCAAATCACAAAAAAGTGTCTGAACCCTTTTATAACACTCCATTTACAGAAAATAAGATTTACTTCACAAGTTGGAAAATTATTTTTTAAATGGCAAATACCAATATGGCGTAATGCGTTGGCACCCAGGTGCTAACGTGTCTCCCTCCTCAGTGAATGAATAACATCAATGGATGAATCGGCAATAGAAACCAGATAGAAACTGATAATTGTGCACGACTTCATTTTAATTTCAATTAACTGAATAATGAGAATGAAGAGGGTGAAGAGGGTCACTGAATTGTAAGAATTGTGGCAGCAGCACGTCCTTCTCTTGCTCTTCCCCATGCACACAACAGCTCACACCCGGGAGCAACAATTGTTGAATTACGAGCCTAGTTGTCAGAAGAAGATGTAACTGGACTGTATTACTTACTAAAACTCCAGTACTAATCAAATCAACAAATCAAATTTATCAAATGTATTACACTGTTTTTATTGTAAGAGAAATTAAAATAGACGAGAACTACGTGTTGCGGTATGCCTTTGCAGAATAATGCAAAACATATCCTTGACTAACTTTTCATGGATAAATGTTCATTAATATTTCCATTTGATTATGCATTATTTTCACAGATATATATTTATGCAATGCATCCTTTACAATTGGTTATGCACTGTTTATTAAACATATTTATCAAATGTTGGTGCTTACCTTTACTGCAATTCATTTGACCTCTATTATTAATTGAATCTACAAATAAAATGTATCAAATGTATTGCACTGTAAGGTTTTTATTGTAAGGCAGTGAACCCTATTTATAATAAGGGTTACATGGAGAAAATCGGACCTCTCTGAAATGAAAATAGATGGCTCTCCCTTCAGTAAAATATATTTTACCTAACCTCTCCATGAATGCTTGAAAAAAAACAAGTTAGCCTCCCCTGTACCCAAAATAATATACTGAACAAAAATATAATGTTTCATGTGCTGAAATAAAAGATCTGAGAAATTTTCCATGATCACAAAAAGTGTATTTCTCAAAATGTGGTTCACAAATGTGTTTACATCCCTTTGTCAAGATAATCCATATCAAGAAGCTTAAACAGCACCTTGTGCTGGGGACAATAAAAGGCCACTCTAAAATGTACACACAACACAATGCTACAGATGTCTCAAGTTTTGAGGGAGCGTGCAATTGGGATGCTGACTGAAGGAATGTCCACAAGAGCTGTTGCCAGAGAATGCAATTTGAATGCACAGAGATACCGAGACAAGAAGCTGAGGCCCATTGTCATGCCTTTCAACTGCTGTCAGCATGATAATACACAGCCCCATGTCGTAAGGAACTTTGCACAATTCCTAGAAGCTGTAAATGTCACCGTTCTTCCATGGCTTGCATACTCACCAGTAATGTCACCCATTGAGCCTGTTTGGGATGCTCTGGGTCAACATGTACGACAGCGTGTTCCAGTGCCCACCAATATCCAACAACGTCACACAGCCATTGAAGTGGAGTGGAACAACATTCCACAGGCCACAATCAACAGCCTGATCAACTTTATGCGAAGGAGATGTGTCACGCTGCATGAGGCAAATGGTGGTCACACAAAATCCATGCACCTATCTTTAAAAAAAAAGATATCTGTATTCCCAGTCATGTGAAATCCAAAGATTAGGGCCTAAAGAATGTATTTCAATTTAATGATTTCTTTATGAACAGCAACTTAGTTAAATCTTTGAAATTGTTGCATGGGGCGTTTCATTTTTTTTGTTCGGCTTAATTAAAACAAAGTGGATAGCAGAGAACATGTCTACTGTTTACCCTCACTTCTTGGACGGACCAGAGCCTTAGTTTTAGAAACTGTTCTTCATCCTGTAACCATTACATGGCAACGCAGGAATTTTAATAGCGCACGGGGCTGCGGGCCAAAAGGTTGTGGGTTCGCAGACCACCGTGGAAAGATCTCCTAGTGACACAGACATTTTTTTAGGCCTTAACTGCTGGCTACTCTTCTTCCATGGCTGAACCTTTAATGCGTTGGGCTAAATCAGGGTCACATAGTGTTTCTTGGTAGTCTCAAACAAATCTACTTTCAAACAAAAATTTACACCTCACACACATGGTTATGAAAGAAGTCACCATGACCATGTAAGATATAGATGCGACCCAGTCATTCATTTTAAATGTTCCATTGACATACTGTCTTGCAAAGTTCTTATCCCTTGCTTGCTAGATAGCCCACTTCAGCTAACTTACAGTCACGTCAAACAGTGCAGCCGGAATGACAACAGTAGCTGCAATTGCATTTGTTTAAGCTGTTTTCTAGTGACATTTATTTGGATACAACCATAACAATGAGCTAATGAGGCGCGATTTCACCTGGTATTGAAAATGTGCTCTCTTGTCAGGGCACTGTTCTTCAGAGGAGCTAGCCAAAAACAAAGCTAACACAATCACTTCAAACTGAAACTGGAAAGACTGCAAACTAGCTGCACTTTGTTTCATTTTATCTTTTTTCAATTTACATTTCTTTCAATATATCCATAAAGGTGATGCAAGGTGATTCATGATTTTGACTGGCTGTGAAACGCTGCCTGCCTGTCTGTCTTGTGCCAACTCCCAACATGTTCATTACTATGGGACAGCTGGAGATCGAATTTGAATATTGAAACAATGTAACAACAGACAGCAAGGTTAATACAAATCTCTGCTGTTGAAAACTAAATGTTAGTCTAAAATAAATGTGAGATAATGTCTAGATGCTTCTTATAGCGGAGATCAAGTTTATAAATTGCCTGTCTGCGCTGATGAGACAGTGGATTACACAGTCAGATGGAATAGAGTAAATAGGCATTTTAATGTCCTCGATTTAGCCGGTGGATTCAGGATTAGAACTACCCGTTGTATAAAACTCTGATAAATACATCATGGGCAAGAAACATTTTCTATTTTATTAAATCAATTATAGGTGTAGCAAGCTATTAAAGTTGACCTCCGGTCTTCCTTGTCATCTTTGTGCTCACCTTCTCAAACTGAACAGAACACAGGCAATAGGCTACATATTTCCGGAAGAAGCCACTGACTCTCCTCCTGAACTGCCACTGTTGGTCTACACAGCACAGCCATTGGTTAGGTAGCATACACAAACGTTTTTGATCAGCAAGAGCAGAGCAGGCTGGGGCTCAGGGTTGGAATATCCATTGAAGTGTGTAATGCCGCATAGCTTTATTTACATCATCCCATCTTAGAAATACTGTAAATATATTTATTTATTTTTTCGTGCTCGTGGTTAGGCTGGTAGTTAAAAGTAAAATGTTCTATGTTGTGTGGATAGTGGAGATTAATTATTTGTAGAATAACATGATTATACTCAATAGTGAACCATTGTATTTTCTTACAGGACTACAAGGCCAACAAGTCTATGGTGGCTTATTGTACCTTTTTTTAAGAAACAATGTCTGAACTGGGAAGAAATGTGATAGGGAGAGAAATATCTTATTATTTGGATGTTGTTATCTTAACCAAAGAAAACGATGCAAAGTGCTATCTTTTATAATAACATTTAATTTTCTGTCACTGTTGCTGAATTTCATGTGGTATTCATTAAAAGTTGGTCTTCAATCACTTTATTTTTGCAGAAGAGTAACCTCGATGTAGGCATAATTTGACTTAGTAATTGTCTGCAATTAAACATGTTAACTACTGTAAATCATCGTAATTGACTTAGGCTACATTTTCAGACGAATAAGTTGTAATATGTCATATTTTTCCATTTATCTTTTTCATATTTTTATTTTGTTGTTCCTGATTGGCTGTTATTTCACTGGAGCGGGAGAAGTGAACTTGACCATTTTCCATGCCTTTTCTGTTGTCTAATATCAAGCCAGTTGAACAACGTAACAACGTCAGATCAGCTGGTCTACTAGTTTTAGTCCTGAGTTTATCCTGCAGGTGCATGTAATCTCCTGTCAGTGGCATTGTAAGAAATCCAATGGTAACCTGCAGGAGCAAGTAAAAGATGCACCTGTGGAACGGTCTTTAAGACAGTAACAGCTTACAAACGGTAGGCAATTAAGGTCACAGTTATGAAAACTTAGGACACTAACGAGGCCTTTCTACTGACTCTGAAAATCACCAAAAGAAAGATGCCCAGGGTCCCTGCTCATCTGCGTGAATGTGCTTTAGGCATGTTGCAAGGAGGCATGAGGACTGCAGATGTGGCCAGGGCAATAAATTGCAATGTCCGTACTGTGAGACGCCTAAGAGAGCTCTACAGGAAGACAGGACGGACAGCTGATCATCCTCGCAGTAGCAGACCACGTGCAACAAGACCTGCAAAGGATCAGTAATTCCGAATATCCCACCTGCGAGACAGGTGCAGGATGGCAACAACAACTGCCCGAGTTACACCAGGAATGTACAATCCCTCCATCAGTGCTCAGACTGTCCGCAACAGGCTGAGAGAGGCTGGACTGAGGTAGGCATGTTGTAAGGCTGGTCCTCACCAGACATCACCAGCAACAACGTCACCTATGGGCCCAAACCCACCGTCACTGGACCAGACAGGACTGGCAAAAAGCTCTCGTCACTGACGAGTCACGTTTTTGTCTCACCAGGGGTGATGGTCGGATCCGCGTTTATCGTAGAAGGAATGAGCGTTGCACCGATGCCTGTACTCTGGAGTGGGATTGATTTGGAGGTTGAGGGTCCGTCATGGTTTGGGGCGGTGTGTCACAACATCATCGGACTGAGCTTGTTGCCATTTTAGGCATTCTCAACGTTGTGCATTACAGGGAAGACATCCTCCTCCCTCATTTGGTACCCTTCCTGCAGGCTCATCCTGACATGACCCTCCAGCATGATAATGCCACCAGCCACACTGCTCGTTCTGTGTGTGATTTCCTGCAAGACAGGAATGTCAGTGTTCTGCTATGACCAGCGAAGAACCCGAATCTCAATCCCATTGAGCACGTCTGGGACCTGTTGGATCGGAGGGTGAAGGCTAGGGCCATTCCCCACTGAAATGTCCTGGTGGAAGAGTGGGGTAACATCTCACAGCAAGAACTGGCAAATCTGGTGCAATCCATGAGGAGGAGATGCACTGCAGTACTTACTGCAGCTGGTGGCCACACCAGATACTGACTCTTACTTTTGATTTTTACCCCCCTTTGTTCATGGACACGTTAGTCACTTGTCTGTGGAACTTGTTCAGTTTATGTCTCATTTGTTGAATCTTGTTATGTTCATACAAATATTTACACATGTTAATTTTGCTGAAAATAAACGCAGTATACAGTGAGAGGACGTTTCTTTTTTTGCTGAGTTTATATAATCATTGTATATTGAAATGGCACTCGTACATCTGAGCAATGTTTTTGCAGGTGCATGGTAACGGTTGAACAAGATGAAGGAAAAAGGAAACCACACACTGCTCTTGATAGTATCACTGATCTTTAATAAGCTTACATATCGTCCTCACGCCCTTCCTCAGAGCTTTTGTGAGTTTTTTAAAATTAGCACCCTCATGTAGACCTAGCCTCACCCACATCCATTCCATGCATCGAAAGGGATTGGAGGCGAAGGAAAGTACAACCAAATATAACAATATTAATTTCGTAAATAAGATGTGCTAAACACGTCTGTAAAAACACAATGAGGACATATACCTACCGAACACGTTTTAATGAATCATTGGGTACATCGTACGAAAAACATCAGCGTAATCTTAAATAGGGGCATAAATCATGTTCAAATTCACAACATAACATACATAGTCATTTCATCATTTAGGAAATAATGTCTGCAGTGTGAAAATCCCAAAGCATTCTCTTTTACTCAGAGTATTGTTAAAATCACCTCCCCTGTCTGATATCTTAACTTTCTCTATTCCACAAAATCTAAAAAGGTAGAAATGTCATGCTTTAGGTCATTAAAATGTACTGCGACTGGATAATCCCTGTCGCTTCTCCTGATTGAACTTTTATGTTCACTGATTCTCTGTTTGAGAGAACGAGAGGTTTTAACTACATAGCACAGCCCACATGGACATTTAATAATGTAAATTACATTTATTTTACCTTTAATAACATTGGTGGTGAAACATGTAATAGTGTCATTTATTTGGAACTGTTTTCCTGTATGTGGGTGGCAGAAATATTCACACTTCATCATATTGTTGCTCTCTGTGCATCCTCTGCATTTATAGCTACCATTTGGAAGAGGGCGTAAAAGAGCCTGGCTGATTTTCTTTTGTGGCTGGCAGTTGGCATGAACCAATTTATCTCGTAAATTGCGACCTCTCCTATACACAATAAGTGGTGGATTTTTAAATTCAGCCAGCAAAGCTGGGTCCGATGATAACATATGCCAGTGTTTCTTGACCGCATCTCCCACTTTTCGCGAGTTGAAAGTGGTTGTAAACATTACGGAGTGTTCTTTAGCTTTAGCGGGTCTTTATTGCAGCAGTTCATCACTCGTTTTTCCCAATGCCAAATTAAGAACTTCATCCACACATTGTGGCGAATAGCCTCTTCTTAGAAACCTAATGCGCATTTCCACTGCTTTTTCTAGATAATCCTCTGTGGATTGGCAGAGTTCCTCCGTCCAGTGTCTGTGTTCTTTTGCCCATCTTTTATTTTTATTGGGCAGTCTGAGATATGGCTTTTTCTTTGCAACTCTACCTAGAAGACCAGTATCCCGGAGTCACTTCTTCACTTCACTTTGAGACTGGTGTTTTGCGGGTACTATTTAATGAAGCTGCCAGATGAGGACTTGTGAGGTATCTGTTTCTCAAACTAGACACTCTAATGTACTTGTCCTTTGTTGCTCAGTTGTGCACCGGGGCGTCCCACTCCTCTTTCTATTCTGGTTAGGGCCAGTTTGCGCTGTTCTGTGAAGGGAGTAGTACACAGCGTTTTACATGAAATAGCCTTAATTTCTCAGAACAAGAATAGACTGACAAGGTTCAGAAGAAAGTTCTTTGCTTCTGGCCATTTTGAGCCTGTAATCAAACCCACAAATGCTAATGCTCAACTAGTCTAAAGAAGCCAAGTTTTATTGCTTCTTTAATCAGGACAACAGTTTTCAGCTGTGCTACCATAATTAGCAAAAGGGTTTTCTAATGATCACTTAGACTTTTAAAATTATAAACTTGGATTAGCTAACATAACGTGCCATTGGAACACATTAGTGATGTTTGCTGATAATGGGCCTCTGTACGCCTATGTAGATATTCCATTTTTTTTTTTAGCGTTTTCCATTAACAATAGTCATTTACAACATTGTCGACACTATATTTTTGATCAATTTGATGTTATTTTAGTGGACAAAAAATAATGTGATTTTCTTTCAAAAACAAGGACATTTCTAAGTGATCCCAAACTGTAGAAAGGTAGTGTATATACATGTTCATTTTTAAGTGGATGGGGTTGGTGAGGGGGGGGGGGGGGTGCACACGACATACCTTCTTTTTTATATATTGTTTTACTATGCTTCAAATATGCATATTGCATAAGATACCTTGGAAGGATGATGTGGTTCCCTCCAGAATCTCCTTCCCTAGGTGTAAACTTGATTATGTTCACCCTGGATAGAGCTATACTGAGGTTCAGTTTAACAGGGTAGCATTTTTACCTCTCTCTAGGAGAGGTAGATGCAGCCATCCAACATGGCCAGCATAGGGGTCCAAGGTTATCTTCTGAGTATTTTGTTGTTTTTAGCTGTTTTTATTATTTATATATTTTAATACTCTGTCCTTTCAGCACACTGGCCATGTGATCTTACTAGCATTAATTTCTGATTACTATGACTATGCCTAATTCACATACTCTAGGCTCCACTTGCTTTATCAGCTGGAATGTGAAAGGAATTAACAAGGTGGTCAATCGTAGCGGAGTGTAAGCTCATTTTAAGTCCTTATGTCCGGACATTGTTTTTCTCCAAATCAGAATTTGACAATCTTTCCACCAAACAAAACGGAGATGCTTCTGTTTAAGTCGAGGCAAAAATTCTATGAACACGGAGAGAAAGCTGGCAAGTTGTTATCTCACCAGCTGCAAGCAGCACCATACCTGAAATCTGTGTTGCAGCTGATTTAACTTCTACCAATCCCAAAGATACCAACAATCAATTTAAGCAATTCTATTCTGCTCTTTACTCGTCAGAGGCTCATCCTGACACATCTCATATGCATGCATTTCTAGAAAATCTGGACATCCCCAGTCTCAATTCAGATGAACAAACCAACATGGATGCCTCAATATGTGATGATAAAGCTACTCTGGCAATCCAGTCCATGCAGAGCGGTAAAGCCCCTGGGCCTGATGGCTTCCCTGTTGAATTTTATAAAGCATTCTCCTCTAAATTATCCCCTATCCTCAGCTCAATGTACAATGAAATCCTTTCTAGTCAGAAACTGCCACAGACACTTACCCAGGCGATTCTTTTGGTTTTGCTTAAAAAAGACAATAATCCCCTAGACTGTGTCTCATACCGCCCTGTAAGCCTTTTGTGCTGCGATTATCAAATTCTCACTAAGGTCCTCTTTCGCTGTTAAGAGACAGTGATGCCTAATATAATTAACTCTGACCAAACCGGATTTATCTCAGGTAGGCAATCTTTCTATAATATGCGCCGGCCACTTAATGTTCTTTATTCTGCCCACTCAACTCCCCAGCCAGAAGTTGTCATCTCTCTTGATGCTGAAAAGGCTTTCGAACGGGTTGAGTGAGAATTTCTATTTACAGTGCTAGAGAGATTTGGGTTTGGCCTGTCATTCCTTTCCTGGATTAAGATTTTGTACTCGTCCCCAGTGGTTTCTGTTCGCAACAACAATGCTACCTCCAGCTACTTCCCTCTCCACAGGGGGGTTGCTGTTTATCCCCTTTCCTATTTGATATGGCTATTGAGCCTCTTGCTATCACCCTGCGGATGGAGGAGAGGATTACGGGAATATTGAGGGGAAACATATCTCACAAGGTGTCCTTATATACAGACAATCTTTTATACATCTCTAACCCTGTGGAGTCTATACCCTATCTCTTGGACATGCTACAAGGTTTTGGGAAATTCTCTGGTTATAAATGAAACCTAACAAAAAGTGTGCTCCTCCTCATTAATCAGTTAGCAGAAGAAATTGGGTGTGCCAATTTCCCATTTAAGGTGGAGCATCAGGTCTTTACTTATTTTGGGGATAAAGGTCACACACTCGTTTAAGGCTCTGTTTAAACGTAACTTCAAAACACTCATGAAGTCTAGCTTAGTGCGCTACAGAAGGTGGTCGTCTCTTCCCATTACATTAACAGGTCGCAGTAATTATGTTAATTAAGATGACTGTAAACTCTAGGTTTTTGTACTTATTCCAAATTATTGCCGTTTTTCTGCCAAAGTCGATGTTCAACAACTGTACAGCTACATTTGCAACTTCATTTGGAATAAGTCAAATCCACGAATGAGAAAGGTATATCTGGAGAGACCTGATCCCACAGGCGGGCTGGGACTTCCCTATTTTTTACACTACTACTGGTCAGTAAATATATCTTAATGTGTTTATTAGGTTTCTACATTTGAAAAACAAGGATGGCCCAACTTGGGCCATCATGGAGTTTCAGTCAAGCCTTCCAACTTCTCCGGTCTCGCACAATCTCCAGATTATAAGACATAATGCAGAAAATGAATCCACCTTCCTTTGCAAGTACAAAATCTACATGGGAGCAAGACATAGCTGGCGAGCTACCCGATAATATATGGCAACAAAGTATTGAGAGTATCCATACATCATCATTTTGCATAAGGCATGGGCTTACCCAGTTTAAGGTTTTGTACCGTCTCCATTACTAATGACAGATTGGCAAAAATATACCCAAATGTTGACCCCAAGTGTTTGAGATGCCACCAGAGTCCAGCGTCTGTGGGACACATGTTTTGGTCGTGGCAATCTCTGAGTGGCCTCTGGGTCCCAATTTTTGAGGAATTCTCACATATGTGTAATACAACTGTTAGCCCCAACCCGTCAATGCCATTTTTGGGGTACTTCCTCTAGACCCGAATGCTACCGTGCATCAGGCAAATGCAAAAGCATTTGCTTCGCTGCTAACTCACCACCTTGTCCTCTTTCACTGGTAGTCTGCAAAGCCTCCCTCCTTTATGCAGTGGGTTAAGGAGGTGATGTCATCGCTGCCTCTGGAGAAGGTTAGGTACACTGTGCTTGGGTCCCGACAAAGGTTTGACTTAAACTGGTCCCCATTAATACAATACGTAGAGAGCCCGTCTTTTACTTAGTGTTACTTGCATAGTCATGTCTGTCCTAGTGGCCACCTGTGCTGATTTTTTCCCATTGTTTTTGTTTCTATCACTGTTTGTTTCTGTTTTTATTTCCTTTTTAACTTAATTTTATAGATGCCTGGGAGGGAGGGAGGGAGGGAGGGAGGGAGGGATAGGAGAATGAGGGGTTGTGGTTGTACTGTTTTGTTGTTATACTGTATCTGAAAATCTTTAACAAAGTAAAAAAATATATAATAATAATAATACGTACCAAAGTGCATTTGACAAATGATGGTCTTGTCCACATTACGTAATGTTAATGGTAAACCTAATATTTCACTTATTTCCCTATTACTTCTACTACTTTGACAGATAGCGTACCATTACGCAAAACGACATGGTATGAATTGCACAAGCCATTTTTACCAACAGCGATTTCCCATGATTTAAAGAATATAAAATAAAATAATATAGGAACATGCTTACTGGGAGTTCTGAATAATCATATTCAAATCACTCGTAGTCGGATTCCTTGAACAATCTGACAATCATGGTCTCATTGTAAAATAATGTGGTAAATTCCAGGCAGAACAGCATGTAGCTAGCAGTGGATATGTGCGATAACAGCATTTGGATGGCCTCGGACTCATAAAAGAACCACATGACTGTAGTTTCAGCCCTACTGACACCCTGAGAATCAGCCAGAGGAGAGCGCTCTGAGATTCTGCCCAGAGGTAGTAGATAGGGGGGACCACACTGATGTTGGACCATCTCACATCAATCAGACATGGCTCACATACAGTACTTTTAAATGCTTGCTTGCCTGGTACAATATAACAAACTCTGTCCACCCTGCACACTCTTCATAAGTATAACCAGTTAACTGGAGAGTACATCTTAAATGGACCAGTGGTACATTCAGGCATAACAATTGACTAGTGATTTATAAAGCAGGGCAACGAAGACTTCAGTGAATAACTAATGCATTATATAATGACAAATCCTTGGGCATTGAAAGCTCACAGTGATGTCTGAACAATGCTGAGCAGTGATGTCGTTGAGGGGTAATGCATATCACTCCTGCTGTGTACCTCCCGGCTCACGGCAAGGTCACAACCAATCTGTGTAATTGATCTTATCTCCATTTAGCAGTGTGGCATCAGGAGTGACAGTGCTGTCACAAATAATGCTGGCAGCCCAGACACCACTCTCAGAGGTTGAGAAATCCTGTTTGTGTCTGTCAAGTGGCCTAGTGATACATCTAGGACACTAGAACTTGGGTTGGAGATTTTGTGGATCTATGAGTTTAGCGTTCCAGAAGACCAACTGACGTGATGAATGGGTGTCTGTGATAACATTGGTTTGTTTTGCAGTGAGTACACTAGTTTTTATAATAAAAAGCTATATATTGCACCCATATAGCTGTCTACTAATCATTGACAGATGTATGTTTTGATTTATGTAATGTGGTGAATGTGCATCAAATAATATTACTTGAATTGTATACTTTGCTTTTAGTGTGCCAGAAATATATAATAAAAAAGTGTTCAGTATATAGAGAGAAACAGATGTATATTAAATTGTCATAATTAGCCCTGGAGATGGAGGCTTGTCAGACTATGAAAGGACTTGTTTTTTATGAAACCTCCCCTCATGTGGTACTATGATTGATGTACACAGGAAAATAACAGACTGCGAACTTCTCGATTGGTTTAGTTTGACAAGTGTATGCATTCCGAGAATGGACTTCCAATGGAGCCATTCACAGTTGGTAAAGAATTAAATATGCAATTACATTGGTAAAGAGTTACATCAAACCATGACATTCCCAGTATAATTTGAGGAAATAGTGAGTGACAAATACAGGCACAACTCCAGAACAGAAAGTACCCATTGATTAGAGGAGATCTAGCTCTGGTTGTGATGGGTTGTCCAATCACTTGTTCCTTTGCCAAACACCTGTAATTGGACAAATAGATCAGCCAATTAGAGAGGCAGAGGAATAATACAATGCATTGGCAAATGACGAAGATGGTTGAGTGGTGAATAAAGAATGCCTTGTTGTGAGTGTTAAGCTAATATAATTATTTATTATAACTTTTTATGTGACAGAATCTTCAAGGGCAACTGTATTGCTGGATTTAATGAGCAGAAAAGACAGACTATTCTCTCTCTGTTTCTCCCCCTCTCTCTCGCCTTCTCTCTCGCACGCTCTGAGAAGGAACTGCTCATCTCACATACAGCCTAGATATCATCACTCCTCCGTTGTTTGTTCCATAACACAACAATTGGTGAGACTTGGGTGGGCTGAGCAGTGAAGTGACTGAGTATCAACAGCAGGAAGTCATGTGGAATCTAGAAGCAGAGGAGTCATGCCCATAGGGGACATGAGCAGATATGTTCTGTTTCAAAAAAAATGTGTTGTTGTTTCTCTGTAATACTACTAGGCATCTACCAATTTTATTAAGTTGGCTTTAGCTAGCCCCGATAGGTCCCCAATCTCCCAACCTCATATCTAGCTACAAAGAAGCCATTTTATGCTATTAATGAAGTGAGAGTAGTAAGCTTGTCTCACCATCTTAGCTGGCATGCCTGCAGGCAAGGTTGGTAGATCTAGAAAAAAACATATGCTTCTCTGGGTAAACGATTGAAAGGAATGTGAGTCTTATTCAGTACATTTCATAATTGCCTGCTTTAAAAAAAAAAAGACATTACATACAATTAAGCATGATAATTATGGCTCTAGATTGCAGGAAAAATATGTTTCAGGTGTTTGAAAAATTATAATTTCCCAAACCTCCCCCCAGCCTTCCTCACGTACTATGTGCCCCCTCAGTGCATAACGCCACTCATTAGGAGGTGAAGAGGTGACAACACTCCTCTTCCGTTCTCTGTTAAGACACAGTGATAACATCTTCCACTTCCAGAAACTTGAAATTGGGTTTAACGCTAGAACCGCTGGGCCTTTCAGCATAAGTATCTCCAAGAGAATGTTGTCTGTCAGCCTTCACCACTAGCATACACATAATATCTACTATTTTGTTATCAACTCAAATGTTTCTGATTGAATGTAGTCTTAAGAATATTTTGTTTATTTTGAATACCCGTGTGTATTGTATGTTTTGAAGCACATACAATGTATGTAAGGATATGTTTTACACTACAAAGGAATTGTTTTTCTTACAATGTAATACATTGGATACATGTTATTTGTAGATCAGATTTGTTACAGTTACAGCTTATTTTGACAATGTAAAAAACAAGTGGTTATCAACCAGCAAGGCGCCCATGTTCAATTATTTGCCATAAAGTTAGGCCTAAGCACCAAAGTTTGATAAATAACCTAGTGCAATTGTATGCATAGACAGTGCATAAACAACAAGTAGACTACAGTTGTGATAAGTAATACAGTCCCAGTTAATGCTTCTTTTGACAAAGTAGGAAGGGAAAAGAGGCGCAGGTTAAATGCGATCTCATCGCTATTTTCTACCCAAACTGTGCCATCCCTCCCAGACTCCTGTTTCACCGTGCCGGTTTGGGTCACCATCTCTGTTGGCCCTGTTCTGGTTTTTCTGTGGTGAGGCTCAGGCATCGGAGGTGAAGGCTCTCAAAGTCAACATCAGAATCAGACGGGGACCCATTGTCATCAGCAACGTCGGTATCAGGCTCAATATCCAATCCTACATCCAATTCCAGCTCATCTAAATTCTGCAGCATCTTGCAATGCTGTCAGTGCGTCCATTTGTTTGGTTTGGCTTGCCATTGTGAACTACACACATTTGACTCAATGTCTGATTTTTAATTCTCACTGAAGGGAGATTGCATACCATTTCCAGCCTGTCATAACAAAACAATTAGACCGCCTGCAAATAAGTGTTTGAAAATGTAGAGTAGGATATGTTTAGTATTTTATGTATCTTTGAAATGGATACAACTTTACAGAATGGTTAGAGTGGGGGAGGGTCATGCTTTTTTATCTAGTTAATGGGTGTCACACCCTGACCTTAGTATTCTTTGTTTTCCTTGTTATTTTGGTTAGGTCAGGGTGTGACATGGGTGATTTATGTGTTTTGACTTGTCTAGGGATTTTTGTATGTTTATGGGGCTGTTTCCCTTCTAGGTATATTGTATGTCTATGGTTGCCTAGATTGGTTCTCAATTAGAGGCAGCTGTCTCGTTGTCTCTGATTGGGAACCATATTTAGGCAGCCATTTTCTGTGGGTACTTTGTGGGTGATTGTTTCCTGTCCTTGTGTTCTCTGCACCAGATAGGTCTGTTTTGGGTTTTGCCACGTTTGTTGTTTTTGTAATTGTGTTCATGGTGAGTTTCTCATATTAAATACCATGAACTCTAACCACGCTGCATTTTGGTCCTCCTCTCCTTCGACGGAAGAAAACTGTGACAACGGGAGAGCTTAGTATTTGTAAAATCCAGTCCAGGGGAGGGTCATGTCATTTGTAATTGATGATATTTCTATATATACACTGCTCAAAAAAATAAAGGGAACACTAAAATAACACATCCTAGATCTGAATGAAATATTCTTATTAACTACTTTTTTCTTTACATAGTTGAATGTGCTGACAACAAAATCACACAAATGATCAATGGAAATCAAATTGTTCAACCCATGGAGGTCTGGAATTGGAGTTGCACTAAAAATTAAAGTGGAAAACCACACTACAGGCTGATCCAACTTTGATGTAATGTCCTTAAAACAAGTCAAAATGAGGCTCAGCAGTGTGTGTGGCCTCCACGTGCCTGTATGACATCCCTACAATGCCTGGGCATGCTCCTGATGAGGTGGCGGATGGTCTCCTGAGGGATCTCCTCCCAGACCTGGACTAAAGCATCCGCCAACTCCTGGACAGTCTGTGGTGCAATGTGGCGTTGGTGGATGGAGCGAGACATGATGTCCCAGATGTGCTCAATTGGATTCAGGTCTGGGGAACGGGCGGGCCAGTCCATAGCATCAATAACTTCCTCTTGCAGGAACTGCTGACACACTCCAGCCACATGAGGTCTAGCATTGTCTTGCATTAGGAGGAACCCAGGGCCAACCACACCAGCATATGGTCTCACAAGAGGTCTGAGGATCTCATCTCGGTACCTAACGGCAGTCAGGCTACCTCTGGCGAGCACATGGAAGGCTGTGCGGCCCCACAAAGAAATGCCACCCCACACCATGACTGACCCACCGCCAAACCGGTCATGCTGGAGGATGTTGCAGGCAGCAGAACATTCTCCACGGCATCTCCAGACTGTCACGTCTGTCACATGTGCTCAGTGTGAACCTGCTTTCATCTGTGAAGAGCACAGGGCGCCAGTGGCGAATTTGCCAATCTTAGTATTCTCTGGCAAATGCCAAACGTCCTGCACGGTGTTGGGCTGACACATGCCCAACTGCAAAATGACCTCCAGCAGTCCACAAATGTGCATGTGTCTGCTCAAACGGTCAGAAACAGACTCCATGAGGGTGGTATGAGGGCCCGACGTCCACAGGTGGGGGTTGTGCTTACAGCCCAACATCGTGCGGCATTGAATGATTTGCTTATAAGGCTATATATTGTGTGTGCCCAATGCTGCCCTTCGTTTCTGATTCTCCGCTGGGCACAAATATCAAGTGCTGTATTTCGATTGGCTATTGGTCTCAATCAAATGATCCTATAGGCTACAAAGTGCTTGCTCAGAGAAGAATAGAGCGAAGTTATATAAATAACTTTTATTAGAATTTAATAAAAATAAAAAACACAATTACGATTTAATTTCCCGTGTAGCCAACAGTTCAGGAATATTTCCATTTACACTTCATAAGAAAAGGTAAATCATTAATGAATTACATAAATTGGAAACAAAATTATCCTACATCATGATTTCTTCCATTCATAAAGGGTTCAGGGTACGGCTCATTGACATAGTAGATTTGCTGTGGTAAACGAGGAAATTGTTGAAGATTGTATTTCAGTTGTACAGAATGATTGTTAAATTATCCTAAATCTGCTCAAGAAGCAAGATTAAAATGTTCCTATGATAATACCCACAAGAGGGTGAAATCGTCTTGAAAATGTTTGGTTGCAATCAGGACTAAAAGATAACATCAACACTATGGAGGGGTAAAATGGTGGTGGATGATGGCTGCAATTGAGATCAGTTGTGCAGGTGATTTGAGCCCACATTGATGGTTTAATAAGATTTCAGCTGGTGATAATCTAGTGGACACCAGTGGTTGCAATTGGCCAAACATTTTCAAACAACATACAGTTGAAGTCAGAAGTTGACTGACTAATGTCTTGAGATGTTGCTTCAATTTATCCACATCATTTTCCTACCTCATGAAGCAATCTATTTTGTGAAGTACACCAGCCCCTTCTGCAGCAAAGCACCCCCACAACATGATGCTGCCACCCCCGTGCTTCACAGTTGGGATGGTGTTTTTCAGCTTGCAAGCCTCCCCCTTTTTCCTCTAAACATAACGATGGTCATTATGGCCAAACAGTTCTATTTTTGTTTCATCAGACCAGGACGACATTTCTCCAAAAAGTACGATCTTTGTCCCCATGTGCAGTTGCAAACCGTAGTCTGGTTATTTTATGGCGGTGGCTTCTTCCTTGCTGAGCGTCCTTTCAGGTTATGTCGATATGGTACTCATTTTACTGTGGATATAGATACTTTTGTACCTGTTTCCTCCAACATCTTCACAAGGTCCTTGCTGTTGTCCTGGGATTGATTTGCACTTTTCACACCAAAGTACGTTCATCTCTAGGAGACCGAACGCGTCTCCTTCCAGAGCGGTATGACAGCTGCGTGGTCCCATGGTGTTTATACTTGCGTACTATTGTTTGTACAGATGAACGTGGTACCTTCGGGCGTTTGGAAATTGCTCCCAAGGATGAACCAGACTTGTGGAGGTCTAGGCTAATTTCTTTTGATTTTCCAATGATGTCAAGCAAAGAGGCACTGAGTATGAAGGTAGGCCTTGAAATACATTCACAGGTACACCGCCAATTGACTCAAGTGATGTCAATTTGCCTATCAGAAGCTTCTAGCCATGACATCATTCTCTGGAATTGTCCAAGCTGTTTGAAGGCACAGTCAACTTAGTGTATGTAAACTTCTGACCCGATGGAAATGTGATACAGTGAAATAATCTGTCTGTAAACAATTGTTTTAAAAATTACTTGTGTCATGCACAAAGTAGATGTCCTAACCAACTTGCCTAAACTATAGTTTTTTAACAAGATATTTGTGGAGTGGTTGAAAAACAAGTTAAGACTATGTGTATGTAAACTTCTGACTTCAACTGTATTCATTTGCCTCAGAAAACATATGCAACAATTGGCACGAGAACAGATCAGTTGGGCAGAAATCCACTGAAAACATATTCACTAAGCTGTATCCAAAAAGTTCACACTCTTAGAAAAAAGGGTTCCTGAAAAGGTTATCCAGCTGCCACTATAGGAGAATCCTTTTTTGGTTCCAGATAGAACTATTTTGTGTTCTATGTGGAACTCAAAAGGGTTCTACAAAAAGGTTCTCCTATGGGGACAGCCATAGAACCCTCTTAGGATCTAGATTTATTTTTCTCGAAGATTGTATGAAACAAGTGTTAGACCTAATATGCAGCTCTTTTGCATGTTGTTCATTATATTTCCGTAATGATAGCACATTGGTTAAGTTCACACAGTGGTGGAAAGGAAGTGAGAAACAAAATACAATGCAAAGAAAAGAAAAGCACAATAGACCCATGAGTGTGCAGTTGAAGGGAGTCTGATCTGGAGCGAGACACAGCCAGATGTCTCAGATCACGCAGTCTTAAATCACTCTGACATAGACTGTTGTGTTTTTATAGGAGAAATTGACCAGAATGTCTGGTACAGCGAAAACAACTGTACTGCAGGACGCCAAAGCTCACATAATATGTTCAGCAGGAGGAGAAAATAGTTTGGGGTGGTGAAGTATCTTAAAATGGTTGCTAAGAACTGTATTTTCATAGGATTTGTTTTTCAGAAACATCGGTTTGCTTTATTACTGACCTATGATTATTGCCGTTTGATCAGTCTTGACACTTTCTATTTTTATCTGGCAACTTCTTAAGCATAATAATGCCTCTAACATGTCATTAATGCACTGCTACTGTTTGGGATTTGACTGTGTTGAACATATTGGATTTATCAGTAAGCAAACATGCTATATGTGGATCTACACTCACATTGAATCTGCTTACATTTTTGAGCTTCTCTGTCCTGAATACCATTCTGTACAAAAAGGCAGTATCCTTCCATCTCATTTCTGAGTTACATCTGTCAGTACTTGTTCAATTTGAAGTTGTTCAGCAACTCCTCAACAACACTTTCCAAGCAGGCAACATCTGATATGGCTTACTGACACGTGCCACTCTGCCACAATAAAATAGGCTGGGTCGCCTTTCCTTCCTTGCTTATTTAAAAAGAAAATGTATATAGACACAGACACACAAGCAATAGAACTGCACTTTGAAGTTACTGCCAACTTGTCACAGAATAAGCCCTAGACAACAATTGTAGTGGAAGAGGCAAATCTCACCACATGCATTAAATTAGAAAAGTGTGCAATTTGTAAACGTTTAGAGGGTGAAGATGTTGACAGGATACAATAATTGCAAGTTTTATGACTGATAATGCCATAGTCATGTTATTTTCTCTTAAGCGTTTGCAAATTGTAAGGAAAGTGAGGTTGGAGCTTTTCCCACTATGGTCAAGCCTTTGAGTAGTTTTATAATGTTGTCAGCATTGCCTGAGTTTATTTATATTGTGGTGCTAGGGAAATGACAACTAAACTCTTAAGCAAGTCTTATTTCATAGAAATGTGTGGTGTAAAATGTCTTGCTGTAAGCCATTTTTACCAAACAACGTAACAAAAAACATAGTATTTATCAACAATATACAGAAATGTTTGGAGGCACTGGGAAAATAAAACAAGAACAATAGTTCATTTGAGCATTTGTTAGTTCTCCAATTTAAATGTATAGGGCTGTAGTAATGAATGTTTGTTATGCCCCCAGTACAAATTGTATTGAGCTGAGCAAGGTCAACAATATGTTTTTCTTGGAAAGCCACAATAAAATAACATTACAGAGAATAATTCATCCTCATCCAACTAGCTTCAAAAACAGCATACTGTATGAATGATCATACATAGATGTGCACACACAGACATACAGTTGAAGTCAGAAGGTTACATACACCTTAGCCAAACACATTTAAACTCAGTTTTTCACAATTCCTGACATTTAATCTGAATAAAAATGTCCTGTTTTAGGTCAGTTAGGATCACCACTTTATTTTAAGAATGCCCAATGTCAGAATAATACTAAAGAGAATCGATTTCAGAAGTTTACATACACTCAATTAGTGTTTGGTAGCATTGTCTTTAAATTGTTTAGCTTGGCTGAACCATTTCAGGTAGCCTTCCACAAGCTTCTGACAGAGCTGGTGTAACTGAGTCAGGTTTGTAGGCCTCCTTGCTCGCACAGGCTTGTTCAATTCTGCCCACAAATGTTCTATAGGATGAGGTCAGGGCTTTGTGATGGCCACTCCAATACCTTGACTTTGTTGTCCTTAAGCCATTTTTCACAACTTTAGAAGTATGCTTGGGGTCATTGTCCATTTGGAAGACTCATTTGCGACCAAGCTTTAACTTCCTGTCACGGTTTTCTTGAGGTGAAGGAGAGGCGGACCAAAATTCAGCGTGGTTTCTATTCATGGTTCTTTAATAAAGACTCTACACATGAACAAACTAACAAAACAATAAACGTGAGTAAAAACCTATACAGCCTATCTGGTGAAACAGAGACAGGAACAATCACCCACAAAACCCAACACCAAACAGGCTACCTAAATATGGTTCCCAATCAGAGACAATGACTAACACCTGCCTCTGATTGAGAACCATATCAGGCCAAACATAGAAATAGACAAACTAGACATGTAACATACAATGCCCACTCAGATCACACATAGAAACATACAAAGCAAACTATGGTCAGGGTGTGACACTTCCTGACTGATGTCTTGAGATATTGCTTCAATTTATCCACATCATTTTTCTACCTCATGATGCCATCTATTTTGTGAAGTGCACCAGTCCCTCCTGCAGCAAAGCACAACATGATGCTGCCACCCGTGCTTCACAGTTGGGATGTGTTATTTGGCTTGCAAGCCTCCCCCTTTTTCCTCTAAACATAACGATGGTCATTATGGCCAAACAGTTATATTTTTGTTTCATCAGACCAGAGGACATTTCTCCAAAAAGTACAATCTTTGTCCCCATGTGCAGTTGCAAACCGTAGTTTGGCTTTTTTATGTCGGTTTTGGAGCAGTGGCTACTTCCTTGCTGAGCGGCCTTTCAGGTTATATAGATACTTTTGTACCTGTTTCCTCCAGCATCTTCACAAGGTCCTTTGCTGTTGTTCTGTGATTTATTTGCACGTTTCGCACCAAAGTACGTTCATCTCTAGGAGACAGAAAACTTCTCCTTCCTAAGCGGTATGACGGCTTCGTGGTCCCATGGTGTTTATACTTGCATACCATTTCTCACTGTTGCCGCCTGCTACAGCTCCCAGCTGTGCCCTGGACACCGTGGCCCCCCATCTAGCTTCAGAGTTTGGTGTGACCTAAACTGGGATATGCTTAACACCCCGGCATACCATTGTTTGTACAGATGAACGTGTCATCCTGACCAACTGGCCCTCCAAATACACCTCCGGTGTCTCAGCGATCACTGCCTCATTTGTTCCGCTACGGAGGTCATCACTGTCAAAAAAACACTTCTGCGAGCAGGTCTTCGACCTGGCCCGGGTATCCTGGAAGGACATTTCGTCAGTTGAGGATGAGTTTTCACCATTTTGATGCCAAGTCAGTCAGGAAAGCTAAAGCCAACTTCTTCAGGCAGAAGTTTGCATCCTGTAGCTCCAACTCCAGCTGCCCACTGCACTGAGACTAGGTAACATGGTCACCACCGATAAATCCATGCCTGAGTTTCCTGAAAGAGCTGAAGGTAGGTCGCAACCCCTATTACCAGCCTGTTCAACCTCTCTTTCATATCGTCTGAGGTCCCCAAGGAGAAAGCTGCCGCAGTCATCCCCCTCTTCAAAGGGGGCGACACCCTGGACCCAAACTGTTACAGACCTATATCCATAAGGTCTTCGAAAGCCAAGTAGGTCACTGACCATCTTGAATCCCAGGTGTACCTCAGCCACGCTCAAGGTACTAAACGATATCATAACCGCCATCGATAAAAGACAGTACTGTGCAGCCGTCTTCATAGACCTTGCCAACAGCCTCGGTTTTTCGGATGACTGCCTTGCCTGGTTCACCTACGCAGACGACACCATTCTATATACTTCCGGCCCGTCCTTGGACACTGTGCTATCTAACCTCCAAACGAGCTTCAATGCCATACAGCACTCCTTCCGTGGCCTCCAACTGCTCTTAAACGCTAGTAAAACCAAATGCATGCTTTTCAACCGTTCGCTGCCTGCACCCGCACGCCTGACCAGCATCACCACCCTGGATGGTTCCGACCTTGAATATGTGGACATCTATAAGTACCTAGGTGTCTGGCTAGACTCTAAACTCTCCTTCCAGACCCATATCAAACATCTCCAATCGAAAATCAAATCAAGAGTCGGCTTTCTATTCCGCAACAAAGCCTCCTTCACTCACGCCGCCAAACTTACCCTAGTAAAACTGACTATCCTACCGATCCTCGACTTCGGCGACGTCATCTACAAAATTGCTTCCAACACTCTACTCAGCAAACTGGATGCAGTTTATCACAGTGCCATCCGTTTTGTCACTAAAGCACCTTATACCACCCACCACTGCGACTTGTATGCTCTAGTCGGCTGGCCCTCGCTACATATTCGTCGCCAGACCCACTGGCTCCAGGTCATCTACAAGTCCATGCTAGGTAAAGCTCCGCCTTATCTCAGTTCACTGGTTACGATGGCAACACCCATCCGTAGCACGCGCTCCAGCAGGTGTATCTCACTGATCATCCCTAAAGCCAACACCTCAAGTTCTCTGCTGCCTGTGACTGGAACGAATTGCAAAAATCGCTGAAGTTGGAGACTTTTATCTCCCTCACCAACTGTCTATTGGTAAATAGCCCACCCATTTTCACCTACCTCATACTGTTTTTATTTATTTATTTTTCTGCTCTTTTGCACACCAACCTGTACATAACCATCTGATCATTTATCACTCCAGTATCATAATTGTAATTATTTGCCTACCCTCATGCCTTTTGCACACAAGAAGCTTCTAGCCATGACATCATTTTCTGGAATTTTCCAAGCTGTTTAAAGGTACAGTCAACTTAGTGTATGCAAACTTCTGACCCACTGGAATTGTGATACAGTGAATTATAAGTTAAATAATCTGTCTGTAAACAATTGTTGGACAGATTACTTGTGTCATGCACGAAGTAGATGTGCCAAAACTATAGTTTGTTAACAAGAAATTTGTGGAGTGGTTGAAAAACGGGTTGTAATGACTCCGACCTAAGTGTATGTCTGGACCTCTGGCCATGTTTTTGTGTTTGCTGTCCAGGACAATTCCTCAGTGTTGGTGGGCTAGTTGCAGCCAAAGATAACCTTGGGCTGGACAATATATCATTGGAATAGTACATTTCTGTCTGGGCGTTTGTGTGTGGTGTAGACCAACAGTGAAATGATTACTTCGGGGCCTTTTATAGGTTTTCATGGATGGTCATTCATATGGGTCTGTTTTATGACAACTGTCAGCTGACAGATGAGCTGTCATAATACGGTAAGCGCACTATGACACTGTCCAAATGATAAATGTTAGAGGAGCTAGGAGTTTTCCCTGAAATGCTCAACAGGCTTTTAAAACACATGAAGTATCTTGATTTTCCATTAATTTTGTCCTCCAAGAATGGCTGAACATGTCCAATCTGTCTCTGATGTCATGCACCTTGGTTGGAATTAAATGTTATTTACAATGGAGACAGCGATAAAGAGACAAGATACAGATATATACTGTATACAAATGGCAAAATTATGAAGAATAGATGACAAAATTCTTCATAATTTTGTTGAAAACCAATTAGTTATTTGTTCAATACTATAGCCTACTAACTCGACTCGAGTACAAAGTCAAAATGTCTATACAATTGACGGTAGGCCTAGCAGTAGAATACACTCACACAACTGAGTATATCTGTCAGAGCTAGCAACTATAGAGCTAGCCTAATAGCTCCCAATGAATAAGGAGAGTGGGCATGTGGATGAAAGGACCTGTCCTATCCTGGCATAAACCATTCACAACATGTCGTCGATAATACACCGCCTAACTTTTCAATGAACAGACTGATAATACTTCACAGGCAAAGCTATTGCACACTTGACATAAAAAATGGCCAACAATTAATATGTTCATCAAAACAAAGACATAATTTGCATAAACATTAGTGTTTCTGGTAAACAATAAAAAAAACACTCCCTTATTGCAGGGCCAGCCCACGGCATAAGCAACATAAGTGACTGCTTAGGCCCCGGAAACAATGTTTGTAGCTGAAATGTGTGGAATGGAGGGAAATGTCATCACAACGTTGAATACTGATGTCAGCATAGCCCTGATTATTCTCTCTCTCCCTCTCCCCAATTTTCTTTATTGGCATAACATAGAACTGTACATATTGCCAAAGCTTAACAATAAGCATGTGCTTATAGGAATAAGCATACCCTTTTCAATGGCAAGGATGTACTTTGTCAAGGTTTGTCTGTAGTTTTGATCAGTAACCACGGTCAAATTGTTTGCCACGGTGTACTGTCGATTTAGGGCCAGATAGCACTGCATTTTGTATTGTGCTTGTGTTTCCCAATAAGTAATGTAATTCTGTTTTGACTGTGTAGTAATTTGTTTTGATCTGATTGATCGGATGTTCTGGTCCTGAGGCTTCAGTGTGTTAGTAAAACAGGTTTGTGAACTCAATCCCAGGACCAGCTGGATGAGGGGATTATTTTCTTTGCTTAGCTCTTGGTATTGCAGGGCTTGGTAATAATATGAGAGGTGGTCACTATTTTAGACGTTTCCAAATCTTAAGTGATATTTTTTTTCTGTGGCTATTTGCCTAAGTCTGCGCTGCAAGCATTGTTTGTAGATTTCCTCCTGGCGTAGGAGAATCTTACAGAACTCTGCATGCAGTTTTAGCCAAATTAGGTATTTCAATTTGAAGTGGTTTTTTAATGGCTTCGAATGCCCTGCGTGCTTTGTCTCTCAGTTAATTCACTGCATCATTAAGGTGTAGAAGGCCAGCCCCTTCACTGTTGACGTTGAGACTGGTGTACTATTTAATGAAGCTGCCAGTTGAGGACTTGTGAGGCATCTGTTTCTCAAACTAGACACTAATGTACTTGTCCTCTTGCTCAGTTGTGCATCGGGGCCTCCCACTCCTCTTTCTATTCTGGTTAGAGCCAGTTTTTGCTGTTCTGTGAAGGAAGTAGTACACAGCATTGCACAAGATCTTCAGTTTCTTGGCAATTCCTCGCATGGAATAGCCTTCATTTCTCAGAACAAGAATAGACTGACGAGTTTCAGGAGAAAGTTATTTGTTTTTGGCCATTATGAGCCCGTAATCTATCCAACAAATGCTGATGCTCCAGATGCTCAACTAGTCTAAAGAAGGCCAGTGTAATTGCTTCTTTAATCAGGACAGCAGTTTTCAGCTGTGCAAACATAATTGCAAAAGGGTTTTCTAATGATCAATTAGCCTTTTAAAATTATAAACTTGAATTAGCTAACACAGGAGTGATGGTTGCTTATAATGGGCCTCTATGCCTATGTAGATATTCCATTAAAAACCAGTGTCACGCCCTGACCATAGAGAGCCCTCGGGGGTTCTCTATGGTGTTTTAGGTCAGGGCGTGACTAGGGGGGGTTTTAGGTATTATATTTCTATGTTGGTATGTGTGTATGGTTCCCAATTGGAGGCAGCTGATGATTGTTACCTCTAATTCGGGATCATACTTAGTATGTCCTTTTTCCAACCTGCGATGTGGGATATTGTTTTGTGTGATTGCCTATGTGCGCTACGTATTTCACGATCGTGATGTCTGTGTTGTTTTGGAAGTCTCACTATCATTAAAATGTGGAACTTTACTCACGCTGCTTCTTGGTCCAATTATTCAAACGATGGTTGTCAAATTTCCAGCTACAATAGTCATTTACAACATTAACAATGTCTACACTGTATTTCTGATCAATTTCATATAATTTTGATGGACAAACAATTTGCTTTTCTTTCAAAAACAAGGACATTTCTACGTGACACCAAACGTTTAAACAGCAGTGTATATACAGTGAAGGGAACAAGTATTTAATACACTGCCGATTTTGCAGATTTTCCTAATTACAAAGCATGTAGCATGTCTTATACTTATGTCATGCAATAAAATGCAAATTAATTACATGCTTTGTAAATAGGAAAACCTGCAAAATGTCAAATACTTGTTCTCCCCACTGTACATATTCCTATTAATTGAACAAGTAAACTTTTAGTACAATTGGTGTGGTGTGTGTTTAGTGCAGATGTATTGGAGGAGCTGTTTAATCTCACTCAATCCTACAAAGTTATCCTGTCCTCTGATGACCATGATGAACTGGTCCTGCTGTTTGGCCCTGTGGAGTGGAGGTGGGCCAGGGGGGCTTCCTCTCTGGTCTGGTAGAGGTGGTGGTATGGTACGGGGTAGTAGTCTGGGCCCGGTCCAGCCTGGCTGAGCCGATGTAGGTGGTGATGCTCTGGTGGTGGGTGGGGCCCGTGGGGTATGCTGGGTCTGGTGGGGCATTGAGGGGGCCTGGGCCTCCTTGGTGGTGCAGTGTTCTGTTGGGGTCTCTGCGGATGGCCAGAGTAGTGGTTTACGGTGTGGTGCTGGGGTACACAGGGCCTGTGTACTAGGAGGGGTGTGTGAGGTTTTTTTGGCGGGGGGGCAGTGAGCTTCTGTCTGTAGTATTTGTCCCCATTTGAGCCTCCTTGTTGACTGGGGGTAAAGGTTGGTCAGTTTGGGGGGGTTGTAGGTGAGGGTTGGTCAGTTGGGCTGTTCTCTGTGCTGCAGCACCCTCTTGATGACAGACAACTCATTTACCATCTCCTTCTTTACCTGCACTAGCTCTCTCCTCATGGTGGCCTTTACCTCAAGCGCTGTAGGAAGGCTCTCTCTCAGCTCCTGGACAGAGTTCTTCAGCTGTGTCCTGTAATGGTTGATCTGGTCCTGTAGAAGTGCTGTGTCTGGGTTGGAGGTCGTGTAGCTTGGGTGCTGCTCAACAGGATAGACCTGTTGTGTGGGTCTGGGCCTGGGTTCCTGCTGTTGGAGTGCCTGAGGTGACGGAGAGGTCGGAGTGTTGTTCTTGTCCTTTTTGGTTTCCGTTATCTTTCCTAGGGTGAGGAAGTCCTGAACCAAAGAGCTGAGTGCAGCCTCACTTCCCTGGACCGTGACAGTGCCGTTCTGGTACATGTTTCCCATCAGAAACCTCTTTTCATGTTCCTTTTCGTTGTATAGCTGAAATGCCTTGTCTGGTCTGTGTAAAATAACAGGTTTGTAACAGTCCATTTGTGTGAGCAGTCGGCAAACAAAGTTTCCGGGTTCTCCCTCAGAATTCTGTTTTTAAAATTGATTCTTCCCTTCTCTGATTTCTGCTGTAATTTCTTTTTTTAAAGGTAGGAAAGTCTCTCATTCTCTGCTGCTGGTGCTGCTAGCTGCCTTAGTGACCACGTTGCTATGGTTACCACCAGTTAGAGCTGGACGTAAACTGGCTGACAAATTTTATTTGGCTAGCTAGCACAATTAAGATTGGTATTTTAACTCACTCTGTCAATCTTTTCCTCCTGTGTTGATCTTCAGTTTGATTACCTATATATTGTTTGCTAATCTCACTCTTAACAACAAGAAAGTTATAACAAGTCAGGAGCTGTTATTCTGATCTCTCTCTCTCCCTCTGCTCCTTACCCTTCCCATATGCTAATATTTCATTAGTATACAGTGTTTAAGATGAAATCGTGCACATAAAATTGTATAATAATTTGGGAGTCCTCTCCTTATTATTAGACAGGCCCTCAACGCCTGAGAAATACAGACATACTCTCCTTAGATTGCAATATAATGTTTACATCAATAACACCACAGAAAATGCATTCAATACTCCCAGATTGGCAATCTGGCAATTCTGGCAAAGACCAGATAGGAACCACTTTTAGTTGGGTGGTCTTTTACCTGACATTGACACACAAAATAAATGTGTTTTATACAGTACCAGTCAAAAGTTTGGACACACCACCTCTTTATTTTCTACATAGTGGAATGGTAGTGAATACATCAAAACTATGAAATAACACATATGGAATAATGTAGTAACCAACAAATTGTTAAACAAATTAAAATATATTTTATTTTTGGGATGCGTCAAAGTAGTCACCCTTTGGACTCTTGGCATTCTCTTAACCAGCTTTACCTGGAATGCTTGGCTCAGCGCTAAAGACCCTGGTTTGATTCCAGGCTGAATGACGGTAAGGAGTACAGTGCTGGGCTATTTAGCTAAAGAATCCATGTGTTGAGTGGGCACGCAGGAGACCAGGGTTCAATTCAGTGAAAATAAAAATGTAATTGATTTATCAACAACAGACCTCATGCTTGTCTCAGAGCAGCGCAAAACAGTGCTAAAATAGTTGTAGACTATTACTTCAAATCCAATTGCAATAAATAAGACCTTCACCACTTTTAACAGCACATTACACAAAACTAGTGAGACTCATGTTGCCTACGGTAGGCCTACAGTATATGACGTGAATCTCCTTCAATAATTACATACAGAGGATTGGAGGATATTTTTGTAATTCAGTGATTTTTATTCCTATTGTAATTTATGTCAATAAATCAAATAAAAACACTGGGCTATTTAGCCAAAGTATCACAATACAGAGAGGTGTCTGTAAAGGTATATTGTCCTTTTTCAGTTGTGCAAACCCACAGTTTCATCAGCTGTCTGGATGACTGGTCTCAGATGATCCCGCAGGTGACAAAGATGGATGTGTAGGTCCTGGACTGGCATGGTTACACCTGGTCTGCAGTTGTGAGGCCGGTTGGACGTACTGCCAAATTCTCCAAAACAATGTTGGAGATGGATTAAATGATCTAGCAACAGCTCTGGTGGATATTCCTGCAGTTAGCATGCCAATTGTACACTCCTTCAAAACTTGAGACATCTGTGGCATTGTGTTGCGTGACAAAACTGCCCATTTCAGTCTTTTATTGTCCCCAGCACAAGATGCCCATGTGTAATGATCATGCTGTTTAATCAGCTTTTTGATATGCCACACCTGTCAGGTGGATGGATTATTTTGGCAAATAAGAAATACTCTAACTGGAATGTGAACTACTTCGTGCACAGAATTTGAGAGAAATAAGCTTTTGGTTTATATGGAACATTTCTGGGTACTTTTAAATTGAGCTTATGAAACCAACACTTTACACATTGCGTTTGTATTTTTGTTAAGTATATAATGAGCCTTTTGCTGATCAGCGGGCAACGGCCGGCCGGTCATGCAAACTCACATTCAAATGGGCACCGGCCATTGCGAGGGCATACAGTGGCTTGCGATAGTATTCACCCCCCTTGGAATTTTTCCTATTTAGTTGCCTTACAGCCTGGAATTAAAACAGATTTTTTGGGAGGTTTGTATCATTTGATTTAAACAGCATGCCTACCACTTTTAAGATGCAAAATATTTTTTTGTTGTGAGACAAACAAGAAATATGACAAAAAAACTGAAAACTTGAGCTTGCATAACTATTCACCCCCCAATCAATACTTTATAGAGCCATATTTTGCAACAAATACAGCTGCAAGTCTCTTGGGGTATGTCTCTATAAGCTTGGCACAGCTAGCCACTGGGATTTTTGCCCATTCTTCAAGGCAAAACTGCTCCAGCTCCTTCAAGTTGGATGGGTTCCGCTGGTGTACAGCAATATTTAAGTCATACCACAGATTCTCAATTGGATTGGCGTCTGGGCTTTGACTAGGCCATTCCAAGACATTAAAATATTTCCCCTTAAACTACCCAAGTGTTGCTTTAGCAGAATGATTAGGGTCATTGTCCTGCTGGAAGGAGAACCTCTGTCCCAGTCAAATCTCTGGAAGACTGAAACAGGTTTCCCTCAAGAATTTCCCTGTATCCCTGCCATCCTTCATTCCTTCAAATCTGACCAGTTTCCCAATCCCCGCCGATGAAAAACATCCCCAGAACATCATGCTGTCACCACCATGTTTCACTGTGGGGATGGTGTTCTATGGATAATGAGAAGTGTTGGGTTTGCACCAGACATAACGTTTTCCTTGATGGCCAAAAAGCTACATTTGAGTCTCATCTGATCATATTACCTTCTTCCATATGTTTGGGGAGTCTCCCACATGCCTTTTGGCAAACATCAAACGTGTTTGCTTATTTTTTTCTTTAAGCAATGGCTTTTTTCTGGCCACTCTTCCGTAAAGCCCAGCACTGTGGAGTGTACGGCTTAAAGTCGTCCAATCTCCGCTGTGGATCTTTGGAGATCCATCAGGGTTATCTTTGATCTCTTTGTTGCCTCTTTGATTAATGTCGTCCTTGCCTGGTCGGTAGCCCTCTCTTGGCAGGTTTGTTGTGGTGCCATATTCTTTACATTTTTTAATAATGGATTTAATGGTGCTCCATGGGATTTTCAAAGTTTCATATATTGTTTTTTATAACCCAACCCTGACCTGTACTTCTCCACAACTTTGTCCCTAACCTGTTTGAGAACATCTTTGAGCTTCATGGTGCTGCTTGCTTGGTGGTGCCCCTTGCTTATTGGTATTGCAGACTCTGGGGCCTTTCAGAACAGGTGTATATATACTGAGATCATGTCACACTTAGATTGCACACAGGTGGACTTTATTTAACTAATTATGTGACTTCTGAAGGTAAATGGTTGATCAAGATCTTATTTAGGGGCTTCATAGCAAAGGGGTTAAATACGTATGCATGCACATGAATTGAGACAAGTAATTTTTTTCATTTCACTTCACCTATTTGGACTATTTTGTGTATGTCCATTACATGAAATCCAAATAAAATCCATTTAAATTACAGAATGTAATGCAACAAAATAGGAAAATCGCCAAGGGGGATGAATACTTTTGCAAGGCACTGTAACTGAGTGTTTGTCACTCATCCGATTGAGTTTATTGCAAATGCAAAACATTCAGTGTTCATGATTGAGTTATACCATTAAATCCTTTCTAATTACGTCACAATTATATCTATTTCTCTCCCCCCCCCCCCCCCCCCCCCACCCCTCTATCTCTACAGCAGCAGATGGTGAGGAGGAGACGACTTCAGCAGGTGGGATATTTCTACACTTGGTATCTTGTGTTCCCCTCCTGTGTGTGTGTGTTCTACCTATCAGCAGTAAAATCCTATGACATGTCATGTATCCTTTCAACCACTTTCTTACTCTTTCAATCCCCCCCCCCCCCCACACACACACACACACACACACACAGTGCAGTAACACCAACTCCCATTCAAGGTAATATATCATGTGGTGCAACAAGACACACACAGAACCATGTAGATTTCAAGACCTTATCCCACCCTTCTCCTTCCTCATTGACGGCTGTGACTCCTGCTGCATTGATTGATTGATTATGCCTAGTCAGCACTCTTAGGTTGACTGATCTCCAATTGTCTTTCTTTTTTTGATAAGTTCTCTTTTTACCCCTTTTTTTGCAAGCTTAGATCATCACTTTTAGTGCCTCTCTTTCTTTTCATTGAACCAATCAGAGACGTCTGCTGTTCTCCCTTGCAACAGCAAATGTCACCTAACATTTTCATTCTTTGTCATTGAACGACAACTCGAAACTGCCGCCAAAAATCTAAACAAATCAACAACATTTGATCACGCAAATATGAATGAAAGAATTAAACTCATGTTATCCTTTTTCTTAGTGAGTGATCTGTAATTGAGCCAAGGCGATAGTAGTGATTCTTCCATTAGATAACCTTTTCAGAGTCCTCATCTATAAAAAAAAGCCTCAATAGGCATTCTACACATTTTTCTAACTTGTAAATAGTTACGAATCAGTGTAGTTAGTTAGTGGAGATCTTTCCATCCCTGTAGCAAGTTCCTATCTTAGCTTAGCTCTGGTTAGTGTACTTCCATAAGCACTCTTCCCCAAGGAGCTGGCTAATGATATTTAATTCACTTACTATTAGCATACGGTGCACAGCAGGGTTAAGATCAGCATAGTGGATTATCATAAAAGCCCTCAGAAAGCATGTTTAGCAATCACATGCAATTTCCAGCTAACCTGAAAGTAAGGAGCGTCTCAGAATAAACTTTTTAGAAGCTCTGTATGAATTTCATGGAACAGTTTAACAAAAGGAAGAATAACTGAAATATTCTTTGGCATTTTAGATGGAAAAGCAACATGAATATCACATGATCTTATATGAAGTTAGTTTTTTTCAATTGCTAACATGCATTGGTCAAAACTCTTCACACAATCAGCGAAACAGAACTGTGTGTGGACCAAATGGTGACTAATCTTTCATTGCTTTCACACAAAATGCATTCAATGACCACATTCTCTGAAATCCATGAACTCTTTTCTCATTCATACTCCACTACCTGCAAAACTATATACATAGATTGCAGCACATGCTTTCAAATGCTAACATACAGTTTACAAAACTTTTAAAAACACATACAAAACAGTGATGGCAAATGTCATGCATTTCTGCAGTAACCAGATTGAAACATATAGCAAAGTGGCCACAATTATTGGCCATGTTGTAAACCATGGTCTCTCTTTGAGAGAGACCGGTTTAAGGGTGCAACCAAATCTGCAGCGTTCAACAGTAGCATCAATAGTACGAATTCTCCGGCAAAACAACAGGTGAGATGTGCATCCTTCAATGATAATTTAACTATTCATTACAGTACAATACAGTATGTTCACATTTTTACATGTACTGACATTTTGAAATATATTTATTGTTTTGTGATTTTCAGTAGGATCCAAAGGTTGCTCCCACAGGAGGGTTAGGCAGAATATTATCAGATGTGCAGGAAATTGCCATTGTTGACATGGTAATTGGCAACAATGCAATAAAACTGCGGGAAATTCGGGACAGAGTGCTGGCAGACGATATCACTTTTGTGAATGTGAATACGGTCAGCACAACGACAATTTCCAGAGTCCTAGAGAAACACAAATAAGGATGAAGCAGTTGTACACTGTTCCCTTTAAGAGAAACGTAGAACGTGTAAAAGAGCTCCGGTATCAATATGTCGAGGTACGATGTCTGTTCAATAACCAAACAGGGTACATACACAGCTATGCATAATGTAAAGTACTATAAAACTGTGGATTTACTATATTTTAGAGACTAATGGAGAAGGAAGCCAGACAAACTGCATATACGTTCATCTTTGTGGATGAAGCTGGATTACATCAGGCAAAAACACGCTTGGACAGAGAGCAACCATGGATGTCCCAGGCCAGAAAGGAGCTAACATCACAATGTGTGCAGCGCTGTCTGATGATGGTTTGCTGTTACACAAACCACTCATTGGCCCCCACAATACAGAGGCTCATTTATTTTCTGGATGACCTGCATAATTGACTTGTGCCAGCGGAGGAGAGAGGGGCATGAAACTCCCCTACCTTTGTTGTTGTGTGAGATAATGTGGCATTCCACCACTCTGCTGCAGTCAGACTGGTTTGCTACACATCCCAGGATGTCAGTACTATTCCTGCCTCCATACTCCCCCTTCCTAAACCCCATAGAGGAGTTTTTCTCTGCGTGGAGGTGGAAGGTTTATGACCACCATCCACATGACCAGATGTCCTTACTGGATGCCATGAATGCGGGGTGTGGAGACTCTTCTCCTGAAGACTGCCAGGGTGTGGAGACTTTTCTCCTGAAAACTGCCAGGGTTGGATTAGACATTCCAGAAGATACCTTCCAAGATGCATCGCCAGAGAAGACATACAATGAGATGTTGATGAGAACGTGTGGCCAAATGCAGGAGAGAGGCAGAACTAGAACCCTCACTGTACTGTACAGTATGAGTGGTTATGCTATACATGTTGACTTTTTATAAAATTATTATTATTGCAGCCCTGGAGTTTCAGGAATGAGTTTTTTGTTTCAACTTTTTATTTTTCACAAGTAAATTACTATATGCAAAGATATAGAAAAAAATAAAGGCTATTGAAGCAAATTGGTGTTTTTCTGATTAATTCTTGCTACATATACTTTAGTACAGTCAATAAAGTGAAAAGGTGTTATTCTTATTCTACAATGAAATACTGATTTATGTAAAAAAAAAAAAAAAACTTAATAATTTGTGTAATATTCCCTGTTAGTGTTTTTTTAGGTCAGTGTTATGAGTGACAATGTATGCTTTCTGAGTTTGAGTTGTTGCCAGTGTTATGGTCAAACAAGCTTGTTTTGAGACATGTATGAAGTGTTTTGGTTTTGGAGGTGAGATTAACTGTTTTGCCAAGATGCATGTTGGTAATGCAGACTGTGAAGAGTTTTGAAAAAGTGGCTTCAGTATTGACCGATGCTTGTTTGCAATTGAAAAAAACTGTCATGTGATAACATATGACAAAATATAAAAGCAACATGTGATAACATGAAACTACACATGTGAAAACATTTGAGAATGTGAAAACATGATCTCATGTGAAATAAATGTGACATCAGGATGCACATTTTTTACATGTGATACCATGAAACTAAACGTAATAAAATTTGGTTTTCACATGCAAAATTGCAAATGCAATTCCACATGTAAGAGTTAGGTTTTCACGTGAAAGTTTTTTGCATGTGAAAATGCACATCTGCAATTCACATGTGAGGTGAAAATTGTTTTTTCTCCTCACATGTGAAAAGGTTGTGTCAACACATGGTTTTACATGTGAACAACTGACCTGTTTTGTTTTTGCTTGTGAAAATATCAGCTGAACATTTGAAAACAGCTATTTCACATTTGAAAATCAGATTTTCACATGTGAAACTGCACATTGCACATGTTTTAAAAAAAAAGGAAAGTAATGACATGGTATGGGGGTTTTAAGGTAAGTGATACAGTGCTCAGCGAAAATAGTGTAAACATATTTAATCAATATTATTACATTTGACATGAGATTTGAACTCACAGCCTCTAGATGTGGAGTACACTGATCATTCTGCTGTGCCACAAAGTCTGTAGCGTTCTCAGAAGTTCCCTGCAGATTCATTACCTTTAATACATCTCTGCACTTATAGTGCCATCTGCACTGCTATTTTAGTTTCAGCAATTTGTATAGTTGTCTAATGTTGGTGGGGCATATTATTCTGTTTTAATGTTACTCCTGAATCACTATGATAAATATAATAGCTGTTCTTGAGTGTTTTTTTAACAAAGTTTATATTTGCTTTGAAGTCCAAGGGTAGGAATACAGGTGTAATCAGTTATTGACACAGACATGGTGGCGTAGCAGGAAGCTCTGAATGCCGTGAACCAGGAGGTTGTAACTTCAAATCCCAGGTGAGGACATATTCAATAATAATTACTGTAAAAATAAACACATACAATGTAATCAAGTGTGTCAAATACGTGAGTTGAAAAGACTGCATGAAGTTCCGGGGACATCCTGAAGTCTAATTTTTGTTTGCAGGGCATCACCTGTGAAATATCAAAAAACCACATGCTTTCACAAAGTGAAATCACATGATTTTCCACATGTGAAATCATGTGTTTTTTTTGGTAAGGTTTGAGCGAGTTCATTGTTATCTCGGTTGTTATTTTTTCTGGTTGTAATGGGACTACTTTGGGTATACAGGATAGATAGATGATCCTATGTATTGTTGGGGATAAATTCCATTTCACTTATAGTCAGTTTTATTTGGAATTGTTCAATTGGAATGGAAATAAATTCCTGAATCCATTAATTTAGATGGATTTGACATATTCAACTGTGGCCAACACACTGCATTGCTGACTCTATTAAAAAACAGCATTTATATATTCATGTTCTTGTCCTGTGTAAATCTACTCAATCCCATCTCCTTCTTGACATGGTTACATTGATTTTCCTCTTTCTTCTTCAAGTATACGGCTTAACTTAATCTGGGACTGTTCATATTTCTGACATTGTTGTTTGATATTTTTTTAGGGATAAAGCCTCTGTTTTTTTTCCATAGCAAAATAAATATTCTCCTTGTGGCATTTCATATCACAAGCTCTTTGAGTTTGCGAATGAAAAAATGTAAACAATATGTAAGACAAAACACATGTAGTATAGGGTGATGCCATTTCAATTACTCCCTCATGCATACACAAGCATGCACACAAGCAGGAAGGCACACACTTCTCTGCTTAGTAGTCTCCACCTGGAATTTTTTAAATTATTTTTATTTAACCTTTATTTTACAAGACAAGTCAGTAAAGAAAAAAATCTTGTTTTGCAATGACGGCCTACCCTGGCAAATCCCTCCCCTAACCCGGACGACGCTGGGCCAATTGTGCGCTGCCCTATGCGACTCCCGATGACAGCCAGTTGAGATACAGCCCGGGATTGGACCAGGGTCTGTAGTGACACCTCTAGCACTGAGATGCAGTGCCTTAGACCGCTGCACCACTCGGGAGCCGAGAGGTGATGATATAGTGCATTCGTAAAGTATTCAGACCCCATGAATTTTTCCAGATGTTTTTTATCTACACACAATACCCCAAAATGACAAAGCAAAAACAGGTTTTTATTACAAATGCAAACCTGAAATATCACATTTACATAAGTATTCAGACAATTTACTCAGTACTTTGTTGATGCACCTTTGGCAGTGATTACTGCCTAGAGTCTCCCATTATTCTCTGCAGATCCTTTCAAGGTCTGTCAGGTTGGATGGGGAGCATTCGCTGAACAACTATTTGCAGGTCTCTCCAGAGATGTTCGATCAGGTTCCAGTCCGGGCCCTGGCTGGGCCACTCAACCACATTCAGAGACTTGTCCCGAAGCAATTCCTGCATTGTCTTGGCTGTGCACCTAGGTTTGTTGTCCTGTTGGAAGGTGAAACTTTGCCCCAGTCTGAGGTCCTGAGAGCTCTGAAGCAGGTTTTCATCCAGGATCTCTCTGTTCATATTTCCCTTGATCCTGATTTAGTCTCCCAGTCCCTGCTGCTGAAAAACATCCACACAGCATGATGCTGCCAACACCATGATTCACCGTATAGATGGTACAAGGTTTCCTCCAGATGTGACGCTTGGCATTTAGGCCAAAGAGTTGATTCTTGGTTTCATCAGATCAGAAATTCTTGTTTATCATGGTCTGAGAGTCCATGAGGTGCCTTTTGGCAAACCAAGTGAGCTGTCATGTGCATTTTACTGAGGAGTGGCTTCGTCTGGCCACTCTACCATAAAAGCCTGATTGGTGGAGTGCTGCAGAGATGGTTGTCCTTCTAGTAGATTCTCCCATCTCCACAGAGAAACTCTGGAGTTCTTTCAGAGTGACCATCGGGTTCTTGGTCACCTCCCTGACCAAGGCCCTTCTCTCACGAGGGCTCGGTTTGGCCGAGCGGCCAGCTCTAGGCTGTGTCTTCATGGTTCCAAACTTCTTCCATTCTTATCTAAATAAGGAATTTCTAAAAACCTGTTTTGGGTCGTCATTATTGGGTATTGTGTGTAGATTGATGAGTATTTTTTTTATTTAATCCATTTTAGAATAAGGCTGTAATGTAACTGTGGAAAAAGCAAAGGTGTCTGAATACTTTCCGAATGCACTGTATGTGCTGTTTGTTGACATCTCTCAAATATAGAAGATATGTAAGTGTGACATCAATGGAACACGGCCTTCATTTGACTCTGTTCCCCAACACCAGTCAGGACGTATCACACAGGAATCAGACAATGTTTGCTGTTTGATAGGGTCAGGTGTTAAACTACAAGCTTTAGTTGTGTTTATACACAGTGTACAAAACATTAGGAGTGTACCGCTTGCCTTGTGGTAGCAGAGAGAACAGTCTATTACTAGGGTGGCTGGACTCCTTTTTTTAGGGCCTTTCTCTTGTGTCGCCTGGTAAAGAGGTCCTGGATGACAGGAAGCTTGGCCCCAGTGATGTACTGGGCCATTCACACTACCCTCTGTAGTGCCTGACGGTCGGATGTCGAGCAGTTGCAATACCAGGCAGTGATGCAACCAGTCCGGATGCTCTCGATGGTGCAGCTGTAGGACCCTTTGAGGATTTGAGGCCCTATGCCAAATCTTTTTCAGTCTCCTGAGGGGAATAGGTTTTTTTTGTGCCTTCGTCACGACTGTCTTGTTGTGCTTGGACCATGTTAGTTTGTTGGTGATGTGGACACCAAGGAACTTGAAGGTGCCTTGCGAAAGTATTCGGCCCCCTTGAACTTTGCAACCTTTTGCCACATTTCAGGCTTCAAACATAAAGATATAAAACTGTATTTTTTTGTGAAGAATCAACAACAAGTGGGACACAATCATGAAGTGGAACGACATTTATTGGATATTTCAAACTTTTTTAACAAATCAAAAACTGAAAAATTGGGCGTGCAAAATTATTCAGCCCCCTTAAGTTAATACTTTGTAGCGCCACCTTTTGCTGCGATTACAGCTGTAAGTCGCTTGGGGTATGTCTCTATCAGTTTTGCACATCGAGAGACTGAAATTTTTTCCCATTCCTCCTTGCAAAACAGCTCGAGCTCAGTGAGGTTGGATGGAGAGCATTTGTGAACAGCAGTTTTCAGTTCTTTCCACAGATTCTCGATTGGACTCAGGTGTGGACTTTGACTTGGCCATTCTAACACCTGGATATGTTTATTTTTGAACCATTCCATTGTAGATTTTGCTTTATGTTTTGGATCATTGTCTTGTTGGAAGACAAATCTCCGTCACAGTCTCAGGTCTTTTGCAGACTCCATCAGGTTTTCTTCCAGAATGGTCCTGTATTTGGATCCATCCATCTTCCCATCAATTTTAACCATTTTCCCTGTCCCCGCTGAAGAAAAGCAGGCCCAAACCATGATGCTGCCACCACCATGTTTGACAGTGGGGATGGTGTGTTCAGCTGTGTTGCTTTTACGCCAAACATAACGTTTTGCATTGTTGCCAAAAAGTTCAATTTTGGTTTCATCTGACCAGAGCACCTTCTTCCACATGTTTGGTGTGTCTCCCAGGTGGCTTGTGGCAAACTTTAAACAACACTTTTTATGGATATCTTTAAGAAATTACTTTCTTCTTGCCACTCTTCCATAAAGGCCAGATTTGTGCAATATACGACTGATTGTTGTTCTATGGACAGAGTCTCCCACCTCAGGTGTAGATCTCTGCAGTTCATCCAGAGTGATCATGGGCCTCTTGGCTGCATCTCTGATCAGTCTTCTCCTTGTATGAGCTGAAAGTTTAGAGGGACGGCCAGGTCTTGGTAGATTTGCAGTGGTCTGATACTCCTTCCATTTCAATATTATCGCTTGCACAGTAGTCCTTGGGATGTTTAAAGCTTGGGAAATCTTTTTGTATCCAAATCCGGCTTTAAACTTCTTCACAACAGTATCTCGGACCTGCCTGGTGTGTTCCTTGTTCTTCATGATGCTCTCTGCGCTTTTAACGGACCTCTGAGACTATCACAGTGCAGGTGCATTTATACGGAGACTTGATTACACACAGGTGGATTGTATTTATCATCATTAGTCATTTAGGTCAACATTGGATCATTCAGAGATCCTCACTGAACTTCTGGAGAGAGTTTGCTGCACTGAAAGTAAAAGGGGCTGAATAATTTTGCACGCCCAATTTTTCAGTTTTTGATTTGTTAAAAAAGTTTGAAATATCCAATAAATGTCGTTCCACTTCATGATTGTGTCCCACTTGTTGTTGATTCTTCACAAAAAAATACAGTTTTATATCTTTATGTTTGAAGCCTGAAATGTGGCAAAAGGTCGCAAAGTTCAAGGGGGCCGAATACTTTCGCAAGGCACTGTAAATACTTGGAGAGAATCCTGTGCTTGTAGAAAAACAAAATGTTGCCTGAACCCATGGGGAAAGAGAAACTGGATAAATGTACAGTATATGTTTACGTCCTACAAAAGCACATAAAGATTTAGGATTGCTAAAGTTTTAATATGAAGCAGTTATTAATAAAACCAAGCTTGACACATTTGCATAACAATCCCCTTCATCTTAAGAAATGATCTGCAATTATATGAACATCAAGTCTTATCACTTCTCTTTACTGGATACAAAATGCACGTTACTTTTATTTAAGGCACTACCCCTTTGCTGGTTTTAATTAATGATGAATTTGATATGGATTTTTAATATGTGGTAAGGGAGCATCCATTCCTTCACCTGTGAGGGCCTTATTAGTCACCATAAACTTGTGTAATACATTAATAATGTATCTGCGGCTCTTTTCGTGAATGTGAAGTAGAGTTGCAGGTTTAATGGGCACTGATCGGCCATTATATAACAACATACTAGACTTTCGGGGGAAAGTGGCACTTAATATATGAGCCTTGTGCAGCATTTCTGTGCTTCACATCAACTCTGAGACCTGGCCCACTCAGACTATGACATGCTAAAACTTCCTCACCATTACGGTGCATTCAGCGTGCTTTCTTGCACATTGCGAGCTGTTTACAGTATGCATAATGGTGCTCCTAAAATAGCCATTCTCTTTCAATCCACAAATAATCTGTGCGATTTCACCATGAATTTTCATCCTGTTGAGAATTCAAGTGTGGGAGGAAGACCCTGTACGCACTAACACTACAGTCCCTCTATGATTTTGCCTAATTTTTTTGTGATATTTGCAGACCAAAATTATTCCTTTTCCTGCAGAAATTCTGACATTTTGCATGGCAATATGCAATGATTTTGTCCAATTTGTCATGAAAATGTGCTGACGAGGGAAAATGTTTGCGGACGTGTGGCTTGATTGAACCACATTATGCGATACATTTGCAGTGATTGGTTGAAATTGCGAGCCCTCTTTTTGTATTACGCTAATTGGTTAATTTATATACAATAATATTGCAATGATTTGACGCTTTTATGTGGAAATAATGCAGTGATTTGTAAAATTTGCAGGTAATTGTAGATTTTGCTAAAAAAAATATTAGTGCAGAATTTCAGAATCCTGGATGGACTGAATGATAATTTTGCCTTATTGCAGATTTTTTCACATAATCGCAGTATAATCATCTCCATGCAGTCTACTACACTATTTAAAACAGTCTTTGAACATGTTGAACAGACCACTCTTACACACATAATTATGTGCTGATTTATTTCTAATGCATTTGGTGTCAGAAGCAGTGCTAACATGAAGCCTGGTCCTTATAAATATTTATTAACTGTTAAGAAAGTAGCCATGCCTGTGTGCTGCACAGATGTACGTAAGAGGAGTCAGCTTGGGCTTATTCTGTGAATATTAAGGTCTCTATTAGGGTAAGCTTGTGTGGATCCATTCCCTGTTCATATTGGATGAAAGAAAATAGAAAACATCACAAACTTTGAAATTCCTTGATGAATATGGGTCCACTTCGGACGACACATTTTTTTAAAAAACATTTTTATTTTGTTGTGACATCTACATTGTACACACATGGTACTTTTTCAATTTTTATTTTACAGTAATTACATAGCAAGAATAAAGTAATTTGATATTTTGATATAAATCATGTTCAGTCAACTATTATACATGAGCCTTTTAAACCAACCCATCAGCTACTCTCAGTCCATCCCACCTATCTATGTAAACTGCCCTCTTATGATTTCAATGTGCTATGTACTGTAACTGTTTCAAATAAATTCTGAACCTGTCTAATCGCATACGAATACGAGATTGTAAGTTAAAAATACATTATATTTTTGATTCATTTGCTATGGTTTTCAAAATCTTCCAACAGTGCTATTTGTAGGGTTAATTTGAGATTTTTAGGTTTTTCAGCCATTCGTGAACCTGTGACAAGAAACACGCTTTCATAGGGGCAATACCAAAATAAGTGATCTAATGATTCTATCTCTTCATAGCAGAATCTGTGGAGCTGAGACGGTTGTATTCACCATATACGTAACATTCTGTTTGTATAATCATTAAAATTAAAAAACTCTACATTTTGAATCAAGCTCTGTTTTGCGTATAAGTTCATAAACCATGTGCCACGGAATCATCACATCAAAAATGTCGTCCCATCTATTTTCCAACCTGTATGGTGCTGCCGTCAATGTTTTTATTTTTTTTATTGCTTTAAAAAATGTATGACATTTTTTTGTTGTTGCCAATTTTGGTCTTTAAATAATAAAGGGCACACAAACAACTTCCCTACCTTATCCCACTTGCCTCCTCTATTTTTGCGGTAATTCTGCAATCAGTTGGTTGTAATTTTGGATAGAGCAAACATTTCCTGAAACAGTATGTTTGTTAACTGCACATGTTACATAACTTCATCTTTCATATTAATAATATCATAAAAAAAAATCCATTAATACATTTTTTAAATAAATTTGTTATGTCTTATTTGGAGGATGACACTGGATTGCAACCAGCTTTGTGTGGCTTGTTTTAGAAATATATTTTGAAATTGGTTCCATTTTCAGTTAACCGAAAGAGAGAGCTTGTAATCTCGATAAAGGGAAACATATATTTTTTTTTAACAAGGGATGAGCCATTCTTACTAATCTACTGAAGAACAAGTTTTGGTTTAAGTGTAACTTGTGTATGACTGATGCTCTTAGTGAGAGGTATAATGCTTTAATTAATATTGAATAATTTTAGACAAACTGTTCGGCGTAGGGAGGGCCATAAGTAAATAGGTCAAATGTGACATGACAAAAAGAATCATCAGCATGATTTTTTTCTCAAATAGGACAGGTAGGACAGGTACCTTTCCATGGTAGCAAGATCTTATATATTTTGCCAACTTTACTTCTTTAGGGATATGAAAACCAAGTATTTCCACTTCACCGTCAGACTATTTTATTGGTAAACTACACAGTAATGTAAAAGTCGTATTTTGTAGCAATCCAATACGTAGTATGGTAAACTTATCATAGTTCGGTTGTAATCCGGAGGGGTTAGAAAGTGTATCTAAATCCTCTATGAGGCTGTGCAGGGATCCAGATTGCGGATTTAAGAGGACATTTGCATCGCCAGTGTACAATGACATCTTCGTTTTTAAGCCCTGGATTTCTAGCCGCTCTATATAATTGTTGGATCTGAATTTAATAGCTAACATTACATTGGCCATACTAATAGATATGCTGACAGTGGACAACCTTGTTTTACTCATCTTGACAGGATAATACTTTCTGAGAAGTAGACATTATTTATTAATTTAGAGATGGGGTTATTTAACCTATTGCATAGGAGATTGATTGTATCAAAAGCAGCACTAAGGTCTAGGAGCACAAGGACAGATGTAGAGCCTCGGTCTGACGCCATTAAAACCTCTTAGAGCTACCCCCCTACTTTTTTCAATTTCCGCCTGAAGACATACCCAAATCTAACTGCCTGGAGCTCAGGCACAGATACAAGGATATGCATATTCTTGGTAACATTTGAAAGAAAACCCTCTGAAGTTTGTGTAAATGTGAATTGAATGTAGGAGATTATAACACAATAGATCTGGTTTAAATAATACAATGAAAAAAAACATATGTTTTTTATTTTTATTGTTGTATCATCTTTAAAATGTACAAGATAAAACAAACATTCAGATAGGATGATGGGGACAATTTCAGTGAAAAACATAAGAGGGCAACAGTACTTGTGCAAAGTGTCAGAATGATTACTTCCAAAATGAGTGTGCTACATGACATTTATCATGAAGTCACACAAGTGGCCAAATTGGTGAAGTTATACATTTGGAATGGATTAACTATATACAAAATACCAAAATGGTATTCTAACACCCCCCCCCCCCCCCCCCCCCCCCCAAAAAAAAGAGAAAAAACATGGAAAAAATATACACATTTACAAAATAACACTTTCAATATTTGGAAGACCCTCAGTCCTCTACAAAATATTATGCTGCTGCTGCCAGGTAACACCTTTCTGTAAATTATTTATAGAAGCATTTCTAGGTTGAAGATTCCCCCCCAATTTTTTTTACAATATAATACACTAGATCGTTCCCGAATATGTTCCTCCATTTCTTTTTGTTTTTCCTCTAACTTTTTTTGTGCCTCTATGGTACAGTATTTATTGCTATAGATCAGAACTGTTAATTTTTCTATTTCCTTTTTCCTTTTTCTATTTCCTTTTCTATTTCCTTTGTTGATATGAACTATGAACTACTGATTTAAAGATGAATGTTGAATTGCATGACCTCTAAAGGCACACTAAGTGTCCCATACAATATGGGGATCTGCTGTACCTATGTTATGCAGGAAAAAATATGTTCTAAAATCCTTTCTGTTATAAAAACAGCTTTCTAGTAGGCTTTGAAAAAAATTCCAATATCCTTGCACACATTTAAATTCTGTCAGAGTAATATGGATGCCAATAATTTTTGGTGACAGCGCGAAGGACACAAGAAAGTAATCAAGACGATTAGCTTGATTAACCTCCTCCATGTATATCTCACTAAGTCTGGATTTTGAAGCTTCCATATGTCCATGATATTCGTAATTTCCCTAAGGGGGTGGTAGTTTGTAGTGTGATTGTCTTTGCGATCCATTGGTGTACTTAACCATTTTATTCATATTTATGGGTAGAATACAAGTTTGTTATTAAGGGACATGAAAATGCATGTTCCAGAAGGCAATTCTGAGCAATTTTTTTTTAAAGTTTTAAGTTCAAATGCCCCTCCTGTGAAGTAGTGACGTGCGACATCTGCCTAGTTTCCTGAAGCGAGTCACATTTAAACTTTAAATCTAAATAAAGTTTTATTCCAGGACATCCCCTTTTGCACCAGTGTTGCTGTTCCAACACTTAGGATGTTTTACAAAATGTGGAAAAGGTTTGGAGAGAGAAAGATATAGCGTAGACAAAACAAATCAATACAGTTGAAGCCTCACAGCAAAGTTTAAAGCTGTATGGCAAATAAAAATCCAAAATGAATGCTATAGATGGGAGATGGGAGGTGTTGAATGGAGCTGAAGGGTGGGACTAATAACAACAAGATAACACATGTAAAATATACTGTGTTGGTATATAGGTTTAGAACTTTTGTGAAACACCACAGTAAAAAAAGTATATATAGCAAATAGAACTGAAACAAACTGAATGGACATCAGAAATATATGTTTGAGGGTAGACAGGACTAAAATCAAACAAAATATAACTATTTGAAAATACTTTGTGTCCATAAAAGGTATATAGTGTGTATCAACTGGAAGTAAAAGCCAAAGTGCTCAAACGTTTCGGGTAGCCTTCCCACAATACATTGGGTGAATTTTGGCCAATTTCCTCCTGACAGAGCTGGTGTCACTGAGTCAGGTTTGTAGGTCTCCTTGCTCGACACATACTTTTTCAGCTCAGCCTACAAATGTTCTACAGCAGGGGTGTCAAAGTCAAATGGACGGAGGGCCAAATAAAAAAATCAGCTACAAGACGAGGGCCGGACTGTTCGAATGTTCATTGAAAAATTTTTAAATGACGCATATAGTCTAGTGAACCTAATTGAACCTACTGAAAACCTAACAAATATATTACAATATGATCAGATAAATAAAGCAATATTTTCTTATGGCTCTGTCAGTAATCTTTCATTTTCAACAGACACAAAAGACAAATTTCCTTTATATAAATATCCCCATAACATGAACATTAAATGAAAGAAACCGGTATTCAAGGCACCATCAGTAGACTATATTTTCTATTTTAGCAAAAGTGGGCTAAATTTACTTCAAAGAAAAAACAATAATAGCAATTTTCTATCATCCACTCAACTGAAATATTTTTAAAATATAATTGGATTGAAATACAAAAAAATAAAGTGCAAAAATCTATTAATCAAAAACAACACTTTGTTTAAGGAGAAGTAACATGCAGTGAAAACAAATATTAAATTTTAACTTTTAAACTTGAACTGAGTAAAAACTCTAAATATGTGATTGCACAGTAATGTTCACTTGTTTGAGGTTGAGGGTGATACTTGGTGGTGTCCCATCTTTTCCACAAGTTCATCAATGTTCGGGGTAAGGCTCTGAGCTGAAGAAATCCTCAGAATTGAGTGGAGGTGTTCAGCAGTAAGTCGACTTCTGTGTGATGTTTTGTTCAGGTTCATCAAAGAAAACAGTTGTTCACACAGGTATGTGCTGCCAAACATAGACAACGTTTGAGCAGCCTGGATGCGCAGCTGGGGCATTGTGCCGGGGAGGAAACGGGCGAACTCCGCAGCACCCACTGCCGCATATTTTGCCCTCAGTGCATCATTGCATTGGAGGTCAATCAACTCCATTTGGAGGTTTGGTGGTGAGCTTTCCACGTCAACAGCAAATGGGTTACCGAGCAGTTCCAACCTGCTTTTTTGTGCTTCAAAGTCAGCAAATCGGCGTCGAAAGTCAGCGGCAAGCATACCTATTTTATCAGCCAACTGTGTGCTCGGGAACGCACTGGTAGAGAGCTTCTCTTTCATGGTCTGGCAGCTGGGAAAGTGGCTCAAATTTTCTTTCCGCATCTGCGTCTCCCACAGAGTCAGTTTGGTTTTAAATGCCTTCACTGTACTGTACATATCAGAGATGACACGATCCCGACCCTGCAGCTGCAAGTTTATTGCATTCAGATGACTCGTAATGTCACACAGAAAAGCCATTTCACACAGAAACATTTCGTCTCGGAGTTGTGTTGTGTCTTTCCCTTTGCTGTCCAAGAACAGACAAATCTCCTCACGAAGCTCGAAACATCTTTGAAGCACCTTTCCCTGGCTTAGCCATCGCACCTCTCTGTGATAAGGCAAATCACCATGCTCCGTTTCTAACTCCGTCAGAAATGCCTTGAACTGGCGGTGATTCAAACCTTTGGCTCTGATAAAGTTAACTGTGCGCGTGATGATGCTCATTACATGCTCCATTTTCAAGGCTTTACCGCACAACGCTTCCTGGTGTATGATACAATGATAAGCTGTCAGCTCACCTGTCGCGTTTTCCTCTTGCATCTTTTCCCGTATCTTCGCCACCAGTCCGCTCCTGTGTCCACACATCGCAGGTGCTCCGTCGGTTGTCAAACCCACGAGTTTTTCCCAAGGCAGCTCCATCTCATTTACACATCTTGACACCTCTTCATACAAATCATGCCCCGTAGTTGTGCCATGCATAGGACGTAAAGCCAAAAACTCCTCTGTCACGCTTAGGTTGGAGTCCACTCCGCGGATGAAAATTGACAACTGGGCAATGTCAGAAATGTCGGTGCTCTCATCCACAGCCAAGGAATATGCAATAAAATCTTTTCCCTTTTTCACAAGCTGCTCTTTTAGATTGATGGACAACTGGTCTACTCTCTCGGCAATGGTGTTTCTGCTCAGACTCACATTTAAAAAGAGTTGCCTTTTTTCTGGGCAAACTTCGTCACAAACTTTAATCATGCAGTTTTAGCGATCTCTTCTGCCAAAATAAAACTGGCCTTGACAGCAGCCTGGCCTTGTGATTTGGCTTTTTTGAACAGAGCCTGTCGAGATTTGAGGCCTCGTTTTAATTCCTCTGCCTTTTGTAGCCTTTGTTCCATGTCCATATTCTTGTTTTTGTCCGCGTGTTTCGTTTCATAATGTCGTCTCAGATTATACTCTTTCAGTACCGCCACACTTTCTCCACACAGAAGACACACAGGTTTTCCAGCTACCTTCGTGAACATATACTCCGACTCCCACCTTGTTTGAAACCCCCGGTTCTCAGTATCCACCTTCCGTTTTGCCATTTTTGATGGGTATCTGAAAGTTAATTTTACTGTGATGCTGACGACTGCTGTGCCAATAAATATTGAAATGAAGCAGCCTACTGCTCGGTGCGTCACCTTTGCATTGTGGGAAATGTAGTATTGGTGCGTGTAAAAGATCTGCGGGCTGCCGGCTTGCTGCGGGCCGGTTCTAATAATAAATCAAGATCATCCCAGGGGCCGTAAAAAACCTTCTTGCGGGCCGGATGTGGCCCGCGGGCCTTGACTCTGACATATGTGTTCTACAGGATTGAGGTCAGGGCTTTGTGATGGCCACTCCAATACCTTGACTTTGTTGTCCTTAAGCCATTTTGCCACAACTTTGGCAGTATACTTGGGGTCATTGGCCATTTGGAAGACCCATTTGCGACCAAGCTTTAAAGTTGATCTACACCCTAAAAATAAAATAATGATCAACATGTCTGACCCCATGGAAAAGTACTGGTTTAATATGTACTTTCTTAAACCAGTTACTGTTGGCTTTACCAACTTAATTTAACCTACCATTAGAGTGAACAAGTGTTTAATTACCAGCCGCGAGCAGGCGGATTCAACCAACCCTGGCGACCATAGGCCTAACCGATTGTCGATGTGCATTGGAGCAATATTGAATCCTTTACAGGTTATATCTTATCGTAACCTTCTTAAACTAGTCAATAATAATCTCTATCAATACTATTCGTTCTGATTCACATCCGCTAGAAGAGTAACCACAATATAACAATGTTCAGACTTCCTGTAACGGTGACACAGGGAGTCAGGAAGCAGGTGCAGCTGGGGAGTTTAATATAAATGACCACGTAACGATACAAAAACAAGGAATGTGTCTTAACATAGAAATAGAGACAAAAATGCCTGATGGAAATAACAACATAGTGCTATATATAGAGGGAGAAATCAGTGAAGTTAAAAGGCTCAGGTGTGCCTGATGATGAGGTGCAGGTGCGCGTAATAAAGGGTCCCAGGACTGGAGGTTAGTAAACCAGTGATGTCGAACGCTGGAGGGGAGGAGCAAGAGTAGACTGACACTTCCATACATTCATCTTAGATAAAAAAGAATAGGCATAATATCAAACCATTCATTTAACATTTTAATGCCAGTGCAATCATGTAAAACAGTCTGCCTATAATCACTCGTTTCCGTTTGCATAGTTCAAGAGTCCAGATGCAGTGAAACATAAGCTATACCAAAAAGAGTTTATAGGACTGTAAGGGCACCTTGAACATTATGTATGGTTCAAGTTCTAGTAGCCTGATGGAGCCAAAAAGGAAGAACAGTTATTTTCAAAAAGTTGATAAAAAAAAGAGTGCTAATGTGTATTGTGGCATAGTGCTGTGTATTGGTAACTAGCTTAGCAAGACAGAATCACTCACAGCCACATAGTAACCTTTGAGTTCCTGAAGAGCTGGTTGTTTATGTACAGCTTATCTAATACTAAGGGCAAATTCTGGTTCTCTGCTCTATGTTTTTGAAAATTGGATAAAGGATACGACGTCTATCTTTTATTTCATGGGGGAGTTGTTTGTTGATAGAGAATGGTGTGTCCTTCAACTCCCTACCCCTTTTCAACACAGCCACCTCCATCTTGTAATGCGACAGTCTAGCAACAATGGGTCAGGGTTTCTAGGGAACCCTTCGGCCAAAATGATGCTCCCTTTGGAAATCAATCTTATCTACCTGTTCTTTGGTCATTTTAAGGTTAAGTTTCATGAAATCCTTCATTTTTTATTCGGTTGCCAGATAGTTCTCATCTTCATTCTCTTTAACTCCCATAATGACAATATTTTTTACTCATGCTTCTGCATTTTAAATAGCTCCACTTTAATTTTTGTGTTATCACTCAGGAGTGTCTCCGTCGTTGATTATAGGTCGTCTACTGTCGCTTTCAAATTAGGTTTTCAGACCTAATTTCTTCCATTATTTTGTTGCTGTAATCCATTCCTACCTTGAGGACCTCAATGTCCTCCATTACCCTGAGCAATAGATCAAGCATTTGTTCATGCTTGCCAGCAATGCATTGTCCTTTTTAGACATTGTTATAACCACCTCCTCTTCCATTGTTTTGTTTGATTGTTTGGAAGGACGTTTCTCCTCCTCTGTTTTTTGCTGGATGAAATAATCCGTCTTGGTCACTGATTTATTTGATTGATGTTCAAGCATATCAAAATGATGATCTATAAAACATTTTCTATGTTATCCAGAAGCTAAATTCTTACATTTTAAGATATATTCATGGGACAAGTTGTTCCTACCATGCCGCTACCTGCCACATCATTTCCCCCCTAATTCCATAAAGAAAACGGCAAATGGATCTACCTAGAACCCTCTATGTGTCTCTTTGTTGTTTCTTTTCTTCCCGTACTTTCTTTCGTTTGAGAAATGTGCTAGACGGATTTCCATGCAGTCATATGAGTTTGACAGGCTTCGTTCCATTCCATTATGAGCTGGGAAAACAGGACTAATGAATTGCCAATAATAAGTGAACGCCTTAATATCTTACGGAGAGACCTATGCCAGCGAACTTTCATTGACCACCCCAGTCTGGAACAGTTCACCCGATTGGCTCAGGCCTTATTTGGTCTGATTGGCTCAGATTGAAGGAACAGGAAGTACTTTCCATGGCATTTAGTCTGATCTTACTGCTCTTCCCTTCTCTTCCTCTTCTATCAACGTCTTGAGAGGTGAACTTTGTCTTGACCCCCCTGGGAGATATATTTGACACGCCGGAGTCTCAAACCATTCCATCTTACGCCTTTGATGATCCTTTATACTGTCTGATTTTGGAAGCGCATTTGGCTGTCATTGTCAAATGTCAGTGCGTCTGATCCATTCTGTCATGACAGGGTGCAAGAACACATAAAAATAGAAAGGTAAAGAGGAAAGGACTTACTAAAACCATCAAGGGATGTAGCCTGCTGAGTAGGCTGCTGTCCCTTTGTGGATCCATGCCAGTTGCTATCAGGGTGCAGTAACCATGTGCTTGTGAACCAGGGAAACCAACAGGCTGAAGAAGCAGTGTTAAATAAATGGAAGTGACATAATCAGGGCAACATTATAACATTACACTCACCAAGTGTACGTGTAGAGCAGATGCTCTCTATTGGAAAATCGTAATTGACCACTCATGAATGCATGCACGTGGCAAAGACACAAATGACATTGTATTGCTTATGGTCTGTAAATTGCTTATGTTTGTAAATTGACTATGTGGTGATGCTGAAAAAAAAATGTTTTGCCCGCACCACAGATGGCTATATCGGTCCGCTAATACAGGACTAGTAAAGGCACAGTGCACTATTTTTGTGATTTTTGTTTGCATGTAAATCTAGGTGGGGCAAATATCAGTGGGATACATGCCAGCAAAGCCACTACACTACACAGCACAACACGAAACAATACATGAATTGCACTATAACGGTGACAACTGGTGAGAATAATACAATATCAAGAATAACCACAGAAGAACATCCCTCTTACATAATCATGTACGGCAAAATGCCTACACTCAAATATCGTTATTCAGCTTAATGGTGCATGGTCTGTATGAGTTGACTGAAGAGTTTAGATGCAGTATTTAATGTATGTGGTTTATCCCTCGGCCAAATTAAATTTATCTTTGTAAATATACAATCCCTTCGGCATCGGAATGAGCTAAAAGCTGCACTGTAGGATTTAGGGGCTTTACTGTACCCGACATAAAAACAATGTCAACCTTTGGTGATTGATCTAAGAGGAAACAGGACACTTTTGTCTGTTTAACCACTGGTCAGGTTTTCACGTTGATTGATTGGGCTCTCTTTGCAGCCCGAAAGGAAACTGTGGCGCCCGTGCAGGCCGTAATGCGGGCCACATCAATCACGGCCCATGGGCTAGCTCATACAAGACTACAGCGGCTGGCATTTACACAGCAAAGCCCCCAACCTCTTATCAACACACACACTAACAGCAAAGAGAACAATGTCGTAGGACAAAGACTTTCATCAGGTTGACGTCTCAAAGGACCCTGTGCAAATATAGACAGACACTTCTCTCCCTCTCTCTTTACCTCTTTCTCTCCGATGTGGCTGCACTTTGAGAAGGGATGCATTCTCTATTAGAGAGGCTGTCAGGGTTCCTTTGTGCCGTTATAGATCGTCACGTCAAAACAGTTGTGACACCTGTCACCCTCTCGCCCTCAGAGAGCGGGCCCTTTGTGAAAGCTATTATACTTTCCTCTGTTCAACTAATTAGCCACCAGTCTCATTATTACTGATGCAGGGCTGAGGCGGAATGGGCTTGACTGTGTTACCCTCATTTGAAATTCATATCCAATGGCAGGCCACTGCAAGCAACGCATAGTAATAAGCTAGGCTCTGTTCATTGTAAAGGCTAATTCTCCCCTGGATTTAGATGATGTCGTGGCAGGTCCAGCTCTCGGCTTTTGGTGACCCTAAGTGATATTCGGTTGGGGGGCCCCCCACCTTGCAGGAAACATTTTAATGGCCCACCTCTTGACGGCGGAGAGAATTGCAATTCTACACATTTTGCCATGTAGTGTAGAGTATAGAAAATGTTGCATTTTTAAATGCCCAGTGCAGTAAAAAACATGATTTTGCTTATATACAGTGCCTTCAGAAAGTATTCATACCCCTTTAGTTATTCACTCATCTACACACAGTACCACACAATGACAAAATGAAAACATGTTTTTAGAGGAAAAAAACAATTCTGATTCATTGAAAATTAAGTACAGAAATATCTTCTCCATTTGCCAACCAGTATACCAGCAATATGAGAGAAGTTTTGGAACGGATCTCTCTCCATGCTCACTCCATGTCGACTTCTGTTTCACTCCTGAGAGAAAAAGACAGTTGATAACTTCCACCGGATGCTACACCGGTTGCTGGCTCAGACTCAGGTCTCTCGATAGAAGTGGTGCATGACAGGGCCGTAGTGAACACCATTTCTTCATCCGGTTAGAGGGGGTTTTGAGGTCCACACCAATTGGTCAAATTATCCTTCCATGCGTGTATATACCATCGCTACCATTACCTCGAGAAAGGACAGATCAGAACAACAGTTCAGTTAATTTCTGATTCAAGAAATTCAGGCAAGTTTTCAATCATTCTAGGGTTACATCAAGCAGTTTAGTCTCCTCAACTTACTCAATTGCCACATTATTCATTACAATTTTTTCATTTAACCTTTATTTAACCAGGAAGGGCTCATTGAGATTAAAATCTATTTTTCAAGAGCGCCCTGGCCAAGATAGGCAGCACCAAGTCATTACAAAAAAAGTACAGACAACATGAAAAACTACAAGTAATCTAATAAAAACCATTGAATTAACAAGAGTATAAAACAGCAAATTCAAAACATTGACAGGTCAGGGAATCAGCCTCAAAATGCTTCGTCAGTGATTTAAAAACACCAATCGGGACAAGTTCTTCCAGTTTAAAAGTATTTTGTAAGGTGTCCAAGACGATGGCGCAGAGTACATAAAAGCCCTTTTACCAAATTCAGTTCGGACATTTGGAACAGTTAGCAGGATAAAGTCCAGCGAACGAAGAGAGTACCCACCACATTTCTGAACAATAAAAATGCACAAATAAAAAGGTAGTAACCCCAAAATGGCTTTGTAAATAAAAGTATGCCAGTGACTGAGCCTACAAGTGACTAGAGAAGGCCAGCCAACCCTGGTATACAAAGTGCAGTGGTGCGTAAGGGTTTTGCAGTTTAAAATAAATCTCAAAGTGCCATGGTAAAGAGTGTCAATTGACCTTTAACACTGAGCGGAAGCATTCATATATAAAATATCCCCATAGTCTAGTAAAGGTATAAATGTAGCTGATACTAGCCTCCTTCTGGCTTCAAAAGAAAATCCTTAATCCTAAAATAAAATCACAATTTCAGGTTCAATTTTATTTGTAAGTTGTTGAATATGCAATTTAAAAGAGAGGCCGTCAACAATTAAAATTCCAAGATATTTATATGAGGTTACAACCTCAATCTCCTTGCCCTGACAGGTAGTAATAGGTGAAAGGTTCAGAGGTCTATTTCTTGCATTAGAAAACACCATTAGTTTAGTTTTGTCTGTAATGAGGATAAGCTTCAATTGACACAAGGTATGTTGAACAGTATAAAAAGCAGTTTGCATGTTCTGGAAAGCTTTTGTAAGAGACGAGGCACAACAGTAAATAACAGTATCATCAGCATAAAAATGAAGTTGTGCATTTTGGACATTTTTGTCTAAATCATTTATATAAATAGTGAATAAGTGAGGACAAAGTACAGAGCCTTGGGGCACACCATTCCAGACATACGCCCATCAAATTGAGTGCACAATTGAGTTCTATCAGACAGATAGTTAGCAAGACCTACACTCGACAATCTCTGCCTTAGTATAGCATGATCAACTGTATCAAAAGCCTTAGAGTGATCAATAAAAAGTAAGGCACAGTTCTGTTTTTTTGTCAATGGCTTCAGTGATATAAACATAAGATGACACTACTTTCCACTTTCTTTTAGATGAGATCCTAATAAACACTTTTGCCACCAACTGATGCCCAATCTTTATAATTACCAAACCAGAAATTGTCAGTCTAAATGGTATACCTTTGCAGCTTGTCAACACTGCAGTTCTGCTTCTCCGAAACGGTCCTGTACAGGGTCAAAAAGGTGAGTTTCTGAAATGCAACGCATGCTAAATACCCATTAGATGTCCAGAGATGCCTAACTAAATTTTAGTGGAAAATTGGGTCCGGGTTTCTAAGGGTTGAAGAACACCCTCTGTGTTCTATTGTACAGGTTAATCTCGATCCACAATATGCCAGAGGATGTAAAGCCATAACACACAGAGAGTGTTCACATTTTCAGCAGCAGACTATGATCGATCATGTCAAAAGCTGCACTGAAGTCAAACAAAACAGCTCCCACAATCTTTTTACTATAAATGTCTTTCAGCCAATCATATGTCATTTGTGTCAGTGCTGTACATGTTGAGAACCCTTCGCTATAAGTGTGCTGAAAGTCAATTGCTAATTTGTTTAATGTGAAATTGCATATTATCTGGTCAAACCATTTTTTATACCCAAAGTTTACTGATTGGTCGGCTGTTTGAACCAGTGAAGGGAGCTTTGCTAATCTTTGGAAGCTGAATGACTTTTGTTTCCCTTCAGGCCTGATGGCATAAACTTTTCTACAGGCTTAGATTGAAGAGATGGCAAATAGGAGTGACAATATAGTACGCTACCGTCCACAGTAATTTTCCATCCAAGTACCAGGTGGTTTGTCATTATTGATAGACAACAATATATTTTTTCACCTCTTCTGATATCTGATTGGAAGTCGACTTCACAGCAATACTAATGGTCAGCAACAACAATCCAAACAACTCAGATGCATGTGAAGTATCTGTAAAATATACAGAATTACTGCCCACTACACGTGTCTTTCATAACAATATGATAATTTATGCACACATGAAGGTTCAGAGTTATTTTTTTTGTCATGTTTAAATGTGCTAATCTTACCAATGAAAACAACATTAAAGTATTTGGCAATATCAGAAGGTTTTATAATGAAAGAGGCATCTGATTCAATGAAGGATGGAGCAGAGTTAGCCTTTTGCCAAAAATTTGATTTAAGTTGCTCCAAAGCTTTTTACTATTGTCCTTTATATATTTTACTGGGAAGCTTATCAGAGGTAGGCATGACAGTGATATTTACATTTGAGCTGATGTGCAGGGTGAACTTCTCACAATGAGCTTCCTACTAGGGAAAACTGTCTCAGTGCTAAGAGTGTAATTCAGGTTTATAGGCACATGATTACTGCTGACAATAGCTGTCGTATTGACAGTGGTATTCAGGGGAGTTAGAAGAACATAAATTGGGTTGCTTACATTGACCATACTACCATCTCTACAGGAGTTGATATGCTTTCAATGTCTTCCTGTATGTTGCTGATTATGAAACGTAGGACTGGAGCACAATACACGCAGGCCATCAGGCTCTAAACCGTCTCATAAAAAAGTATCTGATCTTGTAGATTGTTATTTAGGAACGTATTTAGGAATCATTAAAAATAGCTTTGGAGAGCTTTTTCACACTAAATACATTGTTGAACAAAAAATACATTGGTTTGATTAATCCTGAAGGTTGCCATTCAGTTGTTCAATCCATTAAATATTGGAAGGGGAGAAAACTATAATAGTAAAGGTTGACCAATAGTCCTATAAATACACCCTAATCCTAGTGATGTAAAGTAGTTAATTAAAAATACTTTAAAGTACTACTTAATTAAGAAGTGTTTTGAGGTATCTCTACTTTACTTTACTATTTATATTTTTTGACGCGTTGTACTTTTACTTCAATACATTCCTAAAGAAAATAATGTACTTTTTACATTTTCTTTGACACCCAAAAGTACTTGGTACATTTGAATACTTAGCAGAAGAGGAAAATGGTCCAACTCACACACTTATCAAGAGAGCATACCTGGTCATTTCTACTGATGATCTGGTGGACTCAATAAAAACACATTCTTCATTTGTAAATTATGTTTGAGTGGTGGAGTTTGCCCCTATCTAACATTAAATAAGAAAATGGTGCCGTCTGGTGTGCATAATATAAGGAATTTGAAATGATTTATACTTTATACTATTTTTAGCAATTACATGTACTATTGAAACCTAGGTGTATTTTAAACCACACACTTTTACACGTTTACTCAAGTAGTATTTCACTGGGTGACTTTCACTTTTATTCGAGTAATTTTCTATTAAGGTATCTTTTCTTTTTTAAGTGTGACAATTGGGTACTTTTTCACCACTGCCTAATCCTTGCTGATCATGGAACTGATATGGCAACGGTCCAGTCGTAGTAAAATATATGCCAGGCTCCAGGATTAAACTGCCTGGCTTGGTTTGCGTTCCATGTACATGTCCCAAATGATTGAACAACTTGTAATACGTTAAATATTCCCACTATTGCTTGCACTCTCAGGATCAATATTAATTCATACTTAACAATATACCTTTTTTTTAAGAAGAGAAAGCTGGACTGAAATCTAAACTTTATACAGTGCAAAGGTTAAATTTAGCCAGACTGCACGGATTTGGCTTGTCATCTCATTGACTTGCGTCTCCAAAATTAATCCCTGCAAATTACTAGGCCAAACAGTTTAAATTCTGCATAACGGCACATAACTTCATAAACTTAACTATGGGCACACATATCCTATCTGTCATCCCTCTGCAACTGGATCTTGGACTTCCTGACGGGCCGCCACCAGGTGGTAAGGGCAGACAACACATCTGCCATGCTGATCCTCAAAACCAAGGCCCCTCAGGGATGCATGCTTAATCCCCTCCTGTACTCCCTGTTCACCCATGACTGCATGGCCAAGCACGACTCCAACACAATCATTAAGTTTGCTGACGACACAACAGTGGTAGGCCTGATCACCAACAAAGATGAGACAGCCTATAGGGAGGAGGTCAGAGACCTGGCAGTGTGGTGCCAGGACAACAACCTCTACCTCAATCTGAGCAAGACATGATAGTGGACTACAGGAAAAGGAGGGCCGAACAGGCCCCCATTAACATTGACAGGGCTGTAGTGGAGACGGTCGAGAGTTTCAAGTTATTTGGTGTCCACATTACCAACGAACTATCATGGTCTGAACATACCAAGACAGTCGTGAAGAGGGCACGACAACACCTTGTCCCCCTCCGGAGACTGAAAAGATTTGGCATGCGTCTCCAGATCCTCAAAAAGTTCTACAGCTGCACCATCGAGAGCATCTTGATCGGTTGCATCACTGCCTGGTATGGCAACTGCTCGGCATCTGACCGTAAGGAACTACAGAGGGTAGTGTGTACGGCCCAATACATTACTGAGGCCAATCTTCCTGCCACCCAGGACCTATATACTAGGTGGTGTCAGAAAAGGCCCAAATCATAGACTGTTCTCTCTGCTACCGCACTGCAAGCAGTACTGGAGCGCCATGTCTATGTCCAAATGGTTCCCGGGTATCGTGTGTATGTTATTTGCCATACATTTGCATTACTGTGAGTGTTTTCGCACTTATTCACTTTTGCCATTGGCTGGAGGGGTTTTCGACGCAGTTGCGTCTCTCTTTTGTGCTTCTGCCAAATAAAGTGTGCCTGATCACAACTCTCTGCTCTCCTGCACCCGACTTCTTGTCTGGTGAAGTGGAGTCTTTTGTTAAGACATGTAGCTAGCTAGCTAAACAATTAACCATAATTCCAGCCCATAGCTACAGTACAAATGGGTTGCCATAGCTAGCCATCATGCATTAAATTAATTTGTAGTATGAATCTGCAGGTAGTTATCGCTAGCCAACTAGGTTCAATGTCAGCTAGCTAGCTAACATTAGGCTATAAATAGCAATGCAAATGGAAAATCATATTACTACGCAGATCATACACGTAATGCTAGCTAGCGAGCCAGCTAGCTAACAGTACGCTTTAACTTGCCTTAAAAACAACTTTCTGACCAAATTAGAAATGTAGCTAGACTCTAACCCGTATACATGGATGAATGCTTGTTTGGCCTGTTGTGTGAAGTCACATCAGTTCACACTGACTGTGTGCAGCCCATCACAACTTTTTCCCACTGATCTTTGTCGATTACGCCTGATAAATTCAGAGCAACAATGTTGTTGAGAGCGGTAGCAATACTTTTGCAGGACTCCATGGCTAATGTTATATCTTTCAAAAAATCTGCGGTGGCAAGGATTATCTACATATACTGAGCAGCTCACAGAAGCATGCTACATCGCTTCAGGACCCTTCTATAACATGCCATTTACATCAGAAATAGAGATTTGGTTGTAAAAAATCTAACTTCTTATAATGACAAAACACCATTTGACAATGTTTTATCTCCTTCCATTTGTTTTTTTTCTACACTCAGGACCTTGCCAACCGAACCCATGCCACAACAGAGGAATATGTGAAATCAGTGAAACCTACAGAGGCGACACGTTCATAGGTTATGTCTGCAAGTGTCCAACTGGCTTCAACGGGATCCACTGCCAACACAGTAAGTTGGATGATCATTATATACCTTATAGATACCGGTGATAACATTTCTAGGAAAGAAATTCAAATGAAGAAAAGTAGAGATCTTATAGAAATATACACATTCTGCCCTTCATATAAATACTTGCCACTGGTTAATACTAGAACCACTAAAGCAGTCATTTTGACTGCTCGTGATTTTTAACTTGACCGAAATAATAGAGTTAAATATTTTCTAGAAATCTAAAGTAATCCGACAATGGGTTGTTTGTGCGTGCCGCCATGTTTGTTTTTTTACATCAACGGAAGATAATAAGAGACAAGATGAGTTTGGTCTGTTTGTAGTATGCATGTTGAAGGGGATATGTTGTCTACGATCATTCACTTCTCTTCATTTACTTCCAGAAGTTTACTGAACCATTCCTTCACCTCATCCTAACCACTTTGATCTGACAGACCTTTACGTGACACCCAGAATGCATTGTGTAATGTCAAAAACATGGCACCACACACAGCTGGCAAATAGCTTAGCATTAGCTAATTATAATCAGTACAACATTCAAAAAAGTATTTTACACACATCATGGGTGTCCATTAAAATCTATGCAATAATCAGAATGCATTATTTGTCACCAGAACTTGAAAACATGTGAATAAAACTGGAAATACATTATGCTCCAAACAGACATAGATCCAGTTGAAGTCGGAAGTTTACATACACTTAGGTTGGAGTCATTAAAATTCATTATTCAACCACTCCACAACTTTCTTGTTAATTAACAAACTATAGTTTTGGCAAGTCAGTTAGGTGCATAACACAAGTATTTTTTCCAACAGTTGTTTACAGACATATTATTTCACTGTATCACAATTCCAGTGCGTCAGAAGTTTACATACACTAAGTTGACTGTGCCTAAGTTGAGTCTATGGGGGCGCTATTTCATTATTGGATAAAAAAAACGTGCCCGTTTTAAGCGCAATATTTTGTCACGAAAAGATGCTCGACTATGCATATAATTGACAGCTTTGGAAAGAAAACAGTCTAACGTTTCCAAACCTGCAAAGATATTATCTGTGAGTGCCACAGAACTCATTCTACAGGCAAAACCAGGCTCTGTTTTCCAATGTCTCCTTATATGGCTGTGAATGCACCAGGAACGAGCCTGCGCTTTCTGTCGTTTCTTCAAGATGTCTGCAGCATTGTGACGTATTTGTAGGCATATCATTGGAAGATTGGCCATAAGAGACTACATTTTCCAGGGGTCCGCCCGGTGTCCTTTGTCTAAATTGGTGCGTAATCTTCAGTTGCGGGCATTTTCTCCTGGGATTCAGGACAGAAAGCACACTTCCACGAACGATATATCATCGAAGAGATATGTGAAAAACACCTTGAGGATTGGTTCTAAACAACGTTTGCCATGTTTCAGTCGATATTATGGGGTTAATTTGGAAAAAAGTTTGGCGTTTTGATGACTGGATTTTTTTTTTTTTTGGTAGCCAAACGTGACGCACCAAACGGAGCGATTTCTCCTAAACAAATAATCTTTCAGGAAAAACTGAACATTTGCTATCTAACAGAGTCTCCTAATTGAAGACATCTGAAGTTCTTCAAAGGTAAATGATTTTATTTGAATGCTTTTCTGGTTTTTGTGAAAATGTTGCCTGCTGAATGCTAACACTAATGCTACGCTAGCTAGCTACTGTTACACAAATGATTGTTTTCCTATGGTTGAGAAGCATATTTTGAAAATCTGAGATGACAGTGTTGTTAACAAAAGGCTAAGCTTGAGAGCTAGCATATTTATTTCATTTCATTTGCGATTTTCATGAATAGTTAACGTTGCGTTATGGTAATGAGGTTGAGGCTGTATTCATGGCTAAGTGATGGCTAAGGGATGGCTAAGTGCTAGAGGTTAAACAGCTTGGAAAATTCTAGAAAATGATGTCATGGCTTTAGAAGCTTCCGATAGGCAAATTGACATCATTTCAGTCAATTGGAGGTGTACCTGTGGATATATTTCGAGGACTACCTTCAAACTCAGTGCATCTTTGCTTGACATCATGGGAAAATCAAAAGAATTAACGAAGACCCCCCCCCCCCCCCCCCCCCCCCTTGTGAAGATGCTGGAGGAAACAGGTACAAAAGTATCTATCTATTTCCACTGTAAAACAAGTCCTATATCGACATAACCTGAAAGGATGCTCAGCAAGGTAGAAGACACTGCTCCAAAACCACCATAAAAAATCCAGACTATGGTTTGCAACTGCACATGAAGACAAAGATCTTACTTTTTGGAGAAATGTCCTCTGGTCTGATGAAACAAAAGTAGAACTCTTTGGCCATAATGACCATTGTTATGCTTGGAGGAAAAAGGGGAGGCTTGCAAGCCGAAGAACACCATCCCAACCGTGAAGCACGGGGGTGGCAGCATCATGTTGTGGGGTTGCTTTGCTGCAGGAGGGACTGGTGCACTTCACAAAATAGATGGCATCATGAGGTTGGTAAATTACGTGGATATTTTGAAGCAACATCTCAAGACATCAGTCAGGAAGTTAAAGCTTGGTCGCAAATTGGTTTTCCAAATGGATAATGCCCCCCAAAATACTTACAAAGTTGTGGCAAAATGGCATAAGGACAACAAAGTCAAGGTATTGGAGTGGCCATCACAATGCCCAGACCTCAATCATATAGAAAATGTGTGGGCAGAGCTGAAAAAGTGTGTGCGAGCAAGGAGGCAGACAAACCTGACTCAGTTACACCAGCTCTGTCTGGAGGAATGGGCCAAAATTTACCCTACTTATTGCGGGAAGCTTGTGGAAGGCTAGCCGAAACGTTTGACCCAAGTTAAGCATTTTAAAGGCAATTCTACCAAATACTAATTGAGGTAATGTAAACTTCTGACCCACTGGCAATGTGATGAAAGAAATAAAAGCTGAAATAAGTCATTCTCTCTACTATTATTCTGACATTTCACATTCTTACAATAAAGTGGTGATCCCAACTGACCTAATACAGGGACTTTTTACTAGCATTACATGTCAGGAATTGTGAATAACTGAGTTTAAATGTATTTGGCTTAGGTGTATGTAAACTTCCGACTTCAACTGTAGATAATGTATGCGCCTACAGTAGAAACGACAACACGATATACAGAAAATAATGAACTTACATTAATAAGAACGCACACATGTCCAAAGCTATTATTTGTAAGGAAAACAACAAAGAATACAATGTGAGCGCCAGCCAGAAAACTTTCCAATTCGTGCAAACTGCGCCACTGTATGCTTGATCTGCGCAAACATTGGTGAAGTGCGTGGGCTCTCCCCGAAGAGAGAAGTTTGTGCGGCTCAGTAAAACCTGAAATATAAATTGTCCACAATGCTGAAATGGGCTACTTCGATGTGAATTAATGAGGAGGCAGGACACACCTAAATTCAAACTGTTGTTAGAAAATAATTGGAATTTGACAAGTTGAAACATGGCCTGTAGATAATTAGCTGGCAGCACGTGTTAACTGTCCTAATGAGTAATAATCACATTTTGGAACAGTGAGTGCACTCTGACATGTGCATACAACAACTCACGCTGGGGAGACCATTAGAGATATTTGGAACTCACGTATGAAAAGGTTAAAAGTTAATTGGTTGAAGTTATTTCCTTCTTAATGTGTTAGAGCCAATCAGTTGTGTTGTGACAGTATAGGGGTGGTATACAGAAGATAGCCCTATTTGGTAAAAGACCAAGTCCATATTATGTCAAGAACAGCTCAAATAAGCAAAGAGAAACTACAGTCCATCATTACTTTAAGACATGAAGGTAAGTCAATCAGGATAATTTCAAAAACCGGCTCTCATGTAGACCACCACAGGAAAGGAAAACCCAGAGTTCTCTGCTTCCGAGGATAAGTTCATTAGAGTTACCAGCCTGAGAAATTGCAGACCAGAGTTCAAGTAACAGAGACATTGCAACATCAACTGTTCAGAGTAGACTGCGTGAATCAGGACTTCATGGTCGAATTGCTGCAAAGAAACCACTACTAAAGGAAACAGATAAGAAGAGAATACTTGATTGGGCCAAGGAACACGTACAATTGACATTAGACCAGTGGAAATCTGTCCTTTGGTCTGATGAGTCCAAATTTGAGATTTTTGGTTCCAACTGCCGTGTCTCTGTGAGACACAGAGTAGGTGAACGGATGATCTCCGCATGTGGTATTCGCACTGTGAAGCACAGAGGATAACGGTTGTCATTGGTTGAAGAAGGTGAAGAGGACCAAGGTGCAGTGTGGTACGTGTTCATGGTAAATTTAAGAAAGAAACTGAACACTAGAACAACAAAGCAGAACAATTGAAACAGCTCTGTCTGGTGCAGACACAGAAAGACAGAAAACAACTACCCACAAACACAGGTGGGAACAGGCTACCTAAGTATGGTTCTCAATCAGAGACAACAATTGACAGCTGCCTCTGATTGGGAAGCAAACCAGGCCAAACACATAGAAATACAAACATAGAACAAAACCTAGAATGCCCACCCCAACTCACGCCCTGACCAACCTAAAATAGAGACATAAAAAAAGGAACTAAGGTCAGGACGTGACACAGAGGAGGTGTGATGGTGTGGGGGTGCTTTGCTGATGACACTGTCTGTGATTTATTTAGACTTCAAGACACAGTTAACCAGCATGGCTAACACAGCATTCTGCAGTGATACGCCATCCCATCTGGTTTGCCCTTAGTGGGACTACCACTTGTTTTTCAATAGGACAATGACCCAACACACCTCCAGGCTGTGTATGGGCTGTTTGACCAAGTAGGAGATTGTGTTTTGGTGTCTTCACTACAATATTCTACAATATAAAAAAAAACATTGATTGAGTAGGTGTGTCCAAACGTTTGACTGGTACTGTATAACAAAAGCTGAAATAAATGATTAAAGTATGATGGGGAGAATGAGTTGATGAGCGAGGGTAAGCGAAAGAAGAATAATTATGTAATTACCAAATCTGAATGAAGAACAGGGAGGGCCATTCTATTTGTAGTCTTAATCTTAAAGTGGTACTCTATCTACCCTATGTCAGTTCACCTTATAAAAGCAGTCTTATTATCAGTCTACTCTGGCCTACTTGGAGTAGGCTGCACAGCGAGAGCGGGCATAATTGTAAATGCTGAACTGCTTTCAATCTCTGGGGAAATATCCACATCATGCAGCAGGCATGAGTGTCGGAGAATGTGGTGATCAGGCTTGGGGAAATTTACATTGGCAAGGGAAGCAATGTCCCCATGGATCATTTCTTCACTTCACTGTCATTGGTGAAAAAGTTGCTTACAAAGAAAACAAGTCTGAAAGGTGTTGGGCCGAAAATCTCCCCCCTGACACAATTCTCCCCAACCCTTTGCGTTCTTCATTGCTGTGACTTGCTTGCTAGTTGAGATTTCTGCTCTTCACTCCGTTGTCAGTTAAGCCTACGTTTCACTGATCGTACAGTATTAAAAATACTAATTACACTGTTAAAATGTTGCAGTCAAAATGACTGCTCAATAGCTTGAAGGGGGAGTCTAATGTTAAATGCTCACCTGTCATGTCAATTGGAGAGGTTAGAGAAAACAAATGATAGCCCTTTATGTAAAAATCGGTGATTTTAATAGGGTTGATCAATGTCAACCTTTGTCCTATCGTGATTATTGTACTCGTAATACATAGTATAGTATAAACCAGTGGTTCCCGAACATTTTTGGTTACTGTACCACCAACTGCATTTTTCTCTGCCCGGAGTACCCCTGAAGTGCCCCCTCATGTACATTCTACCATTAGGCTTGTGGTCTCATGAGTCTTCTTAACCGTTGTGTGGTGTTCATGTTTTTGTTATTCACCCACTGTTCGCGGGTCTGATGGACCCACAAACACAGGCAAAACTTACATGTTAACATATCAATTACAAGCAATATAGATGGCATACATGGTTAATATTTGTCATTTCCCTCTGATAGAACACATTTATCAATAAAAGCTCTTGTAGACAAATATCTATTATAATCAAGACATGAGTGCAATAAATCATGTTTACCTTGAACATATATTAATGTAACAAGGTTTTCATCACTATTGATGTTTACTGCTTTGGACTGAAGGACAAATTTTACATACAGTATTTTATGGACATGATAAATGATCGCTATTGAACACAAATTAAGGCCGGTCTACACACCACATGAGGGACAGATTTAACTGTTTTGTGTTGCAAATGTATTTCTTGCACTTGATGCATGTAGAATGATGAAAGCACTTAGTTCAAAAATTGAACTAACATCTCACACACTCACTCACATATAGTTACATCAGGCCAAGGTAGGAGAGACAGCCATATACACATGCAACAACATCACTCACACTTACTTCCGGTATTGGAATTCTTGGTTTTGCGAGTCGGGAGGATGGGGAACCAGCATCCTCCTCATGATGGCTGCAGAAGCTGGGGTCCTTGGGATGTTGCCTCCTCTGGATTTGAAGTCTTAGCAATGCCTTTCCCTGCTCCTCTGGAGCCTCCCTCTGTTCCAATCTGGGTTCAACGCCATCCAGACGACAAATGAGTTGTACCCCGAAATGTCCAAAATGTTGAAGAATATCAGAAGTGGCCAGCATAAGATTCTCCTTTTGCAGCTGTAGCCAGTCACCAGTTTGTCCACCTCTCCTTTTGTGGCATGATTTCTGTTTTTTTATGTTTCTGGCCACAGATTCTCCCATCCCTATGCAGCGTACTAATGAGTACCACGTTTTTGCCTTTCTTTGGCACGTAGGACACTAGGGACGTGTCAGCTGTGAACACAAACTTAGAGCAATTGATAGGCCTGTTTCGTGTATTCAACAGCTGAGGTGAGAGCTCTGGCTTGATTTTTCTTACTGTTCCTACCATCGTCAGCTTCCTCTTGAGGAGCTCCTGTCCCAGCTTATTAAGCCAAGTAAAAAAGTTATGGCATGTGATGTGTCACATCCAGGACAACCCACATCGCTTGGTTCTTCTCAGAGGCTCCTCCATCTGGCTTCCCCATAAACACTTGCAAGTTCCACGCATACAGTATGATGAAGTAGTATCACAGGCAGCCCAGATCTTGATTCCATATTTTGCGTGTTTAGAGAGTATGTACTGCCTGAAGGGGCAGCGGCCTCTCAATGGCATAAGCTGCTCATCAACAGTAACGTTGGGCCCAGGGTTGTAAAACAGGGAAAGGCGGTCCACCCGCTTGTCCCACACTGACCTGATTTCAGCTAGCTTGTCTCTCTGACGCCAAGCTGGTCTGGTGTCTCGGTTAACGAGGCAGTCATCCTGGAAAAAATGTGGAAGTTTTCCAGAGTTAATGTTGCATGGAAAAGTTCTCTGACAGTTTCTGCATCCCACAGGGATTCTGTGAATTCCCCATTGGATCTGAAAACACCAGCAAGGATAAGAACCCCAAAATATGCACGTAAAAGCATGCCTTCCCTCCAAATTAGTGCAGTCCAGAATGATTTAGTGGATGGTGTCTGGGATGAACAGCTCAAAATAAGACTTTATGTCCTGCACATGAGTAACCGCCATCTGCGTCTGCCTTGGTTGCATCCTTATCACATTGGCAGCCATGCGTGGTGGCTCATTCCATTAATTTTCTATTTTTTTTGGACAACCTTATTTTTCCTCCTGCAGGCTGCTGATGAGCTGGTTGCTGACTGGCTGATCCTGGGGCTGGCTGAGGGTCAATCTCATCCTCGTCTTCCAACTCACTTTCAGACTTCGAATTGACAGAGACATGATCCTCATATTCTGAAAATTATTAGTCTTTCAAAATGGAAGAAGCTCATTCCACAGCTTCTCCCTCTATAAAAAATATTTCTAAGGCCCTCTGAGCAAAGATTATTTTTGCCATACTGATTGATTGTGGTAAGGAGCTACACATGCAAAGCTATTTAATTGTTGTGTCCCTCTCCCAATTTGCACCTGGCTGGTGTAGAGTGTGGGAAAATACTGCATTTTTTACAACGTAGCAAAATCATGTATTGTAATAACATTTTGCAGGTTCCCGCAAGATGTTGTGTAGTTTCACACACTACAAAGGGTAAAGAGTGAGAGAAAAGCTGGAGACGGGAAGACAGGAAGACAGGCAGGGAGACAGACAGATTGGTGCTATGTTGAAACAGCAGGCCCAGGGAGGAGGAAGACACACAGCAAACCTTTTTGTTAAAGTTTTACTTGTTTTCACCTACACACACACTTTTCCACACTTCTATTACCCTCGGGTCCAGTGGACCTGAACACCATATATGTAATATAAATGTGTAGGGGGTGCACAGTGCGCACTCAATGAACATGTTCTTAACAGAAAATGAGCCATGGCCAATGAGTCTCAGGATGAATCTTTTTTTTTAGTAAACATTGAAAATGGGTCCCACAGACCCAAATACCACACAAGCATCAAGAACCTCCTGTGCAGAGTCCAAGTAAACCCATAGGTCCTAGTACCCCTGGTTGGGAACCACTGGTATAAATTATGGTATTGCCCCCCATATTGGCCAACTAAAAACATAACATTTAAGCGACAACAATAATAAAAAAAAACACTGTCGGACTACTGCACGGAATTGCATGCTAGAACTGGACAAATCATGGTAATAGATAATGTTGTTGAAAGCCCTTCCTTTCCTTCCTTCAGCGTAGAACAGGTGTGTGTGTGTGTCTGTCTGTTTGGCGTGCACGTGATGGAGCAAATTGACAGTCAACTGATGAGGAATGGGCTGTCTTGCCATAGTGAGTTTGTTTATGAATCCTGAGCTGAAAATATGCAGTCTACAGCCTCCAGAGATGGATAATAATTGCTTTATTTGCATCAACCTCCTCTCTTAATTTTGTTTGTTCAATCTCTCATAAAGCTGTGATTGTGAATAGCCTACAGTATGCCTAGGTCTTTAGACTAATTTCATTCTTGTTCTTTTTGAAAGCGGCACCTTAGGACGACACCTTCTTAGGCTATTTGAATATGTGGGAAATAGGTTACTCTTCATAACTTTAAATTGTCTTTAAGCTTGCTGATAGGTCTAGCAGGAAGACTGGCCATCTGGTTTTAACATGAAGGGATTTTTCCGGGCCTCAAGGAAAATTTCCTTCTTGATAAGATTAAACTTGATTTAACTTAACGTTCAATGTTTTTATAGGCTATTGATATTGTTTGTTCCCTCATATTATTAGTCGTCTGGGTACCTTTTGTTTTAGCCTATTCAAACTTTTTGAGATGGAACTCCGTTAGATTAATGCATTGTATGATCAGGAGAAAGCCATGCATAAAATGATGAAAGCGTAGCCTAGCCCAGCCCAAAGTCATATTAAACATCTAGAGAATGGAGAGAGAAGGTTATTTAACCTGTTTTTAAAACAGCTAGACATATAAAGAAATGAATACACCACATGATCAAAAGTATGTGGACACCTGCTCGGAAAACAATGCATTCCATAATCATGGGCATTAATATGGAGTTCGTCCCCCGTTTGCTTCTATAACAGCCTACATTGTTCTGTGAAGGCTTTGCACAAGATGTTGGAACATTGCTGTGGGGACTTGCTTCCATTCAGTCACTAGAGCATTAGTGGGGTTGAGCACTGATGTTGGGCGATTAAGCCTGGATCATAGTCGGTGTTCCAATTCATCCCAAAGTTGTTCGATGGGGTGAAGAACAGGGCTTTGTACAGGCAAGTCAAGTTCTTCCACATCGGTCTCGACAAACCATTTCTGTAAGGACCTCGCTTTGTTCATGGGGACATTGTCATGCTGAAACAGGAAAGGGCTTTCCCCAAACTGTTTCCACAAAGTTGGAAGCACAGAATCGTCTAGAATGTAATTGTATACTGTAGCATTAAGATTTCCCTTCACTGGAACCAAGGGGCCTAGCCTGAACCATGAAAAACTGCCCTGGACCATTATTTATCCTCCAGCAAATTTTACAGTTGGCACAATGCATTGGGGCAGGTAGCACTCTCCTGGCATCAGCCAAACCCAAATTTGTCCGTTGGATAGCCAGATGGTGAAGCGTGATTCATCAGTCCAGAGAACGCGTTTCCACTGCTCCATACTCCAATGGCGGCAAGCTTAACACCACTCCAACCAACAATTGTTATGCGCTTGGTGATTTTAGGCTTGTGTGAGGCTGCTCGGCCATAGATCCCATTTCATGAAGCTCCCGACGAACAATTATTGTACTGACTTTACTTCCAGAGACAGTTTGGAACCGAGGACAGACAATTTTTATGGGCTACGTGCTTCAGCACTCGGCGGTCCCATTCTGTGAGCTTGTGTGGCCTACCACGTCCCGGCTGAGCTGTTGCTGCTCCTAGACGTTTCCACTTCACTATAACAGCACCTACAGTTGACTGTGGCAGCTCTTGCAGGGCAGAAATTTGACGAATTGACTTGTTGAAAAGGTGTCATGACGGTGCCATGTTGAAATGTTATATACCTGTCAGCAACGGGTGTGGATGAAATAGCCACATAGTTGTTGTTGAAAAAGTTCTATAGCAAATAGGAATAGGCAAATTACTCAGAATTTCACTGGTGTGCTGCCCTGCTGTGTCCTGCCTGACTCCGTTCTTCAACTTACTACACGGCGACAGTCAAGTTCAAATAGGCTAAATTATCGCCTGTCACGTCACAATTTCTTCAACATCGACAATGGCTGTCAATCGTCGTCGATAGACTATACTATCGTAATCTCGCCCAACCCTAAAGTTGTGTTTCAAGCAAAGCAAAATGATAGGACAGTATGTCAGGGATATAAAAGAAAAGTGCTGAATTTGCTTTCCTTTGTAGAGTATACACTTAAAAAGGTTAGTGTTAGATAATGTGTCTTTTTACACTCAATTATGTATTCCCGCATCTTGTGTGTGTAGACATTTTTTTTAATTTTTTTTTTTAAGTTAGATTATTAAGCTTTACATTGTTTTGGCAAATCCCCACACTGAGTCTTTTCTTCTGAGTGTCAGCCATTTTATTGGATGAATCAAAGCACAAACAACCGCTGTTTAGAAGAAACAAAAGGAACCAATCATGAATATATTCAAAGCACATTCCTCTTTGTTTTTATATTGCATAAAACCACCAAAAAAGACATGGCAACGATGTGAATAGATCAACATGAGAGCAACATGTAGTCATAGCTACAAGGTCATAGCTACAAGGTAAAACAAAAAAATAGTGATTCCACTGCATATCTCTTGGGAGAGAGGGGGGGTAGAGAGAAAGAGAGAGAGGGTGAAAGAAGGTGAAAGAGATAGTAATTCTAAAGAAGATGCATCTGGCTCATACTTCAGTCTTTCCTCACTTGTAGCAAGGATAAACAAGATCCAAAAGATAAGCAGATATGTTCTGGAGGAAAGTGATGTTTCTATTCCTCCCTGTTTTTGAAATGAAACAGAAAGAGATCATTTGAGACGCAGTGTTATGGCTGTCTAAAGGGAAAGGTGGGACAGTGGAGTTTGAGATCAGTCTTTTACACCTCCTAAGTTTTGCTGTTGATTTTAGTATCTTTCACATCTGAAAATAATTCCAGTTACTTTACATAATAAATGTGTGGAATGAATTATTAATGGACTTATTGCTCTCCCTTTTTGGATGATACACACAATAGCTGTTCATATGTACTCAATGTTCATAATGCTACCCATATTTGAACTTAACCAATAGTCTATTTTCTTCATATTGAGAAGTATCTAAATAAAACACAATGGGACATTGTAATTTATTGTTCTACAGAAAGGCCTGATGAGGACTGTATCACCCATGTGCATTTGTTCTACTGCTGTCCTTTTGTGTGATCAAGTATACGGGCAAAGTTATTTGACTGAGTGACAGCACCACATTTAATCATGACTTTGTCAACATTTGCCAAATGCATATGGCCCAGGGCTGATTTCAGAATGAGCGAGACATTAGCATGTGAGTCATAATTCAGTTATTGTTTCCCATTAAGCCCTGTGGGCGAAAACCAATTTGATATGGCCTGAATACGTACCAATATCTGCCAATTTTCTTTTCACCCATTATAGTCTAATTATTAAAAAATCTGTATCTGAAGACATTATTAAACAAAATCTAGATTCTGGATCATTTGAGCAATTAAATGATAAAGGCGTGGCCATAATTGTTCTCTCAGAATGACAGATTGGCTGACTTCATTGTGGTGTGGGTGGGCATTTGCTGATTAGCTTAATGGAAAATATACAATTTAGTTGATCAAATTTTTATCGGAGAGGAACAAACTCGGGTTGAATGGCTGCCTGCATGCCAGGGAATCCAGCAGAACCCAGAATGACAAGGAGCGAGAGGAGATGTTTGCAAATTGAAAACTGGTCAAACCTGAATATTGTCCTTCTTGACACCATTGCACTGCTTATTTTGTTTCAAAACAAATCACAAGTCAGAGAACTGCACTAGAGTACTTCACTATTCCATTTACTACTATTCTAACCACAGTCTGTTCACCAAGCCTCATTTTCTCATCTGTAGGTATGGCCATCTCTTGCTCTTGGATTCTGATTTAACATGTACTACATATGATATGCATGTTTATCAGTGCTGATTATACTGTTACCAATACTCTGGCATGAGTGTGTGCAGCAGAGATACCCAAGCCTTTGCTGTTCGCTTTACCTGCTCACTCAGACCCAAATCCAATTTGACACCGTTGAGCATCATCCTAAACACAGCCAGTGTTGCACACCATGCTGTTGAGAGCTGGTTTATGAAGCACAGATAGAAATGACATGAACAGCTCAGTACAAATGACCTATTTTAAGTCTTTATTGATGGACGGGTAAACATGCTCAGTAAAACATGTTTATGTTGAGGTGTTGATATGTCAGAGCATAGACAGTCCGTTTCGGACAATAACATATTCACATAAAGGATAGGTTTGTACAATCATGGTTATGGTCATGGTACATTTTGTAGGCTCTGCAATTTCATGAAGGAAAAATAGTAAGGTGTGTTTTTCACATCTGGCCACTCATCCAAGGGCTACATGAGATGTCTCAAAAATAAATCAGACATGTAGGTAATGGTGGCTATTCACCAGCCTGATGGTCTGGGGTTAGAAATTATTGGCCAGTCTTCCAGTTTTCAGCATTATGCCACCCGCGTCTGAGTAATGGAAACAGGGAGAACAGGCCATGGCTCGGATGGCTGAGGTCCCTGATGTTCTTCTTGGCCTTCCTTCGACACCTGGTGTTGTAGGTGTCCTGGAGGGCAGGCAGCGTGCACCCAATGGTACATTTGGCTGCATGTATCACCCTCTGAAGAGCATTGCGGTCCTTGGCGGTGGAGTTGCCATACCAGGCTGTGATGCAGCCCGATCAATGATTAGGGGCAACTCTGTTTGGGGTAATGGGGTACAAGGGGGTGAACCACACTACAGGACAGTTTGGGCCGGAGAGCATCCAGGGGAGAGAAGTCAGCACAGCATCAGGAGGTCCTCGTGGGGCTCTACAACAAACCTCCTAAATTCTGATTTGTCAGCTCTACTCACCCCTAGGTCAAGCATAGAAACAGAAACAATAGAATGAGAGACAGACAGCACCAGGTCTGTTTGGTGGATTCAGACCTATAGCATATATGTCAGATTATTTTACCAGACTCACAACATTTTCCTTTCTAGCTGTGCCACCAAATGTTTGCGAATTAATAGTAAAGTGAACACGTTTAGCTAATACTGTAACATTATGGAACAACGTTTTTAAATTTAAACAAATGGTTAGTGGGATAGGCAATATGGACAATCCTGGCCTACAAAACTATGATTTATGTCACGCAGATAAGAGCCAAGTGAACCAAATCACACAGGGTTGTGACAGCTAAGGAGGACACTCTGTCCCTGTGTTTTTTCCATTCAAGCTCTCCCGATTGAGTAGAATATATCACGGTGACATATCAATATCAGTTATTTCTAATAGGATGCTATCCTATTTGAAAAACAGTATAATCTTCAGAGGGGAAAATTCGCCACGTTACTAGTTTCCCCGCCGACACTGTGATATGCTACAGCTGACCAGTGGCACTGCACCTTAGGTCAGCAGGCACCGTGATAGAATATGGCTAGCTAGCTTGCAAATGTTAACCAATTATCTAGCTAGGTTAGCTAAGGAAATATGTAGTAATTCAACATTGTCTAGCAATAGAATATGCTTATAAACAAGGCAAGGTACCTACCCAGCAGGTACTGAAAATATTCTTCCACTTCACAGCCACTTCAAGAAGATATTTAGTGAAATAGTCTATGTCTCATGTGTCTCACTAAACAGCTTGTTGGTGCCTGAAACATATCATTTGAATCTACGGTATGTATAAGATATTACTGTAAATAAATACAGTATGTTAGAGTAATTTTTACAGGAGGCTTCCAAATTACAGTTAACAGTATTTTTCAGCATTTTACCCAAAATGCAGTTCTGTCTACAGCATGAATGCTGTAAAACACGTATGGTATTATACTGTGCATCCTACAGTGTTTTACTGTTGAAATTACAGAAAAGTCTGCTGTGTACTGTAGTTCTTTCTAATATAATGTGAATCCTGTGAACATTTGGTTTTGTTACACAAGTGATTCTCTGATTCAGAACACAATTGGGCATCTGGTCCTTGAAATTATGGAAGGTTTTGACTTTCATCAATATAAAATGGACTATTGTTTTGGACACAGTGCCAAAAAATGGCTGGGAATCCCTGGATTGTGAAGATTATATTATGTGAGTGAAAGTGTATTGTTTGAAATTCCTTGGGACAGATGGATGTACCCTCGTTTATCCAGCCTCTCCTAGGTAAAATGGGGTCAGTGCACAATCTGTCTGCTGTGAAAATACATGGGAAATGTAAACAATGTATTGTAGCTTAACTTCGTCAAATAAAACAGAGAAATAAAGCTCTTGATTGTCCTTGAATCAGGACGTTGTATTGCACACACAGTCGGTAAAATCAACCTATTTTCTGGCATGCCTACATGCAGCAAATAGATAAACGGAACACAGACAGTGGGGGAAAGAACAACAACATATTCAATAAATCTGATTTTACAAGGTATACATTCATCAAATCCGTCTTGATTTTTGTATTCTAACAGTCCCACAATGTGGTTACTAATATCCGATTAGTATATACTGTATATGGCTGTTTTCGCTGAATAAAATTTAGAAATAGTCATTTTTGCATTTGAAAAAAGTTCTGCTAAATGCTAACTCTCGTTCTTATAAGCTGGTAGCATAGCTAGCCATATACTGTAGAAATCAGTGGTGGTACTTGAAGCATTTTTTAAGTGTAATGCAGTTGATTGGTGACAATGACATTAAAATATGTTTTTACCACCAATTATTGTGAAATACACATACACAAGAGCCTAAATGTAAGCTAATTTTGATGGGGGGGGGGGGGGGCAATGAGGATATTCTGAATCTATCGAGTGTGAGTGGCATTGCCATTGCAGGAGTCACCACGTGGTCTATGAAAGGCACAGCAACTCTCTGGCGGTTTGGCTTATTATTAACACTGTTATTATCACAGGTCTTATTTTGAGAGAAAGTGCCTCTGCACTGTGATTACTCAAATGATGCGCTGTCTTGTTCCTGTGGCGACAGGGGGCCGACTGGCAGACCACAGTATTGGGAAAATGGCCAATTATAGTAATGAAGTGTCACAAATGCGATCGGGAGTGATCACCTCTGTGCCTGTAGAGATTAAGCGTGTCCTGGACACACATACGATATATTCCATCTACCAAGGTCAGACACAATTTTATTTACAGTTTTTCTTTCCCGGTAACGTTTTTGCAGCATCATATTTTTTTGCTTTCTCTATGTGTTGCTTCTGTCTTTTTTGGAGGGTTAATGTGACACGATACAACTAGTTGTCTTGGGGTTTTCAACTCATCCAGTGGACAACATTGGTGGTACTGTAAAGTACCTCCTGTTGACTCCATTGTAGAATTGCCAGCAGCAATCAGAGGGCCAGCTTTAGTCATTTAAGCAACGAGACATTTCCTTTTCAAAACATGAGACCTATCCTGTCAGAAAGAGATTATAAAGTAGGCTTACCGGTAATTAAAAAATCACACCATCATTATAACAGGCCCAGTCATTATCAATGCTCTCACTATGATCTATTATCCTCTCACTGATGTAGAAGAAGGTTAAAGCACATCAGATCAGTATGAGTAAACAGGGAAGCAGGTCACTGTGCGCCTATTGACGTCTTCAACACTCTCCTCTTGAAATAGGATAACGTAGGCAGAGAGGACACAGAATCAGAGCCAGCGGGGAAAGGCTTTGCAGGTGATATGTACAGCGTTCCCGAGCGGGCTCCATGGAAAGCAAGGTTAAACGTGGCGTCTTCTGAGTGGGCTGGGCCGATGCTTCAGCTCCAATCCTTTATTCCTGGGCCAGAAGTCTCGGAGAGTATTTCATCTCCCTTTTATTATCAATGCCCTCTTTTTTTCAACCCCTGCTGGCAGGACACAATTGATTGGTGCTAAACGTAGGAAAGACACTGCTCCATATTTGATCATGATATTGACAGATGCTATCATGTCTTGTTAGCTCTGAAACCTATTCGGCTCCCTGTCCCGGGGTAATCACCTCGTGTTTATGGTGTGGTCTAATGTGAGCCATTACTGTAAGTCAATACACCTGGGCAACATCAGAGCAGCCTTTCATCTGCACATCCGACAGAGATGCTAGCTCCACATCTGGGCATACTCTTGGGCTCTCCAATTAGGCCTGTATTATGAAAATGTATTTGATATGGTGCTTTTTAGCACACACAGTCACTCACAGTCAAACACACACACACACATAGAGGGAGAACGAATACACACCTTTCACACTCATATTCATGACACACACACACACACAGGGAGAAAGCAAACAAATGTTGCACTCGAACCAATACATTTATATTCACCTCACAGCATCCCGTTTTCATGAAATGCTCTCAGTGACTTTGATCCACTTCCCCTCCATTTGTTGTGCTCTATCTACTGCTTAAGAGTGTGCGCTGATTTTATAAACACAGCAGCAGTCCATTTACAGACTGAGAGGCAAGGTGTGTGTGTGTGTGTGTGTGTGTGTGTGTGTGTGTGTGTGTGTGTGTGTGTGTGTGTGTGTGTGTGTGTGTGTGTGTGTGTGTGTGTGTGTGGGGGGGGGGTGTGTGTGTGTGTGTGTGTGTTTAGCTATCCGTGGGTACTAGAAGTCTTCACAAGGAGAGTAAAACAATGAAAATTCAGACAAGTGGAGGAATTTTTCCAGTCCCCAGGAGGAAAAATGCTCTTTTAGGTTTATGGGTTAGGTTTGGTGTTAGGTGTTAGGGTTACGAGTTATGGTAGTTCTGGCTGTGTAAAAAACTGATAGTGAATGTTTTGAAGCCAAGAATACTTGCTAGCTACAGAATTTCTTTCACAATCACTGTCTTAGTCTTCATCATAGTTAAAGTTAGCATTGGATGTGCAACCAGTCAAGAAGAGAGAAAAAAAGAGCACCTTATTGGCAAGTGCCCAGTGGTGGAAAAAGTACCCAAATGTCATACTTGAGTAAAAGTAAAGATACCTTAATAGAAAATGACTCAAGTAAAAGTGAAAGTCACCCAGTAAAATACTAATTGAGTAAAAGTCTAAAAGTATTTCTTTTTCAATATACTTAAGTATCAAAATTAAATGTAATTGCTAAAATATACTTAAGTATCAAAAGTTAAAATTAAAGTATAAATAATTCCTTATATTAAGCAAAGCAGCTGGCCACATTTTGATAATGATTTTGATGAGTTTGAAGGTAGGCCTTGAAATACATCCACAGGTTCACCTCCAATTGACTCAAATGATGTCAATTAGCCTATCAGAAGCTTCTAAAGTCATGACATCATTTTCTGGATTTTCCAAGTTGTTTAAAGGCACAGTCAACTTAGTGTATGTAAACGTCTGACCCAATGGAGTTGTGATATAGTGAAATATTCTGTCTGTAAACAATTGTTGGAAAAAGTACTTGTGTCATGCACAAAGTAGATGGCCTAACCGACTTGCCAAAAGTTTAATTAGGTAACAAGAAATTTGTGGAGTGGTTGAAAAACAAGTTTTAATGACTCCAACCTAAGTGTATGTAAACTTCTGACTTCAACTGTATTTTCTTACATACTGTACAGTGAGGAATTCACCTTCAAAATACTAGTCTTCTCCCATTTTTTTAACCAATGCCCCCACCCACAAGGTGTATTAACAACAACTATAAGTAAGAATAAGATGAGAAGAACATAAATCAATCAACTCTAACTAGCACATATAGGACAGTATGCAAGTGTGTGTACATGGACTTTGCAGATGTATTTCTCACATGTGCAGCACATAGTATTTGTTTTACCGTCCTTCTTTGGGGGCAGAATTGGCATCTCCTCTTGACTGCCCCAGCTGCAGCCTCAGGTGGATCAGGACAAGATTCAGCCCCCTGAACAGCTTTCACAAGCGCTGCAGAGGTGCCTTTCCCAACTGCTCCAGGAACACCCTCCTCTTGTTCCGCTTATCAGGCATTCGGGTAGGGTTGATCTTGTTCCATATCACAAAGGCGTTGTATGAGGACACATCAATGATGTTATGGAAGATGACCAGGGGCCAGTGGGCAGTCATCCTCCTGCAGCTGTAAGTTCCAATTACCTTGTCCATGTTGTCCACGCCTCCTTTGTTGTGGTTGTAGTCCAGGATGATGGCTGGCTTGCTGTCCTCACGATCACTGATATCAGCCGTTTTGTGCAGTGTGCTCAGGCGGACCACATTCTTGTTCCTCTTTGGGAGGTAAGAAACTATAGTGGTGCGGGGGTGCAGGCAAACTTTGATGAGAAGGCCTCTCTCCCCCTTGTTGCGCAGGGGAAGCTCAGGCTTGTTCTTTCTAACTGTGCCAACCATGGTGATCTTTCTCTTCAGGAGCTGTTGGCTGAGTTCAATCAGTAGCACACAATCTCAATTCCTCATTGTGTGTGTGTGTCAATTCCTCATTGTGTGTGTCAATCAAATTTATTTATTTAAGCCCTTTTTACATCAGCCAATGTAAAAAAGTGCTGCACAGAAACCCACCCTAAAACCCGAAACAGCAAGCAATGCAGATGTGGAAGCATGGTGTGTATGTATGTCTTTGTGGTTTTTGTGGTGTGTAAATTATTTTATAACTTCCGGGTCAAAAATGACCCTAAGACAATATTTGTAGCCTGGTGGTGTACAGCTTTCATGGAAATATGAACAAAGGCGATGTTTCCCTTTTTCTAATGTTGAGGTCACTCTAGGATAAGTCATCAAATTTAAAGTTGAACAAATATAATTTAGGGGTTTTTCTTTGCTGTTAAACATAGTGGTGGTAATTTTTCCCCTTAAGACAACAAAAGGGTGAAGTAGTACTTGAAAGTGGTTTTACTCAAGTACTTTACACCACTGCAACTGCCTGCACACCACCCCTGGCAAACTAGCTTGCTAATGTGAATACTTTCAGCTTAGATGTATTTTTCTTCATCACAGTGATTATGGGCCATGAAGGTGTGTTCCATGTGTTATGACTTTGTTTGGTGCTATCATGGCATTGAGGGAGAGAGAGGCCACAAACCAACAGGTAAGGTAGTGAGAAGTGCCTCTCCAAGCCATTAGAGTTCATAGACTGATTCACAACATGAGAGATCATCAATCTGAATAACCATATACTGTAGGATCTCTGATGAAATCATAGCATCTTAGGTCTAGAGGGTGGCAGCCATAATTATATATTTTTTGGATAATTGTGTAGAGTGGAGATTGATTAATTTCAATTTCAATTTCATGAAACATTTAACTATGTAGGTTGCCAATTTTTACAGTATAATAACTATTATATGTTTAAAATATGATGTTAGGTTTTAAACCATACGGCATGTAGCGCAGCAGTATTAGCAACCTGACATAGGGGATGTGAGGAAATGAATCACACAGTAACAGAGAAAGAGTACAAAATGGTTGTTTAATTGAATATATCCACAGTCACTCCGGTATTCAGTACGACATGAACGACCATGGCATTAAGACTGATTGAACTGCACCAGAGTAAGTACCCCTCTGCAAGGCCCCCCTTAGCCTTGTAAATTTGCAAGTTAAGATGTGGTTATATCCTTTTCTCAAAAGTCACTAGAAATGAGCATTTAAAACCAGTTCTTTCCCAACAAACATGTCCCCGCAATATCAGTCTCTCTTACGCCCTTGGGTGTGCCTGTCACTGCCTTGCAGGAAGGGAATTTTTTAGAGGCAGAGAAATGGCGTGACAGCCAATCAACTGTCATTATACAACCTTTGTCCTCTCCCTGGCCAGAGATACAAGTTTAAACCACCCAGATAGAGAGAGAGAGATATATATAGGGCTGTGGTGTCACGCTCGCTATCCTCAAACTCCCTGTCATAAATCAACCAAGAAGCAGCGTGTATGTAGTTCCACATCTTTGAATGAAAGTGAAACCGAAATTACCAAAAAACAAACAGGTAAACAGCAAAGACCGTGACGCAACCGAGGTGCACACAAACACACACGGAAAAATAATTACCCACAAAACACAGGTGGGAAAAGGCTACCTAAGCATGGTTCTCAATCAGAGACAACGATTGACAGCTGCCTCTGATTGGGAACCATACCAGGCCAAACACATTCCCACCCCAACTCACGCCCTGACCAAACCAAAATAAAGACATAATAAGGAACTAAGGTCAGGACGTGACATGTGGTTTCCATTCACTCTCTGAGACAGACCAGTTATCTCCATGTTCAGTTCAGATGTTCTATTGTTAATTTCCAGTTACAGTCAGGGGTCGAACACACACAACCTATATGTATTTAGAATTGATTCTGATTGGTGAGACCAATGTTGAACAGTCCTTACCACAGGTGTTTCCTGCTTAAGTTTCTGTCTTTAGATGGGGATGAGCAAGATAGAAGTGTAATCTAATTTGCTCGATGGTAGGGCAGGGGGAGGGCCTTGTAGCCGTTCCGGAAGGGAGAGTAACAATGGACAATTGTGTTCTCTCCGTATAGAGCACAAGAGATGTGTTGATAGGATTTTCAGAGTGTTTCCCTCAGATGTCCTTTATTAAAGTCCCCAGGTACAATGAATCCAGCCTCAGACACTCCAGTTGTCTCCAGACACTCTCCCATCATCCTCCACAAACCCACAGCCAACCCACTTCTCTTGGTCTGCGGACAAAGACCTAATTTGAACAAAAAACTCCCAAAAACAATAAAGATAAAGGTTGATCTGTCTTCCATCAGGGAGCAAAAGATGAAGAGTAACAAAACTAATCTCGGAGAACCAGTCAATGTGGAACGGTATATCTGCTTTTGCCAACCTCCTCACAAACCAAACCCAGGCAGTATTCCTCCTGTCATATGTGTCAGATGTAGCTCCCTATGTGCTTAACCCGTCTGTTTTCAGTCACAGAACAGAGGCATGTCACAGAACCCAGAGGGGAATGGTTCTCAAAACTAAGGATAGATTCAGTATGACCTGGTTTCTCCATGTCATGTAGCTTGACAGAGAGCATGGAGATGCATTGGAGTTGAAGTCCCCAGGTAGTACAGGTCACATAAGCTTACATTTACAGATATTGGATCTTGATTTGATCATTTTGTTTCTTAGAATTTTCCTGTACTGCAGCAAATGCAGATCAGCTTCGGGATTTACATAAATTCAATCAAAACCCAACTAACACATGATTATATTAACTTTAACGTAGCTTACTTTTGGCCAGCCTAACTGCTGATTTATCAGCATTATGGACTAAATGTTCAAAACCTTTTGACGCAGGATTATTTTACTATAGATTCTACATCTGTATGTTATTGGTATGCTTCTTGCTTTTTAGTATTTTCATTTTTGGAAAAAAAAACATTCCCGTTTTAAACAGGATATTTTTTCAGGACAAGATGCTAGAATGTGCATATAATTGACAGCTTGGATAGAAAACACTATAACGTTTCCAAAACTGTAAAGATATTGTCTGTGAGTATAACAGAACTGATGTTGCAGGCGAAAGCCTGAGAAAAATCCAATCCGGAAGTGCCCCATATTTTGAAAGCGCTGCGTTCCAATGAGTCCCTATTGAGCTGTGAATGTCCTATCAACGAGCTTACGCTTTCTACATATTCCCCAAGGTGTCTACAGCATTGTGACGTAGTTTTACGCATTTATGTTGAAGAATACCCGTAGGCGGCTACATTGCGTAAGTGGTCACATGATGGCTCCCAGGGTGACTCTTGCGTAAAATACAGCGGTAACCATTACTCCAATCGGTCCTACTGAAAAACTAATTGTCCCGACGGATATATTATCGAATAGATATTAGAAAAGCACCTTGAGGATTGATTATAAACAACGTTTGCCATGTTTCTGTCGATATTATGGAGCTAATTTGGAATGTTTTTTGCCGTTTTCGTGACTGCAATTTCCGGGCGATTTCTCAGCCAAACGTGAAGAACAAACTGAGCTATTTTGGGAAAAAATGAACTTTGGCTATCTACCTGGGAGTCTTGTGAGTGAAAACATCTGAAGTTTATCAAAGGTAAACAATTTAATTTGATTGCTTTTCTGATTTCCGTGACCAAGTTACCTGCTGCTAGCTGGACAAAATGCTATGCTAGGCTATCGATAAACTTACACAACTGCTTGTCTAGGCTGCAAAGCATATTTTGAAAATCTGAGATGACAGGGTGATTAACAAAAGGCTAAGCTGTGTCTCAATATATTTCATTTGTGATTTTTATGTCTGTTGCATTATGCTAATTAGTTTCAGCCGATGATTACGCTCCCACATGCGGGTTTGGGAGTCACAAGAAGATTTATTAACAAAGTTCTGTGGAAAAAATGGAGACAAACAAATACAATTGCAACCTTTTCATTAGACAGGAAATGTCCTCATAACCTTTAATCCCAAAGAGTTAGCCTTGGAGACTAACTGTGGCACCAGACAAGGAAAATTATTTGATTTATTTAAGCAGAGAAAATATATATATATATTTTTTTACCTTTATTTAACTAGGCAAGTCAGTTAAGAACAAATTCTTATTTTCAATGACAGCCAGAACGACAGATTTGTATCTTGTCAGGTCAGGGGTTTGAACTTGCAACCTTCTGGTTGCTAACCCACCACTCTAACCACTAAGCTTCCCTGCCACCCTGTTTTGATCCCTCTTCCACAAATGTTATCCGTGATCATGGTAGCACCACTTTAATGTAGACGTGTTTAAAAACATTGTATTCTTATTTACAATCAAAGTGATTCCAAAATGACACAATATATTATTCACGATTAATTTCTATTGGACACAAAATAATCTGAAACACAACCAAAACGAACTGCAAATGTCACGTCTGCTCCCGCTCTTCCCCCTCATCACACACTCCGGCCATCATCAATTACGCACACCTGTCTTCCCTTGTCACGCACATCAGGAATATTGGATTCACCTGGACTCACTCATCACCTGTTTATTACCTCCCCTATATTTGTCAGTTCCCCTGCTCTGTTCCCTGCTGATGCATAATTGTTTTTGTCTTTGTTACTCTTGTGCTGACGCTGTTCCTGTCTCGCTCCATGTCCGTTCCATATTAAATGTTTGACTCCCCGTACCTGCTTCGTCTCACCAGCATCATTCCGTGTGACAGCAAAGGCCTCCAAAAATGTTGTAGAGTCATTGCAAGCTAGGAAAATGGGGCCAAATACTAAACATTTGACTTGATTTATAAGAATCTTTAGGGGTGTCAATAATTTCTACCTCTACCATTTTGAGAGAAAAAAAGTATTACTTGTTAATTAAACAAAATCTCTTTCTCTTAGAAATGGTCTAAGTATAAAATAATATAATTTCTCTTTTGTTTTAGCATACAATATAGATCAGTATTTTAATTATTTATTTTATACCGTCATTGTTGCTTATCTTTATTAAGGGTTTAAATTATTTTGTACACCGAAAATATTTTATTTTGACAGAAATCTATTTCATTATGCTCCTTGGTTAGAGGCCACCCATTTCAGCACACAATATTTTACATTCTATAATAAGGTGAGTGTGCTAATGAAGACACCTGTGATTGGATATAATAAGCTGGGAGCTAAATTGTAATGGAGTTTCGCCGAATGTGGTTCAATACTCCAAATCCAATTCACTCTCCCCCAGCAATGGCAATGGATTATTCACCATTAGCCTAGGTGGATGGAATTTACATAGCTAGAAAATAACCAGAAAAACAAAATGGCAGGCAAGAACTTGGGTTACAGAATTGTGTTTTCTACTATGACTGTGACTGTGTAATCCATTAATGATGCCCTTTTGTTGTGTTGCCCTTTTGTTGTTATAATGTTATTATAGTGCAATTGTCTTTGTCTAGTGTGTGTGTTTGTGGCTGTCTGTCTCTGTGTCTGTGACTGTTCATTTGTGGGTGAAAGGTCCAGACAGAAATCAGTGTTAATGCTTCAAATGTCAATTTGCCCCCTCGTATCCCGCTGGCCATTTCTCAGGCCCAAGAGGAGTTGACCTTATCTAAGGTTTGTCAGAATACAAGCTGGGGAAACAAGCTGGAATCAATGCACTTAGGGGGGTCTGGGAGACCTGCCTCAGACACAGATGTCTTATTCAGTCTCTCTCTCAACACCCTTAGCCCCACAGACCTTTCCATCTCTGGGTAGGGTCATTGACTGAGCGACACGATATGCCTCCACATCTAGCACTCATGAGAGACTGAGCTCAGCTGTCAGTCAAATGATTGCCTGTCTCAGCTGAGGGAGAGGGAGAAAATAGAGGACATGAAGAGAGAAACAGGGGGAACTGAGGTAAGGAGAAGGGGAGAGAGAGAGAGAGAGAGGGATAGCGGCAATGAGAGAATAGTAGAGACAGAGCTGGTAGTGAACAAAGCCAACAAAGGAGGAACAACAGAGATACACACTCAAAGTTTTAGTTTAGACAGAGTACAGGAACTGGTGATGTAATTACAAGCCTGCGAACCAAAGAGAGAAATAAAAGCTCAAAAACATATGGGAGAATCGGGCCAAAAAGGATGCTGAACCCGTTTGTTCCAGTTGTGGTGTTATTATATTTAACTTCCCTGCTTCCCTCTCTGTTCGTGTGCACTTATTCGCCTGATTTACCTTTCCTGTGGAGGAGTCGCCAGGATCGAGTGGTTATCAAGCTTAATTGTGCGGATATACTTGGACTGTGCTGTCACCCCGGCCTCTACAGCAGGCAGGGGCGGCCCCACTGGCTCACCGCCAAGCAGCACAAAGAGAGACACATTCCCAAATCCCAGGTGACAGTTGCACTTACAACAGGATTTACCCTGGGTGTTTAGCGAGCACCAACAGCCTAAACACTACAAGCAAATGTTCAGGTCGAAGAGGCAAATACTTATTCATTCTGGGTGGTCGGTTATAGGGCTAAAACCATACTATTCCTAATTGTTCAGCGCAGCTGTAAGAGTGTACTTCATCACCAATAAGAAAGTAGACAGGTTGGCAAAGGGGAATATGGCAAGAGAGAACAAGCAAGAGAAGACAGAATACTCTATCATATAGTGCTGGGAAAGATTTAGCAACTTTTACTTATTAATCATTAATTTGTCCACAAACCAAATGGATATACCTCAAACAAGCAGAATATTCTATGTTCCGAGGCCAGTTTTTTTCTGTTGAACATTTATCTAAAGGTGTAACTAGTTGTATTTCTACTTGAGTAAAATGTAATTCAAGTAACAGTACTTCTACAGATTAACTATCTACAGACTATCAGTAACATTTCAACTAACTGTCTACTAACCCTAACCCTAAACTTAACCCATACCCTAACCCTAACCTTTACCCTAATTCTAAACCTAACCGTAACCTTAGCAAGCAGTTGTTAATCAACAGATAGTTTGTTGATAGTATGACCATCTGTACAGACTTGTACTTTGTGCACTACATCATCACACACCAACAAGTCATTTTGGTGAAAACACACCACAGCTGGGAAAATATGAGGATTTTAGAATATTTGTATGATGATCTGTTGCCAATTGGATAGAAACCTAGCTACTGACAAGCAAAAATGTAGCTAACAATATTACCGAGCTAGCATAAACATGGTATGCATAAATGGTGCACGCTGTAGAAATTCCTCATTGTAGGTTCGGAGCTCTCCACATCAGCTGCACCACATCTTCTTCCAGGACTACCACCGTACCCTGTTCCCAAGCGGGAGGTGATGGTCGAGAGTATGGAGCCGCAGCTGCTAGTCTAGGGTATGGAGTCACAGGTGCTGTAGTAGGCTGTGGAAGGAAGGGAGCTGAAGCGGGGTGCAGAACCATGGGTGCTAGAGCAGGGTGTGGAATCATGGACTCTGAACCAGGGTGCAGTACCACAGGCGCTGGAGCTGGATGCGGAATCACAGGAGCTGGAGCCGCAGGTGCCGGTCCAGGGTATAAAGCCACAGGTGCTGGTCCAGGGTATGGAGCAGGTTGTGGAAGCAAGGGCGCTGGACCAGGACGCGGAACCACAGGAGCTGTATCTGCATGTGGCACCACGGGAGCTGGGTATGGGACCACGGGAGCTGGAGCTGGCTGAGGTAGCCTGGGTGTTGGTGATGAGTGCCTCTTGTAGGCAGGGAGAAGAGGATGTTGAGTCTTCAAAGGCTCTACCTCTTTCCCCTAGGCTGGTGTGTTGTGGTTGTGCCTGGGACAGACACAAAGCTGTCACATGATTCATCAGACTGCTGGTGAGGGGCTTTTCTTAGCTAAGTCATCGGGCTTCTGGCTGCATCAACACCTTCATCCTTTTCTTTGAATGGTGCTGTAGATTACTGAGCAATTTTGTCTTCCATTGTGTAAAGACACTATCAAAAAACGATTAACCCTCTACACAACAAAAAACCATAGAGTATTTAAATTGTAGTAAATTGGAATAAATTACTCACTCGAAATGCACCAATTATAATATATTATACTTAAAAATATTATTTACATCTAAATACTGTGTTAAAAAATATATAAAAAAGGTGACCAGAGGACAATATTCAGAGAGTATTTTAAAAATCCACACGAAGTAGGCTATTTGATTGACAACGATTCTTACTTCTATAACAATGTAAAAATGCGAACCACAATTCAGAGACTATTTCAAAATGTACTTAACCTCTCTCAATAAGATTTAGTACAGATCAGGCCTGAGACAAAATGTAGAAATAGTAGCCTACTGGACAACAATTCAGTGAACGCAACAAGTATTATATTGATACAGATCAAGAGAGAAGATACAAAACACAACTATGGTTCAGAGACAATTTTAAAAAGTACACATTTTCCCTAAAAGATTTCTAGGACAAATTCATATTTCACACTGTCACTTTAGTGTTTTCATTTAGCCCATAACATGTCATGGAATGTAACGGCCGTTGAATGAAGAGGACCAAGGTGCAGCGTGGTGAACGTACATATTATTTTTATTAGAAAAGACACCGAACAAAACAATAAACACTGCAAAACAAACCGTGAAGCTAAAGTCTATGTGCCATAAACAAAGTCAACCTCCCACAAAGACAGGTGGGAAAGGGCTACCTAAGTATGGTTCTCAATCAGAGACAACGATAGACAGCTGTCCCTGATTGAGAACCCTACCCGGCCAAACATAGAAATACAAATAATAGAATATAGAATAACCAAACCAAATAGAGACATAAAAATGATCTCTAAGGTCAGGGCGTGACATGGAACTTCTGGAAGCATGGCCCCATCTTGCAAAGTGGCACAGAAAACTTAGAGCACCCTAAAAAAGGTTCAACACATCTCCAACTCTTTATCCTGTGTCCACTCCGGATTCACACCACACACACACACACACACTCTTGCACCCTTCAAACTTCACCAGCTTTCAAATGATGAATTACAACTTGGTCCACATGCACTGGTGCCACACTCTTGGCTCCCATCTTCCTGCCACTGTAGCGATATCACAAAGTGAATGCAGAAGCTGCATTTTCAATGCCTTCAGGATCATTTCTTGGAAGGGGCCATTGCAGGGTCCCCTACACAATGTTCACATTTATTATGGAAATATTGAGCACCCCCGCCCCCCCAAAAAATAAAAAAATAAACACATACTTCCTCAATGCTCTGCCTGTGTGTCCAACATTGTAATATCTACTCAGTTGGTGAAGATGGTCAACCCTGCCCATTGTCTTGTTGTTATCCATTACAAGCTCTGCAACAGATAAAAGATCCTTCTTCTTTTAAAAACAACTCCAAAACCCCTGCCACTGTCACTTTAGGCCCAGACAGTGTGGTACAAGAAAAAAAAATACTCAATTGTTTCTTTGAGTAAAAGATAACTTAACAGAAAATGACTCAAATGAAAGGGAAATTTACCCAGTAAAATCCTACTTGAGTGAAAGTTTTAAATGTACTTAAGTACAGTGGTAGAAAAAGTACTCAATAGTCATACTTGAGTAAAAGTGCAAAGTAAAAGTAAATGCTATTAAGCAAACCAGCCAGCATGATTTTCATATTATTTCTAATTACGGACAGACAGGGGCACACTCCAACACTTAGACATCATTTACAAACACAGTATTTGTGTCCGGCAGATTGGAGGCAGTAGGGGTGACAAAGCGTCATATATTGATAGGTGCCATAATTCTGTCCTACTTGAACATTCTAAATGTAACGAATACTTTTACAGTGGTTGCTCAACTAAAAGTTTTGAGATTATACTGGGGGTTTTAGAGGTAATTTGTGGTTAGGTATGGTACCCTGCGTCACTGTTTAACTGCTCAAGACCAGCTCAAGGGGGAGATAGAGCACTAATTATAGTTTGGGTCCCAAGGCGCTAATGTGTCTCTAACTGACAATGAATGGGCAACATAAACCAAATAGAAACTGATAATTGTGCAATAATTCAAAGTGTAATTTCAATGACTGAAGGATGAAGAAGGTGATAGAATTTAGAACAATAGTGTAAGAATTGCTATTCCTCTGTCCTGCACACGCATACCCTGAAAAAGACACTTATTTTTTGTTTCTACTCGTCAGTATTACTTACGAAAACTGTTGTTACACTAAGGTTTTATTCAAAAAGAAACTAAAATGTTCAATTATATTCCATGATATTCTTAACTTCTTGATTCTACTTGAGACGCATATGTCTCAACTAGGCACCTGGAAATGCAAATGCGCTACGCTAAATGCTAAATGTACTCGTTAAAACTCAAACCTTGATCAAAATTCACAAGCAGGGTATTGAATTAAAGCTACACTCGTTGTGAACCTAGCCAACAAGTCAGATTTTTAAAATGCTTTTCGGCGAAAGCATGAGAAGCTATTATCTGATAGCATGCAACACCCCAAAATGCCTGAATGCGATGTAAACAAAGATATAGCTTAGCCGGCGCAACACAAAACGCAGAAATAAAATATAAAACATTCATTACCTTTGACGAGCTTCTTTCTTGGCACTCCTATATTCCCCATAAACATCACTATTGGGTCTTTTTTTCGTTTAAATCGGTCCATATATACCCAAAATAGCTTTCTATGGAAGCTGTGTCATTCAGAAAAAAACATCGTTTTTAAACGCTGCATCATTTTTTTAAATTAAAAAAGACGACGATAAACTTTCACAAAACACTTTGAAATCCTTTTGTAATCCAACTTTAGGTATTAGTAAACGTTTATAATCTATCAAAATGATTACAGGGCGATGTATATTCAATAGCTCCTCGTCTGCAAATCAATGGCTGCCAATGTCCACATTCAAAGCATCCTGGTGGAGACCGGAAGAAACGGAATCCAGATAGTTGGATTTTCCAACAAAAAATTCAATTGAAAATGACGACAATGGTGACATCGTGTGGAATTTGTATGAATTGCATGCAGGTCGATATTAAATTTTGTCCCCTTTTAACAACCCATGAAAGTGACTTATGGAAATTATTTTTAGCTTTCAGAGAGCAGTTTTTCTTGCGTTTTTCAATGAAACACACGATCTGTTATAGTCACAGCCGTGATTTAACCAGTTTTAGAAACTTCAGAGTGTTTTCTATCCACACATACTAATCATATGCATATACTATATTCCTGGCATGAGTAGCAGGACGCTGAAAAGTTGTGCGATTTTTAACAGAATGTTCGAAAAAGGAAGGGGTAGACTTAAGAGGTTTTAAGAAATATGTGTTGACTGAATATAAGCAAGTGATGTCTGCTAAATAATCACATTGATGGCGCAGTCATGTGGCCTCGGCACCTACATTAGCTGAGTGACTCACTCATTCATGGCTTTGGATCAAACTAAATAAGTACCGACATTATTTCTGATAGTCTTAAATAAAGAAATGTTTTGGTTATCCTGACCTGGACACTATGTATAATTATAGCCCATCATGGGCTATTAGCAGGACAATAGACTCTTGCCAACACTTCTCTGTGTGTTGATACTTTGTGCAAGGCAATTGATCAGCATTAAACACTTTGTGGAAGGGGCCTCCCGAGTGACGCAGCGGTCTAAGACAATGCTTTGCAGTGCAAACTGCATTGCTACAGATGCTGGTTCGATACCCATGCCAGCCGCCACCGAGAGACCCATGAGACGACGATGGGCATTTGGTTTCTCTCCCTCTAAAAACAGAAATATTTCTAAATAACAAACTGGCTTTATTTACAAATTAGTAAGAATGTCTCACCCCATGTTAAAAAATTGCCTTTTTCTCGCTCACTTTAGGATATTTGAAAACAAAATCATCTCCAAAATGTAGTTATTTTTTTAAACAAAGCGATTATTATTATTAAATAAAAGCCCAATAGATATTCTCACAGATCAGATTTGCCCTAATGAAAAAGGCCCATAGATATTTATTTAGAATCCTCCAATCCTCTAAATGTAATTATTGGCTGAGAGTCACATCATTGAAAAATATATTTTTAGATATACTGTAGGCCTACCGTAGGCGACATGAGTCTCACTCGTGTTGAGTAATGTGCTCTTAAAAGTGCTGTAGGTCTTATTTATTTAAAAATAATATTGAAGTTAAAAGCAATAGGATTTGAAGCAATAGCCTACTGGCGTGTGGTCACTTATTTCAGCACCGTTTCACACTGCTCTGAGACAGGCATGGGGACTGGTCTTGATGAGTCAATGAGCTTTTTATTTTCACTGAATCTCCATTTGAGTATTGGTTAGACTACATTTAGGGTGTGGAAATGTTATGCTCTTAGTACTGTAGCCTACTGTTGACCATCACGTTGTACAGCGCCGTATTTTGCTAATGGAAACCCTGAGGGTTTAGTTTTTCAATTTTCTTGGAATAGAAACACCATAATATTAATGAAATAATTAATTAAACCACATTTCTTAAAATCAATCCCATATAATATCAATCCCAATATTGAAGACTATCAAATGTTTCTCAAAGATGCCCTCTGGTGGTCAAACTAGAACTAACTAGCTTTAATGGTAACAATGGCTGATAATTAAATAACGTCCCATAGAATTCTGCTGCAGCCCGCAAGGTGTGCTGCAGTACGACGCAACCTTTACAGGAATAACCACTGTAGGTGTCAGGGAAAATGGATGGAGTAAAAAGTATATTATTTTCTTTAGGAATATAGTGGAGTAAAAGTAAAAGTTGTCAAACATATCAATAGTAAAGTAAAGTACAGATACTCTAAAAAGTAACTTAAATAGAACTTAAATGTATTTTTACTTAAAACCTCTTTGGGGTAGTTGGGACGCTACCGTCCCATCTGGCCAACATACGGTGAAATTGCAGACCGCGAAATTCAAATTACAAAAATCTTAATATTAAACATTCATAAAAATACAAGTTTCATACGTCATTTAAAGCGTACCTTCTTGTTAATCAAATCAAATCAAATTGTATTTGTCACATACACATGGTTGGCAGATGTTAATGCGAGTGTAGCGAAGTTCCATATATGCATTACATATATATTCCAACCAAGCAGAAATGTCTCGAAAGTCAGAAATAGCGATAAAATAAATCACTTACCTTTGAAGATCTTCATCTGGTTGCAATCACAAGGGTCTCAGCTACATAACAAATGGTCCTTTTGTTCAATAAAGTCCTTCTTTATATCCCAAAAAATACAGTTTATTTGGCGCGCTTGACTCAGTAATCCACCGGTTTCCCTCGTTCAAAATGCATACAAATGAATCCCGTAACTTACCAATAAAACCTTGTCCAAACAAGTCAAACAACGTTTCTAATCAATCCTGAGGTACACTAATATGAAAATAAATGATACTATTCTCTGTCTTAAATTGTATGTTCATTACCGGCGATAAATAACGAAGTGCGCACTCTCATCCACGCGCGTGAAAGCACTACAGCCAAAATGGGAGCCACTTACAAATTCTAGCAAATTTTTCAAAACACAAGCCTGAAACTGTTTCTAAAGACTGTTGACATCTAGTGGAAGCCCTAGGAACTGCAATCTGGGAGGTATTCATTTTATATTACCATAGAGAGCCATGGTAATCAGTGGTGAGCTCAAAAAAACATTTTCTGGATGGATTCTCCTCGAGTTTTCACTTGCCATATCAGGTCTGTTATACTCACAGACATTATTTTAACAGTTTGAGAAACTTTAGAGTGTTCCAATACTACCAATTATATGCATATCCTAGCTTCTGGGCCTGAGTAACAGAAAGTTTACTTTGGGAACCTCATTCATCCAAACTTCCAAATACTGCCCCCTACCACAAAGAAGTTTTAAGTACTTTACACCGCTGGGTACAAAGGTGAATAGTAGAAATTGGGGCAGACACGTCCATGGAAACGTAAGCTCCCCTCTAGGGTGTGCTCTCCCTCATCCTCCTCCTTTCCCTCTGCTTCCTCCTATTCACTCTCCTCATCCTCTCTCCCTCCACTATTCTCGTCTCGCTCCACTCCTTTCTGGTCGCTCCACATCTCTATCCCTTCAATCATCTCTAACTCCTCTTCCTCCCTGTCTTTTGCTGCGGAGCCCTGACTCTCCACATCACTTCCCTCACTTTCACTGACCTAGAGGAACAGAGTAACAGAGGGAGAGGAGAGGCGCAACAACTGGCACACAATTGTGGTCTGGAACTTAATCTCGCTCTCTCCCTCTCAAACGGTCTCTCTCTTCCTTCCATGCACATACTCTCTTCCTCGTTTCCATAATAAATTGTGTGATACAGTTGCACACCTGCCATTCTCTCTCTCTCTCTCTCTCTCTCTCTCTCTCTCTCTCTCTCTCTCAACTCGCTTTCTTCCCTGACAGACAAACTGCCGAGTTTGCCAATGTTGGCTGATTAGTTACGAAGCTGGGACAGTTTCCAAATGAATTGCATCGGTAGAAACAGGACAAAACAAGCAACTTGTTAGCTGGCTATGTAAACAAATATCCAACTCATTATCATATGACCTCCACTGTGCAGACATCTACCCTAACAAGACAGCTAAGCTGTCAAATAGTAGGAAAACGAGACAATGTATAGCCTATGAATATCTGCACCTAGCAAACATGACAAACCATAACCTAAACCCAACAGATGAACACAAATTACTCTAAACTTCATTTCGGTGTCTGGTTAGCTGGTTGTCTGTATGCCTAGGTAGTGAAAGTGACAGCTGAGGTTGACGCTTTGTGAGCGCAGCCCAAATTGACCACTACACACAACTTTTTTTGCCTTACAGACTGACTAGCTAGCTAGCTATAGCAAGCAGCTTGGGCAGTTTCCATGTGAATTACATTGGTAGAAACAAGACAAAACAACCAACTACCCTTATGAAAAAAAGATTGCAGTCAGAGTGCAGTATAACTCCAGTTAGAATGCAGTATAACTGCAATATGCTGCAAATACTCCATCCAAAATAACAGTTTTTTCTGCAATAATTTTGCAGTGTAACCGCAGTTACGCTGCAATACATGGCAGTTATTCTGTAATTACTGCATCCAAAATATCACAGTTGGCTGCAGTTACTGCACTTTTACTACAGTTTCAAAGCTGCAATCATTTTTTTAAGGGTAGTTAGCTGACTATATACAGCTAAACACTGCAACTGCAGTATTTCCATGAGACAGAGATAAATCAGCCCCACTGCTGCTCTCCTGTACAAACCAAATGATCATGACAGGACTTGCTAATCTGAGAGCTATTCCCCAAGTTTCACATCATTAAATATCGACAACACCAAACATTTATCTGTTGTTGACTTATTTCACTCATCTCGTATGTAATGCTTTTCAAAGTGCAAGGGGGTGTCCGAATCCATATCCCCAACCAACAAAGATGCAGCCTCTTTCAGAGTGAAAATTTGTGACTGCTTTGGCGCTATCATTTTGAGTCATGATGTGATTTTTTTTAAAGTCAACTGACAGCATATCCTGTTTCTGGTTGATTTCATACAACAAGTTTTTTGAAAGTAAATTTTGCAATATTGACAGATATTGTTGTTAGAAATACTAATTTAAAGAAAGGCCTTCAACAGCCGGTATGCATTCTAAAGAGTTAAAAAAAAAAAGGATGTGACAAGCTTGGCTAGCTCTAGCTCATTAGCTACCTTCTCTAGATGCCGCTACCGGTTTAGTTGTGAAGCTATTACTTAACGGGCCCGGTGGGCTTCCATCCCGTTGACACTGACCTTCTTCCTGTTGTTGTTTAGCTTCTTTTTATCAATACTGAGCTTATTCCTGGAGCCACTGAGCTGCTAGGTGTTGCCACTCTATGTCAACGCTATGATCTTGCTCTAGCTGATGTTGTATGGAAATAGTACTCAATGAGCCTTGTTCTCTCCTCCAGCATAGCTGCTTGGAGGTCGGGAATGTCTGGTAAGCGGCCCAGCGATGAGCGGGCACTATATCTGGAGCTGGTAGCACTACTCTTTGATCAACTACTCCTTTGTCCTAATGAGTGGGGTGCCTGTGTTGCGGCTAGGTGATGTTCCTGTTGAGGGAGATATTCAACAATGTAATCAGCCAGGTGAGCTGGGAATGTCTCGCTCTTTGCATACAGGACTGCATGGATAGGTCAGGTGCGTCCGTATGTGCTGAATCTATATCTTTGGGTGGTTTGCTCAATCCGGCTCGAAGGAATATGAAGTAGGGGGGCGGTGCCTCTATTATTAAAACACGGATTGAGTAGGTGAAGTTATGGAGATTGTCCTCAGTTTAGGATTATATATTGTTGATTTGATTTTGCTTTGAGTTAAATGTAATTACGTCTTTCCACCCCTGGATAGTTTTAAACATCAGTGTGATCTCCCAGTGTGTTCATGAAACAGTGAAAGGAACAGCACAGAGACAGTGTCAAGAAGCAGTGGTGTAAAATGCTTAAGAAAAAATACTGTAAAGTACTCCTTAACCTCTTGCGACAAGCAAACCCGTATCCGGGAGCGTAATCATAGCCTCAAACGCATTAGCATAACGCAGCGGAAATAAATACCCCTAGAAACTTTTCCTATTCATGAAAATCGCAAATGAAATGAAATAAATATATTCAAACACAAGCTTAGCCTTTAGTTAACAACACTGTCATCTCAGATTTTCAAAATATACGTTACAGCCAACGCTAGACAAGCATTTGTGTAAGTTTATCATGGCATAATGCTATGCTAGGCTCTGCTGGCAGCAGGCAACATTTTCACGAAAATAAGAAAAGCAACCAAATTAAATCATTTACCTTTGAAGAACTTCAGATGCTTTCACTGAGGAGACTCCCAGTTAGATAGCAAATGTTCCTTTTTTCCAAAAGTATAATTTTTGTAGGCGAAATAGCTCCCGTTTCTTCATCATGCTTGGCTGAGAAATCGACCGGAAAATGCTGCAACTATAATGCCAAACTTTTTTCAAAATGTGCTCCATAATATCGATAGAAACACGGCAAACGTTGTTTAGGATCCATCCTCAAGGTGTTTTTAACATATATATATTCGATAATATATCCGTCGAAGCAATTGGTTTCTCATAAGAAGCGATTGGAAAAATGGCTACCTCAGTATTTTACGCGAGATTTTCTGCGGGAGACACCCTGTGACCACATGCTATATATGGTCCCTTACAGCCATTCCTCAATGGAAATGCCTAGATTTTGGGGACACCTTGGGGAATACGTGGAAAACCTAAGCTCATTCGTAGCTCATTCACAGCCATATAAGGAGTCATTGGCATGAGGCAGTTTTGGTAGTTTGCTATTTACAACTTTTACTTTTACTTCACTACATTCCTAAAGAAAAGTATGTACTTTTTACTCCATACATTTTCCATGACACTCAAAAGCACTAATTACATTTTGAAGGCTTAACAGCACAGGACAAGGTTCCAATTTGAACACTTATCAAAAGAATATACCTGGTCATCCTACTGCCTCTGATCTAGCGGACTCACTAAACACGAATACTTCATTGGTAAATTATGTCTAAGTGTTGGAGTGTACCACTGGCTATCCGTAAATAAACAAAAACAAGAAGATTGTGCCGTCTGGTTTGCCTAATGTAAGGAATTTGAGGTTATTTATACTTTTCTTTTACTGTTGATATTTAAGTATATTTTAGCAATTACATTTAGTGTTGATACCTAAGTATGTTTAAAATACTTTGACTTTTACTGAAGTAATATTTTACTGGGTGACTTTCACTTTTACTTGAGCAATTTTCTATTACAGTATCTTTACTTTTCATCAAGTATTACAATTGTGTACTTTTTCCACCACTGTCAAGGACTTGCTCAGAATTTATTTCCCAGAGCAACCACTGCAGCATTCTAATTTGTCATGACAACATCAATATTGAAGTCGACATAAACCATATACGTATTTTCAGTTCATTATGAAATCCAGCGAGATCTTGCTGGATATCATCCAGGTTTAAACATATGTTGCTTTGGCTTTTCCAGTTGTATAGTGGTATTTTGTTGCCTTAGACGTTAGAGTCGTGTAGATGGATATAAATTGCACAGCCTAATAATGCTGCAAATACTCTGAACTAGGTCTTAATCCATTTTTCAAAATGTCAGTGCTTTGGTGGCAAAGCGTTAACAGTTTTCTGACAGTTGGTTAGCAATGGAGATCATTTCTCATCGTTACTTATTAGACATAATTAATTTGATTGCATGAAGGCAAGTGTCCACAAAGACCGTGAGATGCTTGGCAACAGATGACTCGAATGCAGAACTAGGCAGAGCTTGAGAGTGGACTGTTTGTCAGGTTTTGAACAAAAACCCAGGGATTGGTGGAGGGTTGTAGATTGTCTTGAAAACAGATTAATTTCTTTACTGAGCTGTATTTGCTAGATTCTATCTGGAAGAGGTAGAGGTCCAAGCTAACAAGGTCTTGGTGCTGGGTGCGCTAAGATAGTTGGTACAATTCCCGTAAGGGTCACTTGTACTGAACAACCAACATCTTTGGATAGGAATGTCTGCCAAATTACCATATAAAGCACTGAAAGTGTTTGGACCTTACAGTTTTTATTTATTTGTTGTTGAATTTTAACAGTGGATGAGCGGGTATAATTTTCTTTAACTAGCCAACAGTGTCACCCTATTTCTCTGACCTTATCTCCTCCTCATCCCTCTAACCTGCTGTGTTTACTCTTTGAAGGTCTTTCTTAGAACACCTCAATGATGTTAAGTGCACCAGTTGTGGATCAGACACTCTAGTTCTGGCACAGATTAAAATTCATTTCACACGCCTCCTACATGCTCACTCTCTGAGTTTAAGATTACTCTCTCAGAGCACTCCTCACAATGCTATTTGGCCAGGGAGCTGAGGGCTCTTCACAGCTCCCCTGAATCCCAGGCATGCAGCCCTCTAGTGTCTCCATCTCTCCCATGGATGCTTTGCTTCTTACATGACTCCATTAGCCCCAGCGCTCTAAGATGCCTTTTCAACAGTCACCATGCACATTGTGCCTCTGAACAGCTCCTAATCCCACTTCAATACGTATGTCCTTTCAATACACTGCTCTTAATCCCTCATTCACCACTAAATGTGTCATCATGTCCCTCAGTGGGGATCTACATGCCACTCAAAATACAGCAACAGGGAAGGAAGCTGTACAGTACTTTCAGAAAGTATTCAAAGACCCCTTGACTTTTTCCACATTTTGCTAAATTACAGCCTCATTTAAAATTATGAATAAAAAAAAAACTCAGCAATCTACACATATTGACAAATCAAAAACAGGTTTTTAGAATATTTTGCAAATCTATTAAAAATAAAAACAGAAATACCTTATTTACATAAGTAATCAGACCCTTTGCTATAAGGCTCGAAATTGAGCTCAGGTGCAACGTGTTTCCATTGATCGTCCTTGAGATGTTTCTACAACGTGATTGGAGTCCACCAGTGGTAAATCCAGTTGATTGGACATGATTTTGAAAGGCACACACTTGTCTATATACAGTGCCTTGCGAAAGTATTCGACCCCCTTGAACCTTGCGACCTTTTGCCACATTTCAGGCTTCAAACATAAAGATATAAAACTGTATTTTTTTGTGCAGAATCAACAACAAGTGGGACACAATCATGAAGTGGAATGACATTTATTGGATATTTCAAACTTTTTTAACAAATCAAAAACTGAAAAATTGGGCGTGCAAAATTATTCAGCCCCCTTAAGTTAATACTTTGTAGCGCCACCTTTTGCTGTGATTACAGCTGTAAGTCGCTTGGGGTATGTCTCTATCAGTTTTGCACATCGAGAGACTGACATTTTTTCCCATTCCTCCTTGCAAAACAGCTCGAGCTCAGTGAGGTTGGATGGAGAGCATTTGTGAACAGCAGTTTTCAGTTCTTTCCACAGATTCTCGATTGGATTCAGGTCTGGACTTTGACTTGGCCATTCTAACACCTGGATATGTTTATTTTTGAACCATTCCATTGTAGATTTTGCTTTATGTTTTGGATCATTGTCTTGTTGGAAGACAAATCTCCGTCCCAGTCTCAGGTCTTTTGCAGACTCCATCAGGTTTTCTTCCAGAATGGTCCTGTATTTGGCTCCATCCATCTTCCCATCAATTTTAACCATCTTCCCTGTCCCTGCTGAAGAAAAGCAGGCCCAAACCGTGATGCTGCCACCACCATGTTTGACAGTGGGGATGGTGTGTTCAGGGTGATGAGCTGTGTTTCTTTTACGCCAAACATAACATTTTGCATTGTTGCCAAAAAGTTCCACTTTAAACAACACTTTTTATGGATATCTTTAAGAAATGGCTTTCTTCTTGCCACTCTTCCATAAAGGCCAGATTTGTGCAATATACAACTGATTGTTGTCCTATGGACAGAGTCTCCCACCTCAGCTGTAGATCTCTGCAGTTCATCCAGAGTGATCATGGGCCTCTTGGCTGCATCTCTGATCAGTCTTCTCCTTGTATGAGCTGAAAGTTTAGAGGGACGGCCAGGTCTTGGTAGATTTGCAGTGGTCTGATACTCCTTCCATTTCAATATTATCGCTTGCACAGTGCTCCTTGGGATGTTTAAAGCTTGGGAAATATTTTTGTATCCAAATCCGGCTTTAAACTTCTTCACAACAGTATCTCGGACCTGCCTGGTGTGTTCCTTGTTCTTCATGATGCTCTCTGCGCTTTTAACGGACCTCTGAGACTATCGCAGTGCAGGTGCATTTATACGGAGACTTGATTACACACAGGTGAATTGTATTTATCATCATTAGTCATTTAGGTCAACATTGGATCATTCAGAGATCCTCACTGAACTTCTGGAGAGAGTTTGCTGCACTGAAAGTAAAGGGGCTGAATAATTTTGCACGCCCAATTTTTCAGTTTTTGATTTGTTAAAAAAGTTTGAAATATCCAATAAATGTCGTTCCACTTCATGATTGTGTCCCACTTGTTGTTGATTCTTCACAAAAAATGCAGTTTTATATCTTTATGTTTGAAGCCTGAAATGTGGCAAAAGGTCGCAAAGTTCAAGGGGGCCGAATACTTTCGCAAGGCACTGTATGATCCAACAGTTTACAGTGCATTTCAGAGCAAAAACCAAGCCATGAGGTTGAAGTAATTGCCTGAGCAATCTTGGGAGAAGAGCCTTGGTCAGAGAGGTGACCAAGAACCCAATGGTCACTCTGACAAAGCTCTAGAGTTCCTCTGTGGAGATGGGAGAACTTGTAGCAGGGACTCGGAGACTCGTCAGGATCAAGGCAAAGATGAACAGAGCAAAGTACAGAGAGATCATTGATGAAAACCTGCTTCAGAGCTCTCAGGACCTCAGACTGGGGTGATGGTTTACCTTCCAACAGGACAACGACCCTAAGCACACAGCCACGACACACAGCCATGGCTTCGGGACAAGTGTCTGAATGTTCTTGAGTGGCACAGCCAGAGCCCGGACTTGAACCCGAGCGAACATCTCTGGAGAGACAGCAACGCTCCCTATCAACCTGACAGAGCTTGCAAAAACATTTAAAAAACAGTTTTTGCTTTGTCATTATTGGGTTTTGTGTGTAGATTGATGAAAAAAAGAATAATTTAATCAATTTTAGAATAATGCTGTAACGTAACAAAATGTGGAAAAAGTCAAGGGGTCTGAATACTTTCCAAAGGCACTGTATATTGGGTGATGTTCAAGCCATTGCATTATCAGAGAAACACTCACAATGTTGAGCTGTGAGATCTATATGTAATTGTGACTGGAAATGACCCAAGCCAGGTTTGAGTGCCATAAATGCATTTTCAAGGACGCATGAATGGACTGTACAGACAGAGATGTGGTCCCACAGGTTTCCTCGTATGACTGTATCAACCCCTGATTCTAATCCCGACTAACAATAATCCACTGCATGGTGCCTGAAAAAGACACATACAGACTGACATATTTAGATGGACAGCTCTGTGATATGAGTGTTAGAGATGGGCGATGCCCCGGCCTTGTCTGTCGATAGATATGAACAGGACACATTCCACCTCACAGGCAACCAGCACCCATCACATGAACAACACTCAAGGCTGCAGTATACACCCATGTTTAAGAAGTGGCAATTCTAAAGAAGTGTCAACACTTGTGAATTAAGGCTGACTGTTTCCTGTCCGTGCAGTTCACACAGCTAATGGGATTTCACCCTGAGGTCTGACATTATTTACTCTAGTCAATTAATTTCCTTTGTGAAAATAGCCTTAAATTAAGAGCTCAACAAACCAAGAAGAGAACTGATACTTCACACTGAGCTCTGTGTATGCATGCGTGTTAGTTTTAGTTGTGTGTGTGTGTGTGTGTGTGTGTGTGTGTGTGTGTGTGTGTGTGTGTGTGTGTGTGTGTGTGTGTGTGTGTGTGTGTGTGTGTGTGTGTGTGTGTGTGTGTGTGAGGCGAGGAGGGGCGGTCTGTGCATATTTGTCAACAACAGCTGGTGCACGAAATCTAAGGAAGTCTCTAGATTTTGCTCACCTGAAGTAGAGTATATTGTGATAAATTGCAGGCCACACTACTTTCCTAGAGAATTTTCAGCTATTCTTTTCGTGGCTGTTTAATTACCACCACAGACAGATGCTGGCACTAAGACCGCACTCAGTCAGCTGTATAAGGAAATAAGCAAACAGGAAACCCCTCACCCAGAGGCGGCGCTCGTAGTAGCCGGAGACTTTAATGCAGGGAAACTTAAATCAGTTCTACCAAATTTCCATCAACATGTTAAATGGGAAAACCAGAAGGAAATAAATTCTAGATCACCTGTACTCCACGTACAAAGCTCTCCCTCACCATTCATTTGGTAAATCCGACCACAACTCTATCCTCCTGATTCCTGCTTACAAGCAAAAAGTAAAGCAGGAAGCACCAGTGATTTGGTCTATCAAAAAGTGGTCAGATGAAGCAGATGATGAACTACAGAACTGTTTTGCTATCAAAGACTGGAACATGTTCCGGGATTCTTCCGATGGCATTGAGGAGTACACCACATCAGTCACTGGCTTTATCAATAAGTGCATCGAGGACTTCGCCCCCACAGTGACTGTGCGTACATACCCCAACCAGAAGCCATGGATTACAGGCAACAATCGCACTGAGCTAAAGGGTAGAGCTGCCTCTTTCAAGGTGCGGGACTCTAACCCAGAATCTTACAAGAAATCCTGCTATGCCCTGCGACGAACCATCAAAGAGGCAAAGCATCAATACAGGGCTAAGATTGAATCATACTACACAGGCTCCGATGCTAGTCTTATGTGGCAGTGCATGCAAACTATTACAAACTACAAAGGGAAGTACAGCCGCGAGCTGCCCAGTGACACGAGCTTATCAGACTAGCTAAATCACTTCTATGCTCGCTTCGAGGCAAGCAACACCGAGGCATGCATGAGCATCAGCTGTTCCGGACGACTGTGTGATCACGCTCTCCATAGCTGACGTGAATAAGACCTTTTAACAGGTCAACATACACAAGGCTGCGGGGCCAGACGGATTACCAGGATGTGTGCGCCGGGCAAGTGCTGACCAACTGGCAAGTGTCTTCAGTGACATTTTCAACATGTCCCTGATTGAGTCTGTAATACCAACATGTTTCAAGCAGAACACCATAGTCCCTGTGCCCAAGAACACAAAGGCAACCTGCCTAAATAACTACAGACCTGTAGCACTCACGTCCGTAGCCATGAAGTGCTTTGAAAGGTTGGTAATGGCTCACATCAACAACATTATCCCAGAAACCCTAGACCCACTCCAATTTGCATACCGCCCAAACAGATCCACAGATGGTGCAATCTCTATTGCACTCTACACTGCCCTTTCCCACCTGGGCAAAAGGAACACTTATGTGAGAATGCTTTTCATTGACTACAGCTCAGCCTTCAACACCATAGTACCCTCAAAGCTCACCACTAAGCTAAGGATCCTGGGACTAAACACCTCAATCTGCAACTGGATCCTGGACTTCCTGATGGGCCGTCCCCAGGTGGTGAGGGTAGGTAGCAACACATCTGCCACGCTGATCCTCAACACTGGAGCTCCCCAGGGGTGCATGCTCAGTCCCCTCCTGTTCTCCCTGTTCACCCACAACTGCATGGCCAGGCATGACTCCAACACCATCATTAAGTTTGCAGAAGACACAACAGTGGTAGGCCTGATCACCAACAACGACAAGACAGCCTATAGGGAGGAAGTCAGAGACCTGGCCGGGTGGTGCCAGAATAACAACCTATCCCTCAACGTAACCAAGACTAAGGATATTATTGTGGACTACAGGAAAAGGAGGACTGAGCACGCCTCCATTCTCATCGACGGGGCTGTAGTGGAGCAGGTTGAGCGCTTCAAGTTCCTTTGTGTCCACATCAACAACAAACTAGAATGGTCCAAACACACTAAGACAGTCGTGAAGAGGGCACGACAAAGCCTATTCCCCCCAGGAAACTAAAAAGATTTGGCATGGGTCCTGAGATCCTCAAAAGGTTCCACAGCTGCAACATTGAGAGCATCCTTACTGGTTGCATCACTACCTGGTACGGCAATTGCTCGGCCTTTGACCGCAAGGCACTACAGAGGGTAGTGCGTACGGCCCAGTACATCACTGGGGCTAAGCTGCCTGCCAACCAGGACCTCTTTTTATTTCACCATTATTTAACCAGGTAGGCTAGTTGAGAACAAGTTCTCATTTGCAACTGCGACCTGGCCAAGATAAAGAATAGCAGTGTGAACAGACAACACAGAGTTACACATGGAGTAAACAATTAACAAGTCAATAACACAGTAGAAAAAAAGAGAGTCTACTGTATATACATTGTGTGCAAAAGGCATGAGGAGGTAGGCGAATAGTTACAATTTTGCAGATTAACACTGCTATGCTTTATGTGTGATAAATGATCAGATGGTCATGTACAGGTATTGGTGTGCAAAAGAGCAGAAAAGTAAATAAATAAAAACAGTATGGGGATGAGGTAGGTAAATTGGGTGGGCTATTTACCGATAGACTATGTACAGCTGCAGCGATCGGTTAGCTGCTCAGATAGCAGATGTTTGAAGTTGGTGAGGGAGATAAAAGTCTCCAACTTCAGCGATTTTTGCAATTCGTTCCAGTCACAGGCAGCAGAGAACTGGCGGCCAAATGAGGTGTTGGCTTTAGGGATGACCAGTGAGTTACACCTGCTGCAGCGCGTGCTACGGGTGGGTGTTGCCATCATGACCAGTGAACTGAGATAAGGCGGAGCTTTACCTAGCATGGACTTGTAGATGACCTGGAGCCAGTGGGTCTGGCGATGAATATGTAGCGAGGGCCAGCCGACTAGAGCATACAGGTCGCAGTGGTGGGTGGTATAAGGTGCTTTAGTGACAAAACGGATGGCACTGTGATAAACTGCATCCAGTTTGCTGAGTAGAGTGTTGGAAGCTATTTTGTCGATGACATCGCCGAAGTCGAGGATCGGTAGGATAGTCAGTTTTACTAGGGTAAGTTTGGCGGCGTGAGTGAAGGAGGCTTTGTTGCGGAATAGAAAGCCGACTATAGATTTGATTTTAGATTGGAGATGTTTGATATGAGTCTGGAAGGAGAGTTTGCAGTCTAGCCAGACACCTAGGTACTTATAGATGTCCACATATTTTAGGTCGGAACCATCCAGGGTGGTGATGCTAGTCGGGCATGCGGGTGCAAGCAGCGAACGGTTGAAAAGCATGCATTTGGTTTTACTAGCGTTTAAGAGCAGTTGGATGCCACGGAAGGAGTGTTGTATGGCATTGAAGCACGTTTGGAGGTTAGATAGCACAGTGTCCAAGGACGGGCCAGAAGTATACAGAATGGTGTCGTCTGCGTAGAGGTGGATCAGGGAATCGCCCGCAACAAGAGCAACATCATTGATATATACAGAGAAGAGAGTCGGCCCGAGAATTGAACCCTGTGGCACCCCCATAGAGACTGCCAGAGGACCGGACAACATGCCCTCTGATTTGACACACTGAACTCTGTCTGCAAAGTAGTTGGTGAACCAGGCAAGGCAGTCATCAGAAAAACCGAGGCTACTGAGTCTGCCGATAAGAATATGGTGATTGACAGAGTCAAAAGCCTTGGCAAGGTCGATGAAGACGGCTGCACAGTACTGTCTTTTATCGATGGCGGTTATGATATTGTTTAGTACCTTGAGCATGGCTGAGGTGCACCCGTGACCGGCTCGGAAACCAGATTGCACAGCGGAGAAGGTACGGTGGGATTCGAGATGGTCAGTGACCTGTTTGTTGACTTGGCTTTCGAAGACCTTAGATAAGCAGGGCAGGATGGATATAGGTCTGTAACAGTTCTGGTCCAGGGTGTCTCCCCCTTTGAAGAGGGGGATGACTGCGGCAGCTTTCCAATCCTTGGGGATCTCAGACGATATGAAAGAGAGGTTGAACAGGCTGGTAATAAGGGTTGCGACAATGGCGGCGGATAGTTTCAGAAATAGAGGGTCCAGATTGTCAAGCCCAGCTGATTTGTACGGGTCCAGGTTTTTGCAGCTCTTTCAGAACACCATAGTCCCTGTGCACCAGGCGGTGTCAGAGGAAGGCCCTAAAAATTGTCAAAGACCCCAGCCACCCCAGTAATAGACTGTTCTCTCTACTACCGCATGGCAAGCGGTACCGGAGTGCCAAGTCTAGGACAAAAAGGCTTCTCAACTGTTTTTACCCCCAAGCCATAAGACTCCTGAACAGGTAATGAAATGGCTACCCGAACTATTTGCATTGTGTGCCCCCCCCAACTCCTCTTTTTACGCTGCTGCTACTCTCTGTTTATCATATATGCATAGTCACTTTAACTATACATTCATGTTCATACCACCTCAATTGGGCTGACCAACCAGTGCTCCCGCACATTGGCTAACCGGGATATCTGCATTGTGTCCCACCACCCACCACCTGCCAACCCCTCTTTTACACTACTGCTACTCTCTGTTTATCATATATGCATAATCCCTTTAACCATATCTACATGTACATACTACCTCAATCAGCCTGACTAACCGGTGTATGTATGTAGCCTCGCTATTTCTATAGCCTTGCTACTGTATATAGCCTGTCTTTTTACTGTTGTTATATTTCTTTACCTACCTATTGTTCACCTAATACCTTTTTTGCACTATTGGTTAGATTCTGTAAGTAAGCATTTCACTGTAAGGTCTACCTGTTGTATTCAGCGCACGTGACAAATAAACTTTGATTTGTCTTTCCTTTAAAGATGATGTGAGATCATGGTTATTGTATTCTGCTTTGTGAGGGTACACTGTAATCTCTAAACTGTCAGGAACGAGTGAAGATATTCACAAAGAAACAAACACAAGTCTAAGGGTTGAACCACTGAAGTGGTGAGTGGACAGGCACTAGAGGCAGCTGAACACAGAACTGTAGGGAAGTATTCCTCCATCTGCATTCAAACCTAAAGACAGTAAATTATGACCATAAGGAACCACCTAATGGTAAAATAACATTCCATTTCTGTCCCCTATCAGGAATACCTATGATCAATGGCTGCAATCTTTCCCAAACCAAAGTATGCTGTTGCATGACTGATAAGCTAATGATATATGTTCCTCTGCTCGACAGATTGAGATGTCTGTCTTTCTGTGCCCAACACGAGGGTAGCCGCGGCAGCTCAACCTACAAATATGTGTTTCATTTCCCACATGGATTTTATCAGGCATCTGTGAAGAGATATATATATATTTCAACATCAAATAGAACATCAGCTTGAATGGTCATAGTGGGTCTTCAAGCTGATTTGATGGTGAAATATCTATATCTCTTGACTCTTGACGTCCTCTCACTGTCAACTGCATTTATTTTCAGCAAACTTAACATGTGTAAATATTTCTATGAACATAACAAGATTCAACAACTAAGACAAACTGAACAAGTTCCACAGACATGTGACTAAAATAAATGGAACAATGTGTCCCTGAACAAAAGGGGGATCAAAATCAAAAGTAACAGTCAGTATCTGGTGTGGCCATCAGCTGCATTAAGTACTGCAGTGCATCTCCTCCTCATGGACTGTACCCGATATTCCAGTTCTTGCTGAGAGATGTTACCCCACTCTTCCACCAATGCACCTGCAAGTTCCTGGACATTTCTGGGGGGAATGGCCCTAGTCCTCACCCTCCAATCCAACAGGTACCAGACGTGCTCAATGGGATTGAGATCCGGGCTCTTCGCTGGCCATAGCAGAGCACAGACATTCCTGTCTTGCAGGATATCATGCACAGAACGAACAGTATGGCTGGTGGCATTGTCATGCTGGAGGGTCATATCAGGATGAGCCTGCAGGAAGGGTATCACATGAGGGAGGAGGATGTCTTCCCTGTAACGCACAACGTTGAGATTGCCTGCTATGACAAGCTCTGTCCGATGATGCTGAGACACACCGCCCCAAACCATGATGAACCCTCTACCTCCAAATCAATCCTGCTCCAGAGTACAGGCCTCGGTGTAACGCTCATTCCTTCGACGATAAATGTGAATCTCAAATCAAATCAAATCAAATTGTATTCGTCACATACACATGGTTAGCAGATGTTAATGCGAATGTAGCGAAATGCTTGTGCTTCTAGTTCTGACAATGCAGTAATAACCAATGAGTAATCTAGCTAACAATTCCAAAACTACTACCATATACACAGAAGTGTAAAGGGATAAAGAATATGTACATAAAGATATATGAATGAGTGATGGTACAGAGCGGCATAGGCAAGATGCAGTAGATGGTATCGAGTACAGTATACACATATGAGATGAGTATGTAAACAAATTGGCATAGTTTAAAGTGGCTAGTGATACATGTATTACATAAAGATGCAGTAGATGATATAGAGTACAGTATATACGTATACATATGAGATAAATAATGTAGGGTATGTAAACATTATATTAAGTAGCATTGTTTAAAGTGGCTAGTGATATACAGTGCCTTGCGAAAGTATTCGGCCCCCTTGAACTTTGCGACCTTTTGCCACATTTCAGGCTTCAAACAAAGATATAAAACTGTATTTTTTTGTGAAGAATCAACAACAAGTGGGACACAATCATGAAGTGGAACGACATTTATTGGATATTTCAAACTTTTTTAACAAATCAAAAACTGAAAAATTGGGCGTGCAAAATTATTCAGCCCCCTTAAGTTAATACTTTGTAGCGCCACCTTTTGCTGCGATTACAGCTGTAAGTCGCTTGGGGTATGTCTCTATCAGTTTTGCACATCGAGAGACTGACATTTTTTCCCATTCCTCCTTGCAAAACAGCTCGAGCTCAGTGAGGTTGGATGGAGAGCATTTGTGAACAGCAGTTTTCAGTTCTTTCCACAGATTCTCGATTGGATTCAGGTCTGGACTTTGACTTGGCCATTCTAACACCTGGATATGTTTATTATTGAACCTTTCCATTGTAGATTTTGCTTTATGTTTTGGATCATTGTCTTGTTGGAAGACAAATCTCCGTCCCAGTCTCAGGTCTTTTGCAGACTCCATCAGGTTTTCTTCCAGAATGGTCCTGTATTTGGCTCCATCCATCTTCCCATCACTTTTAACCATCTGCCCTGTCCCTGTTGAAGAAAAGCAGGCCCAAACCATGATGCTGCCACCACCATGTTTGACAGTGGGGATGGTGTGTTCAGGGTGATGAGCTGTGTAGATTTTACGCCAAACATAACGTTTTGCATTGTTGCCAAAAAGTTCAATTTTGGTTTCATCTGAAATACCAGAGCACCTTCTGCTGCCACCACCATGTTTGACACATGTTTGGTGTGTCTCCCAGGTGGCTTGTGGCAGACTTTAAACAACACTTTTTATGGATATCTTTAAGAAATGGCTTTCTTCTTGCCACTCTTCCATAAAGGCCAGATTTGTGCAATATACGACTGATTGTTGTCCTATGGACAGAAAAGAAAAAAAGTTTGAAATATCCAATAAATGTCGTTCCACTTCATAATTGTGTCCCACTTGTTGTTGATTCTTCACAAAAAAATACAGTTTTATATCTTTATGTTTGAAGCCTGAAATGTGGCAAAAGGTCGCAAAGTTCAAGGGGGCCGAATACTTTCGCAAGGCACTGTATTTTACATCAATTCCCATTGTTAAAGTGGCTGGAGTTGAGTCAGTGTGTTGGCAGCAGCCACTCAATGTTAGTGGTGGCTATTTAACAGTCTGATGGCCTTGAGATAGAAGCTGTTTTTCAGTCTCTCGGTCCCAGCTTTGATGCACCTGTACTGACCTCGCCTTCTGGATGATAGCGGGGTGAACAGGCAGTGGCTCGGGTAGTTGTTGTCCTTGATGATCTTTATGGCCTTCCTGTAACATCGGGTGGTGTAGGTGTCCTGGAGGGCAGGTAGTTTGCCCCCGGTGATGCGTTGTGCAGACCTCACTACCCTCTGGAGAGCCTTACGGTTGTGGGTGGAGCAGTTGCCGTACCAGGCGGTGATACAGCCTGACAGGATGCTCTCGATTGTGCATCTGTAGAAGTTTGTGTGCTTTTGGTGACAAGCCAAATTTCTTCAGCCTCCTGAGGTTGAAGAGGCGCTTCTGCGCCTTCTTCACGATGCTGTCTGTGTGGGTGGACCAATTCAGTTTGTCTGTGATGTGTACGCCGAGGAACTTAAAACTTACTACCCTCTCCACTACTGTTCCATCGATGTGGATAGGGGGGTGTTCCCTCTACTGTTTCCTGAAGTCCACAATCATCTTCTTAGTTTTGTTGACGTTGAGTGTGAGGTTATTTTCCTGACACCACACTCCGAGGGCCCTCACCTCCTCCCCGAATCTGACCATCACACAAGGTGAGACAAAACCGCGTCTAGTCAGGGAAGAGCACTTTTTGCCAGTCCTGTCTGGTCCAACGACGGTGGGTTTGTGTCCATAGGCGATGTTGAGGGCCGGCACGCCCTCAGTCCAGCCTCTCTTAGCCTATTGCGGATAGTCTGAGCACTGACAAAGTGATTGTGCATTTCTGGTGTAACTCGGGCAGTTGTTGTTGCCATCCTGTACCTGTCCCGCAGGTGTGATGTTCAGATGTACCGATCCTATGCAGGTGTTGTTACACGTGGTCTGCCACTGCGAGGACGATCAGCTATCCATCCTATCTCCCTGTAGCACTGTCTTAGGCGTCTCACAGTACGGACATTGCAATTTATTGCGCTGGCCACATCTGCAGTCCTCGTGCCTCCTTACAGCACGCCTTAGGCACGTTCACGCAGATGAGCAGGAACTCTAGTGTTAGGAGAATCTTCTCCCCTTAGGCCTGGCAAGTCTGAGAGAAAGATACTGTACTAAAAACAAATAGGTGCATTTTTAGCAACACCAAAGTGGGATCATAACTTTGAGTAGGCTGTAGTTGTGATGCGGGGGTAGCGCCTTTGAGGGGTGTTTACAAATATGACAGGACTACAAGCTATTAGTGGCCATTTATTTTAATGAGGGTCACTTGACTGTGCTCTTTATCAGGCTTACTGACAGTCTGTTGAATATGTGTAAGCCACGTGTCACCTCCGAAACCCCTTCGAACGAAAACGCAAATATTATACTAATTACGATTAAGTCACACAGCGGTGGATTACTGCTCTGTTCAAAGGTTTTGTTTGGAGTCATTGTGACTCTCTCAATTGTAAAGTTAATTCCCATTCCCTGGGATTTGATAAAGTCCCTCCGATGTATTAGCCTACAAGATGGTGCTGACTATGGCTGTAGTGCATGGCATGGCTGCAGCGTAGCAGGGCTGTAGTGTAGGATCGCTGCAGTTTAACAGGGCTGCAGTGTAGTAGTGCTGTAGTGTAGGATGGCTGCAGTGTAGGATGGCTGCAGTGTAGGATGGCTGCAGTTTAGCAGGGCTGCAGTGTAGCAGGGCTGAAGTGTAGGATGGCTGCAGTGTAGTAGTGCTGTAGTGTAGGATGGCTGCAGTTTAGCAGGGCTGCAGTGTAGCAGTGCTGTAGTGTAGGATGGCTGCAGTGTAGGATGGCTGCAGTGTAGCAGGGCTGTAGTGTAGGATGGCTGCAGTGTAGGAGGGCTGTAGTGTAGCAGGGCTGTAGAGTAGGATGGCTGCGGTTTAGCAGGGCTGCAGTGTAGCAGTGCTGAAGTGTAGGATGACTGCAGTATAGCAGGGCTGAAGTGTAGCAGTGCTGTAGTGTAGCAGGGCTGTAGTGTAGCAGTGCTGTAGCAGTGCTGTAGTGTATCAAAGCTGTAGTGTAGCAGTGCTGTAGTGTAGCAGGGCTGTAGTGTATCAAGGCTGTGGTGTATTAAGGCTGTGGTGTATCAGGGCTGTAGTGTAGCAGTGATGTAGTGTATCAAGGCTGTAGTGTACCAGTGCTGTAGTGTAGCAGGGCTGTAGTGTAGCAGGGCTGTAGTGTATCAAGGCTGTAGTGTATCAAGGCTGTAGTGTAGCAGGGCTGTAGTGTTTCAAGGCTGTTGTGTATCAAGGCTGTAGAGTATCAAGGCTGTAGTATAGCAAGGCTGTTGTGTATCAAGGCTGTAGTGTATCAAGGCTGTGGTGTATCAGTGCTGTAGTGTAGCAAGGCTGTAGTGTAGCAGTGCTGTAGTGTAGCAGTGCTGTAGTGTAGCAGGGCTGTAGTGTATCAAGGCTGTGGTGTAGCAGTGCTGTAGTGTAGCAGGGCTGTAGTGTAGCAGTGCTGTAGTGTATCAAAGCTGTAGTGTAGCAGTGCTGTAGTGTAGCAGTGCTGTAGTGTAGCAGGGCTGTAGTGTATCAAGGCTGTGGTGTATCAGGGCTGTAGTGTAGCAGTGATGTAGTGTATCAAGGCTGTAGTGTTTCAAGGCTGTTGTGTATCAAGGCTGTAGTGTATCAAGGCTGTAGTGTAGCAGGGCTGTAGTGTATCAAGGCTGTGGTGTATCAGTGCTGTAGTGTAGCAAGGCTGTAGTGTATCAAGGCTGTAGTGTAGCAGTGCTGTAGTGTATCAGTGATGCAGTGTATCAAGGCTATAGTGTATCAAGGCTATAGTGTATCAAGGCTATAGTGTAGCAGGGCTGTAGTGTATCAAGGCTGTAGTGTAGCAGTTATGTAGTGTAGCAGTGCTGTAGTTTAGCAGGGCTGTAGTGTAGCAGTTGTGTAGTGTAGCAGTGCTGTGGTGTAGCATGGCTGTGGTGTAGCATGGCTGTGGTGTAGCATGGCTTTGGTGTAGCATGGCTGTGGTGTAGCAGTTCTGTAGTGTATCAAGGCTGTAGTGTAGCAGTGCTGTAGTGTAGCAGGGCTGTAGTGTAGCAGTTATGTAGTGTAGCAGTGCTGTAGTTTAGCAGGGCTGTAGTGTAGCAGTTGTGTAGTGTAGCAGTGCTGTTGTGTAGCAGTTATGTAGTGTAGCAGTGCTGTGGTGTAGCAGTTATGTAGTGAAGCAGTGCTTTAGTTTAGCAGGGCTGCAGTGCAGCAGTTATGTAGTGTAGCAGTTATGTAGTGTAGCAGTTGTGTAGTGTATCATTGCTGTAGTTTAAGAGGGCTGTAGTTTAGCAGTTATGTAGTGTAGCGGTGCTGTAGTTTAGCAGTTATGTATTGTAGTTCTGTAGTTTAGCAGTTATGTAGTGTAGCAGTGCTGTAGTTTAGCAGTTATGTATTGTATCAGTGCTGTAGTTTAGCAGTTATGTATTGTAGTTCTGTAGTTTAGCAGTTATGTAGTGTAGCAGTGCTGTAGTTTAGCAGTTATGTAGTGTAGCAGTGCTGTAGTTTAGCAGTTATGTATTGTATCAGTGCTGTAGTTTAGCAGTTATGTAGTGTAGTTCTGTAGTTTAGCAGTTACGTATTGTAGCAGTGCTGTAGTTTAGCAGTTACGTATTGTAGCAGTGCTGTAGTTTAGCAGTTATGTAGTGTAGCAGTGCTGTAGTTTAGCAGTTATGTATTGTATCAGTGCTGTAGTTTAGCAGTTATGTAGTGTAGCAGTGCTGTAGTTTAGCAGTTATGTAGTGTAGCAGGGCTGTAGTTTAGCAGTTATGTAGTGTAGCAGGGCTGTAGTTTAGCTGTTATGTATTGTAGCAGGGCTGTAGTTTAGCAGTTATGTAGTGTAGCAGGGCTGTAGTGTAGGAAGGCTGTAGTGTAGAATGGCTGTAGTGTAGCATGGTTGTAGTGTAGCATTGCTGTATTGTATTATGGTTGTAGTGTAGCAGAGATGTAGCCGTAGCAGATGCAGTCTCAGTAGGGGTCAGTGCAGCCCAAAAGAGAGGGCAGCTCTGTCCCCTTAACTCCACACCACAGGCATATTCCTGTTCCTTGGACACGCTGCAGCCAATTTAGCACTCGCTGCAAGTGTCCTTCCTGCCACAGAGTGCTATTCATCGCTCTCATTATCGTCCGACTGAGACACGTTTTGTAAAGAACAGGACGGGGGAGGGAGCAGGGATTGAGTCATCATGCTCGTCCAATCAGAATGGGCCCCAGGTCTAACTATAGACTAAGGTGTTGTTGGGGGCCGGATGAAAGGGGAATTGTGGCATGAGTAAGGGTTTGCATAGTGTAGAGAGCTTAGTTGCATGGGCTAGCTGCCGTGCATTATTACTGGTCCATCCAAAACCTATTGCAAATTATATGATTTAGGTTTTAGTGCTTAAACATCTAATTAGCACTAGGATTTAGAATGGGCCATACTGAAATTGAAATATTACATAACATGTTAATTTACCATCAAGAAGCCTCCCCTTATGCTCTAGCCATAGTAGTAGCTAAGTCAAGAAACAGATATGCTTATGCAAATGCCAGGGAATGCACAGGGCAGTCTGGACACTGTTTTTGAGGGAGAAGAGCTAGTCAGCGGAGGACATAGAGAACCTTGATATGCTCTAGTCCCAAATACACACACACATGCACACACACACATCCTTTAACCTGATAGCCTGTCCCTCCTCACCCCTCCTTCCTAATGTTGACAGCGTGGAAACCGCCTGATGTGCTCTGAACACCAAATCAGGTTAAGTCTCTGCTCTGCCGTCTCCTCTGTGCAAGAACGCTTCGTTTATCTCACTCAGACAAGCGCCTCAGGATCAACTGAATTTTCACTCTCTCCCTGACTCAGCCCATATTACAAAAATGGTAATACTTGCATTATATGATCAAGATGTTGAAATCACTGATCGTTTGGAATATTCACAAGGTTATGTTGTGTTTTTCTCACTTTGCCCATAATCAAATCAAATCACATTTTATTGGTCACATACACATTGTTAGCAGATGTTAATGCGAGTGTTGCGAAATGCTTGTGCTTCTAGTTCCAACAGTGCAGTAATATCTAACAGGTAATCGAACAATTCCATAACAACTACCTTATACACACAAATGTAAAGGGATGGAATAGGAATATGTACGCACATATATATATATATATATATATATATATATATATATATACAGTATATGGATGAGCGATGGCCTAGCGGCATAGGCAATATGCAATAGATGGTATAAAATACGGTATATACATATGAGATGAGTAATGTAAGATATGTAAACATTATTAAAGTGGTATTATTTAAAGTAACTAGTGATACATTAACAAAAGTTGCCAATGATTTGCATCTGTGTGTAGGCAGCAGCCTCTCTGGGTTAGTGATGGATGTTTATTAACAGTCTGATGACTTTGAGATAGAAGCTGTTTTTCAGTCTCTCTGTCCCAGCTTTGATGCACCTGTAGTGACCTCACATTCTGGATGATAGCGGGGTGAACAGACAGTGGCTCGGGTGGTTGTTGTCCTTGATGATCTTTTTGGCCTTCCTGTGACATCGGGTGGTGTAGGTGTCCTGGAGGGCAGGTAGTTTGCCCCCGGTGATGCGCTGTGCAGACCGCACCACCCTCTGGAAAGCCTTGCGGTGGATGGTGGTGCAGTTGCCATACCAGGCGGTGATACAGCCCGACAGGATGCTCTCAATTGTGCATCTTTAAAAGTTTGCCAGGGTTATAGGTGACAAGCTAAATTTCTTCAGCCTCCTGAGGTTGAAGAGGCGCTGTTCATCACCACACTGTCTGTGTGGGTGAACCATTTCAGTTTGTCTATGATGTGTACGCCGAGGAACTTTCCACCTTCTCCACTACTGTCCCGTTGATGTGGATAGGGGGGTGCGCCCTCTGCTGTTTCCTAAAATCCACGATCATCTCCTTTGTGTTGTTGATGTTGAGTGAGAGGTTGTTTTCCTAACACCACACTCCGAGTGCCCTCACCTCCTCCCAGTAGGCTGTCTCGTCAGTGTTGGTAATCAAGCCCACTACTGTTGTGTGGTCTGCAAACTTGATGATTGAGTTGGAGGCGTGCATGGCCTCGCAGTTATGGGTGAACAGGGAGTACAGGAGGGGGCTGAGCACGCACCTTTGTGAGGCCTCAGTGTTGAGGATCAGCTAAGTGGAGATGTTGTTTCCGTCAGAAAGTCCGGGACCCAATTGCACGGGGCAGGGTTGAGACCCAGGGCCTCAAACTTAATAACGAACAGCATTCTTACATACAGTGCCTTGCGAAAGTATTCGCCCCCCTTGAACTTTGCGACCTTTTGCCACATTTCAGGCTTCAAACATAAAGATATAAAACTATATTTTTTTGTGAAGAATCAACAACAAGTGGGACACAATCATGAAGTGGAACAACATTTATTGGATATTTCAAACTTTTTTAACAAATCAAAAACTGAAAAATTGGGCGTGCAAAATTATTCAGCCCCTTTACTTTCAGTGCAGCAAACTCTCTCCAGAAGTTCAGTGAGGATATCTGAATGATCCAATGTTGACCTAAATGACTAATGATGATAAATACAATCCACCTGTGTGTAATCAAGTCTCCGTATAAATGCACCTGCACTGTGATAGTCTCAGAGGTCCGTTAAAAGCGCAGAGATCATCATGAAGAACAAGGAACACACCAGGCAGGTCCGAGATACTGTTGTGAAGAAGTTTAAAGCTGGATTTGGATACAAAAAGATTTCCCAAGCTTTAAACATCCCAAGGAGCACTGTGCAAGCGATAATATTGAAATGGAAGGAGTATCAGACCACTGCAAATCTACCAAGACCTGGCCGTCCCTCTAAACTTTCAGCTCATACAAGGAGAAGACTGATCAGAGATGCAACCAAGAGGCCCATGATCACTCTGGATGAACTGCAGAGATCTACAGCTGAGGTGGGAGACTCTGTCCATAGGACAACAATCAGTCGTATATTGCACAAATCTGGCCTTTATGGAAGAGTGGCAAGAAGAAAGCCATTTCTTAAAGATATCCATAAAAAGTGTTGTTTAAAGTTTGCCACAAGCCACCTGGGAGACACACCAAACATGTGGAATAAGGTGCTCTGGTCAGATGAAACCAACGAGGAATGGGAAAAAATGTCAGTCTCTCGATGTGCAAAACTGATAGAGACAAACCCCAAGCGACTTACAGCTGTAATCGCAGCAAAAGGTGGTGCTACAAAGTATTAACTTAAGGGGGCTGAATAATTTTGCACGCCCAATTTTTCAGTTTTTGATTTGTTAAAAAAGTTAGAAATATCCAATAAATGTCGTTCCACTTCATGATTGTGTCCCACTTGTTGTTGATTCTTCACAAACAAATACAGTTTTATATCTTTATGTTTGAAGCCTGAAATGTGGCAAAAGGTGGCAAAGTTCAAGGGGGCCGAATACTTTCGCAAGGCACTGTAGGTATTCCTCTTGTCCAGATCGGATAGGGCAGTGTGATGGCAAATGCATCGTCTGTGGACCTGTTGGGGCGGTATGCAAACTGAAGTGGGTCTAGGGTGGCAGGTAAGGTGGAGGGGATATGATACTTGACAAGTGTCTCAAAGCACTTCATGATGACAGAAGTGAGTGCTACTGAGCGATAGTCATTTAGTTCAGTTATCTTTGCCTTCTTTGGTACGGGAACAATGGTGGCTATCTTGAAGCATGTGGGGACAGCAGACTGGGATAGGGAGTGATTGAATATGTCCGTAAACACACCAGCCAGCTTGTCTGCACATGCTCTGAGGACGTGGCTAGGGATGCTGTCTGGGATGCCGTCTGTGCCCTTGAAAGTATCTGTAGTGTAAAATAAGGAAAAACTGACGATTACAGTAGATGAAAACATGTTTGAAGCACATAATCATTCTAATCAAATTACCTTAGCAAATTGAACCATTTGGCAATGTGCAGAGCATTAAATTATTATATGTTAATGACAGAATCAAATGCAAAGAGGCTGCCTTGGACTCAGTTCCTAAGTTTTTGGCCCTGTGCCTGTGGTGTAGCGAGATAGAACAGGGGAATGTTTGTTGAACTGACATGTGGACTAGCACATGCCCATCTCTCACTGGGCGGATTAACTGCATTCCCCCAGGTAATCCGATCTCTCTCACCTGATTTGCCGACTACACAGCGCTTTAAAGTCCCACTTTTACACCTCTGACCTTCCGGGGGTTGCTTGCTTCTCACAAAGGACCAAATCATGGCTCAGGCTGTGTTTGACTCGCTGTGTTATCGGCTGCTGCAGGCAATCGGAATGGCTCAGTCATTTAAAGTGGTGGCCGTGAACTAGACAAAGGGAGAGGAGACCTTTAGATGGGTTACACTGAGAGCAGCTCGACTTACTCAGGTTCAGGTTGTTCACTGGATTGACTGTTATACCCCCTATGGTATCTGTGGTGTCATACATGTGTATTCTGCCTGCTATGGTTCTATTGCTGCCAGTGATGTATAAAAGCCCTGTGCTGTACTACTAACAACATGTATTTATGGTATAAATATAGATTAAGTTGATCTGCATGGTGAAGGCAATATATTCAAGGTGCCTAAATGCCTAAAAAGGGAAGTTGAGAGAGAAAAATACAACAAATGCTGTCTGTGACATCCCACATCTGGACACAGGCAGGTGACAACCATATTAAATACCTGAGTGTCCCAGTCAGCCAATTACATACTTTGCTGTGTGTTCAGCTCTGAATGGAATCACTGATTTATGTTTGCAATATGCATTAGACTCACTTTGGTATGAGTAGACCCTTCTTTGATCATTCATACTGTATTCTCACGCAATTCTATTAAATAATGCAGGATAATGATCTTGAAAAGCATTTTTTTTCAAAAGCTTGAATAGCTTAATGATGATTGGCTGTTGTTGTCAATAATGCACACACTAGTCATTGTTTGTCAGGTTCATAGTTCTTAACGAGATCGTTCGGCCCCTCTTGGTTGAATTAATTAAAACATAATCTCCCTTGATTGCGACAGCCTCTCGCTATCAAGATGGCGTCCCTTCGACAAGTGCTTGTTTGTTAACTTGGGCGCTAATAATGTTTTAGTCAGTGGGGTACTGAGTCTCTAACCGGATGTTTTCATTTCAATCACACTGCCGTTTGCATGCAAGAATAATTACTTGTGATTGTCCTCTGGTGACACCACATATCACAGTTACAGCAAAGGTCGCCAAAGAGAAGAGATGGAGATAAACAAGAAATGTGCTGTTTCCGGTCAGCAGCGTTACAGGGTTACTTTCAAACTAATCTTATCACACTTGCTTCACTTTGCCAGCATCTCCAATTGACACCAATGATTAGCAACAGTTCCTTCAAAAATAATTCACACCCTTTGACTTTTTCCACATTTTCTTGTGATACAGCCTGAATTTAAAGATGTGATATGCAGAAATTGCTACTCAATTTCCTGGTTGCTAAAATTCTAATAGTTCAACTATTTTCAGTGTATGACAAAACAAGTAATATATAGTGTAGAGAATTATTGTACTGTTTATACTGCTATGAAATGTTTTTTTTCAGCTTTTTGAAGCTGGTGTACAAAACCTAAAGAACAAGATGCAAAAATCAAATCTAAGAACGGCAAGCATACAAATAGCGCATGTAGAACAGATCTACTACTTCTTAGACTTGCTTTCAATGAGAATGACATCTTTAACCTCTAGGGTATGTGGGACGCTAGCGTCCCACCTGGCCAACATCCAGTGAGATTGCAGAGTGCCAAATTCATATACAGAAATACTCATTATAAAAATTCAGAAAATATACAACTATTAAACATAGGTTTAAAGATGAACTTCTTGTGAATCCAACCACGGTGTCAGATTTAAAAAATGCTTTACGGCGAAAGCATACCTTACAATTATTTGAGAACATAGCCCAGCAGACAAATCATTACAAACAGTAACCAGCCAAGTAGAAGAGTTACACAAGTCTGAAATAGAGATAAAATTAATCCCTTACCTTTGATGATCTTCATATGGTGGCCCGCAGAAGACATTCCTTTACTCAATAAATGTTCCTTTTGTTCGATAAAGTCTCTTTATATCCAAAAACCTAAATTTTGTTCGTTTTTTCTTCAGTAATCCACAAGCTCAAACTCAGTCAAAACAGGCAGACAAAAAAAATCTAATTTGTATCCGTAAAGTTCATAGAAACATGTCAAACGATGTTTATATTCAACCCTCAGGTTGTTTTTAGCCTAAATGATATATAATATTTCAACCTGATAATAACGTCGTCAATATAAAAGGTAAAGAAGAAAGGCACTCTCTCGGGATTGCGCATGAAAAAGCCCTGTGACACGGTAGGGTCCACTTATTCAGACTGGTCTTACTCCCTCATTTATCAGAATACAAGCCTGAAACAATTTCTAAAGACTGTTGACATCTAGTGGAAGGCATAGGAACTGCAATTTGAGTCCTAAGTCAACGGATACTCTAATTGCATTGAATAGAAAACCACAAAACCCCTCCCCCAAAATTAAGTTAGTTTCCTTACCCTATAAGCAGTCTGTGGATACCAATGCATGCTTTGGTTTTGTTTACCTGGTTACAGTTTCAAATGCAAACTTTTTAGCATGCAAGTCAATGATACCTATATTAGCATGTTTGCACTTCATGTCCAAATTATATTATTTAACTTCATTGAGTTAATCAATCTTTTTATACTTTATAATGACATGAACCCAAAATGCGAATAATGCTAATGCTAATGCTAATATAGGTACCGTTACATTGGATTTGTGCCACGCATTTGAAACAGTGGCCATGGATTTCTGTCATAACTTGTCCAAAGTCTACGTATAGAAACCAATATGTAATTTGGGTGAACTATGCCTTTAACGTTGAGGGGGAAAAATCTTGACACTTTTCCTACCTAATAGCAGGAACAGCCTAATCTAGTGTTCAGAACCTGGTTATACCAGGATGTATTATGTGACATAAACCTAAAATCTTCAATTACTAATTTCTCTGAACAAGGTAAAAAAGAAACATCACCAAATTTGCTGGGAATATATTACATTGTATGAAGAAACAATAATTCAAACCCCATCTCCATACTACTTGTCAGACATAGAAAACTGATACTGTATACTGGTTGTTGGTTTAGGTTGGCATGGGGTCTGGGGGGTCCATTGGTGGCTTTTTAATTTATTTTGGGATTCCTCATGTCCTACTCATTGGTAGAAAAACGTTTGTTCCAAATGTGATGCTGGGTACTGTATTTATTTTATATTATATGAATCCTATCAATTCAAATGACCAATGTGGGTGCAATCAATTAGATTAATTTCTCAGAAATCAGATTATACTGCAACAAAATAATTTCGCAGCAATGCTAGTCTAAAGAAATTATTTTAAAACAATCTGAGATGGTTGGTGTCAATATCGTGTGCCTATTTGAGGTGTATCAACCCATACTAAGAGCAGTTCAGCTCTTAGAAGTCTGAGCAGTCAGGTCTGTTTCATGTCTCTCCATCCCATCCTCACTCCCAAAGTTTAAAGAGGGGATGTCACCTCTTAAAATCTTGTTAATCTACCCATCGTGACCAATTTCAAAAAGACTTTACAGAGAAAGCGTAACATATGATTATGTTAAGTCAGAGACTAGTCACACAAACACACATCTGTTTTCCGGCCAAAGAGAGGAGTCACAAAAAGCAGAAATAGAGATAAAATTAATCACTAACCTTTGAGGATCTTCAACAGATGGCACTCATAGGACTTCATGTTATACAATACGTATGTTTTGTTTGATAAAGTTCCTATTCATACACAAAAATCTCAGTTTACATTGGCGCGTTATTGTTCAGTAATGTTTTGCTTCCAAAACATCCAGTGATTTTGCAGAGAGCCACACCAATTTACAGAAATAGTCATCATAAACTTTGTGTTCCTCCATGTGCTCCTTAAAAATAACGGTGGATATATGGCAAGTTTGCCTATATGATGTCTGGAACATTGTCAAGGTAGCACATGAAAACATTACATACCACAATGGAAACAGGGCTTACCTATGTGGTTGTGAAGTTCCTCAACTTTCAGAACGCAGTATTGCATGCGTCTTTCAACAGTCACGCTGCTAACATTCAGAAATAGACAGAAAATCCTAATTTGGAGTTTTGATTGCATGCTGTGTGCTGAGGGACTTGGACAAATGTCATCAGCTGATTTGAGGTAATGTGTGTGATTATGGATATGTTAGATCCTGCACTTAAGATGTTGAAGACAACATCTCAGAAAGACAAAGCATCCAGACAGGCTTATATTTTAATCATATTTGAGTTCTTAAGCTTGCAGAGTATGTTCCATATTCAGGAAGTCAGTGTGTATATTATCTGAAGAGTAGGGGCATGCTTTAGAGTGGGATTAAGTGTCTTAGTACTCACTTTAGTAGAGGGGGGAATAATGGGTATATTGCCAATTTTCATTTATGCCAAGTTATGGTTCTTCTCAAAATCATATGCAACCTTATACTTGTGTCCATGAGGCTGACAGAATGTCATAAAGTAGGTTCCTTTGTGAGATATACTGTACTATCACAGGACACATGTTATTCTTAGCAGGACTTGGCCCCATACACTAAACAACGCCCGTAACAGATTCCAGACATAGAAAACCGAGACTGTGGACCAATGTTGATTTTCGAAAAAGAAAACACAGTTTGCTGACTTCGATCTGCCTCAAAAGAACAAGATGACCGACTTTTAACACTGTTGAATACGCATACATTCCTTAAATTCCTTTAACTTATTGTAACCTACTTTCTTTACATTGCATTGCTAATCTCTACACGAGGATTGGTTTAGTAGCCTGCTATATGTGTTTGTTGAGAGTCCCAAACCTAAATTGGTGTGTAGCATTAATGGTCGATCCCAGGAAACCATTTGATTTATTAGATTCAGGGAACCAGCCCGTCTGTCTCTGTGAAAGCATCTTGTGGGAGGCAGAATCTACTAACAAATGGAGCAAATTCAATGCATACTCCCCACCAATGCATGCTAATGAGAATGATGTCCTGCTAATTGCCAACATGTGTGCTTCAAAGAAGTTAATGTGCCTCTTTTCTGTTTTCTTGGCTCTTGCAGATGTTAACGAATGCGAGAAAGAACCGTGTAAAAATGGGGGCATCTGCACAGATCTGGTTGCCAATTACTCTTGTGAATGCCCTGGGGAGTACATGGGAAGGAACTGCCAATACAGTAAGTGCTGTGTCTTTCATGATCACCCTTGCCTGGCTCTTCTGCGTACAACTGATGACGTTGGTAGCTAGTGCTGGCAAACAGGGCAAGAGCATTCTTTCATTTTGTGAGGGCTTTAGGTAATGGGATTGTTCCATCTACACCTCTCTATCCATCTTTCTGCATCTAAATCCCCAAGCGTCTTCTTCTGTGTGCTGTGGAGATTGTTGTCAGGATTCAGGGTTGTTCAAGATGAGACTGACTTTGACAAAAGCTCCTACATGATTGCAGACAGACAATCAATGAGGAAGATGTTGCAAGAGACACACACACATGCATACATATTCTTAACCTTACCCAGACATCACCAGACATAGTCCCTGTGTAGGGACAGGCACAATCTCTTATAGTTACAGCAATGTGCTAGTTTTGAGTAGTCCGGTGGGAGCTGAACTGAATATTTTATAACTCAGACATTGGAGCAACTTGTGGCACCATCTAGCAGAAATTTTTGTAAAAGAGAAGGAAAAGATGTTGCCAGAGAATGTACAATATGCAGTCAAGTACAGCTGCGGTGGTTTAGTATTAAAGTTGTTGTTGAAAACGATAAGTCCACACACATTTATGTATAATTGGTTCTTGTGCTTTAATAATTTACCTGTAGAGTGCAATCTTCTATTATTGTCTTACAGTATGATCATATACTACATAATTTCACAGTGTGTGGCTATGAGAAATGTTTGGGCTTTAGTTTGAAACATCTTGCCATGACATCACAACCAACACATGGATAAACCACTCATCAAAAACAATGATGACAAAGTTTTTTTCAGAAATGCATACTGAAGCATAGTTCCTGGAAGAAGACTAATAATTTCCTTCATTTCCTGTCTCTTATTTTGTGGTGAGTCAAATAAGTGAAGTCACTCATTAACAATTTTCCGGCATATCCCCCTTAGCATTGCTTATTCATAGCAACCCCTTCATATCAGTTATCAGAACACAGTTATGCAACCACAGTTTTGAGTTTAAAGATGATTACCCACTTATTTGATAAGCATCAATATTGGAAATATGGCACCACAGTGGATACCATTTCCACCAGCAATGTTTGGTCTTTTTGACGCATTCAGAGCCCAGTTCTGATTTCCGATCTGTATTTTTATTTTTATTTTGAATGATTACGCACTGATTCAGGAGCAGACAAAATTACTTTTTTAAATCAGGCAAGGGTTGGGAGCCTTGAACTGTTTTTCAAACTGGCTTCTGTGCTTCACCACAGCCATTGCTGTGAAGAAAGTTGTTTGAGGGATTAATTGAAGTCTGCACATGCCAGATAGCAGAGTCCTTTTCCAACAGAGGGAAATATCACTACAAAGTGCCTCCGCATTTACAGTCTGTAAACAATTTAATCTAGATATGCTCCAGAAAATCATCATAATGTCCTTATGTTTGTATTTTGTAAAGGCCTCAAGTGTGAAGGTTGTCTTTTTTACCTTATCGACATGACATTTTCAATGTCCGAACAATTTCTATGGAGCAATAACGTTTGTGTTGTAGAACATTGTTCTTGTCCACAACTAATTGTAATTGTTGCTAAAGATATTTCATCTGAATAATGGTTGGCAGTAGAAAACTCAAACAAACCATGACAGTGAACTGTTTCATAAAACACATATCATGGAAATCCATGGAAAGTTCAAATTTACCATCTGATACTATGTCAAGTCCTTAACAATTCTGGTATTGTGATACAAAGGAGGCTGCTGAGGGGAGAACGGCTCATAATAATGGCCTGAACGGCACAAATGGAATAGCATCAAACACATGGAAACATGTTTTTCATGTATTTTCCACTCCAGCCATTGTCACAAGCCCATTCTCCCCTATTAAGGTGCCACCAACCTCCTGTGATTGTGAAGCATGCTGCAAGGAAATCCATAACAAACTGTTTGAAATACATATCATGCATGTGAATATACCAATCCATAAATCAGTGGCAAAACTCAAGGGCTTGCTATTCTAAATCTATCAGGCAATCTTCATCTGTTGAAAAGTAATTATTGGAAATGAACAGTGATACTTGTCTGAGATTTGACAGGACACATTTACCCATGCCAATGTCATGGGGCAACCAGAGTGTCAGCCAATGTATCCCTACAACCCGACCAAGGCAGCTTTCATTGAGTGCAAACCCTGTCTCTGATTCGGATGAAAAAGAAAGATCAGACGAAGACTGGAGGTAGACAAAGACCTACTAAATGTTAGTCTGAGAGCTGTATGGAGGAGAGAGAAAGTAGCCTACTCTAGATGGCTATTTGATTATTTCCAAGGCTGCACAGAATGAGAGGACTGCTCACTGCCTCTCTCATCATCTTCAAAACCTTGGAGCTTGTTGGCAAAAAGAAACCTTGTTCGTTAGTTAGGCCATTTCTGGATATTGGGTCCGGTTTCCTCTCACTGTTAGCACCCTACTGTGATTGTCTCTGTGTCGCCTCAGGCTAATAGCTATATCACCAAGCAACTGTTACTGCCTATAAATATTTTGGGGGATGTCTTGAGTGTGTCATTCAATAAGGCCAGGGGTGGTTTATCTCAAGCTAAATGAGTGTAAGTGAGTTAAAGGACTGCCTTGAGGATTGGTGAGAGTTCAGTGGGGACTTAATCACGCTAGTGAATGCCCACTGTTATTGTGTGTGTGTGTGTGCATGCCTAGGTGTGTGTGTTGCTGAGTGTGCGTGCATCAAGTCAGTGGGTATTCACAGTAAATGAGTAAAACATAATTCTGCGTGTGTGCAATTTTTCTTTTTACGAATCCACATATCAGAATGTGTGTGCTATTCTTTCCCCATTCCTCCAGTCTTTCTTCTCCTGAGTATTGGTGCAGTTACTTTAATTTCAGTGTGGCTCTAATTAGTTGCTGCTGTAGGTTGGCCTTGTGGGAGATGGATTCAGCTGTCACATGATAGCGACGGCGGCATTAGTGATGTGTGCTGTCGGAGGGGCTGATGTATGCACAGGGGGCAGCAGGCCGAGGCCTAGGGCTGGCAACCACAGCTGCTCTGCTCTGACGGATGCACGGCTGACAGACAGCTCATTAAAGATGCGCCTTCATCCCGACAAGGAGATCATTGTCACAGAGTTGCGTTAGCGTTGTTATAGTGTTGCTTCTACAGGATTGATAAAGTGTTAGAGCATTTGGTAGTGTTTTTCAGTGTGAAAGAATGGCTTCCCTGGCAATACAGTTGGGGAGTGGGGTGGGGCGGTATACTGAACTAGTTTTCTGGACAGCCATTATATAATAAGGACATGGTTAATTGTACATGATGCTGCCAGAGATTCCCTGACAAGCGTGTTTTACATACGTACCCCTTTCAAAACAAATTGAATGTCCTTGATTGAGTGATCGTGTGTGTGGTAAGAGAGCGCAATAGATAGCTAGTGAGAGAGTTTTTCGAACAGACTGTTTAGCATTTATGTTTACAGCTGTTAAACTACGTTTAGTCAGGAAGATACACTATATGACAGTATTTGGACACCTGCTCGTTGAACATCTCATTCCAAAATCATGGGCATTAATATGGAGTTGGTCCCCCATTTGCTGCTATAACAGCCTCTACTCTTTTGGGAAGGCTTTCCACTAGATGTTGAAAAATTGCTGTGGGAACTTGCTTACATTCAGCCACAAGAGCATTAGTGAGGTCGGGCACTAATGCTGGGCAATTAGGCCTGGCTCGCAGTCGGCGTTCCAATTTATCCCAAAGGTGTTCGAAGGGGTTGAGGTCAGGGCTCTGTTCAGGCCAGTCAAGTTCTTCCACACCGATCTCAACAAACAATTTCTGTATGGACCTCGCTTTGTGCACAGAGGCATTGTAATGCTGAAACAGGAAAGGACCTGCCACAAATTTTGAATCACAGAATTGTCTAGAATGTTATTGTATGTTGTAGCGTTAAGATTTCCATTCACTTGAACTAAGGAGCCTGAACAATGAAAAACAGCCCTTATCCTACATCAAGCTTGGCAGTTGGCACTATGCGTTTGGGCAGGTAGCGTTCTCCTGGCCAAACCCAGATTCGTCTGTCGGTCTGCCGCTGCTTCAGAGTCCAATGGCGGCGAGCTTCACACCACTCCAGCTGACGCTTGGCATTGCACATGGTGATCTTAGGCTTGTGTGCGGCTGCTCGGCCATGGAAACCCATTTCATGAAGCTCACGACGAACAGTTATTGTACCGACGTTGCTTCCAGAGGCAGTTTGGAACTTGGTTGCAACACTTGCTACTGAGGACAGACGATTTGTACCGCTGAGCTTCAGCACTCAGTGGTCCCATTCTGTGAGTTTTTGTGTCCAACCACTTCGCGGCTCAGCCATTGTTGCTCCTAGACGTTTTGACTTCACAAAAACAGCTCTTATAGTTAACCGGGGCAGCTCTAGCATGGTTGCAATATGACAAACTGACTTGTTAGAAAAGTGGCATCCTACGACGGTGCCACGTTGACAGTTACTGTAAGGCCATTCTACTACCAATGTTTCTCTATGGAGATTTCATGGATGTGTGCTCGATATTATACACCTGTAAGCAACGGGTGTGGCTGAAATAGCTGAATCCACATTCTTGTGTGTATATATAGTGTAGTTTGCATCGTGCATCACACCAATTTACCGTTGTACTTTGAAAATATCACACAAATGAACGATATGGTTTTGATAAATGGTTGCACAGATTTTTCTCATGACAAACACACAGTATACCTTACAATATTTAATGTCAGATATGACAAAGTGTCCTATTATAATCAAAACATTAGATAATTTCAATTGTGCATCTGTGGTCACAAAACTGACTCTGATATCTGGTTTTGAAATGGCATTTAAATTCGATTTTTCGTGATTACATTGCATGTAACTCATATCAGCTATACATTAGGACTAAGAAAAAAATCCAGGTGCGATATTAAGTCATACAATGAGGGGAAATCAGAGTAGAAAAAGTAAAAAATTCAATAATGAAAGAAATAAGCCTTATAAAACAAGTTATTTTGTAGTGAAGATGAAATAACAAAATAAAGAGAGTGACAAGAAAAAAAAACAAGGCATATTGTTTTGACATTATTGAACTCTGAGTCAGGAACGCAGCTCCGGAAAAGGATCCTTGTGAAAACTCATCATGAAAATACAGTAGGTGTCATAAGTCTATCCTGTGATGTGCTTTTCTTTGATTCCGCCCAAACCGTATTTTGATTGAGGAATGAAAAGGATGAAGAAAAATACAAAATTGTATTATATTCTCTGGTCTGGCATAACACGATTTAGATGGTTTCTGCCAAGTACCACGGGAAGGCAGCCTTTGGTAAACATTAGTATTCATTGCCAACCTGCAAATGGAATTGGGATTATATGTCAACACAATGTTACTATGGTAATGCTTAGCCATCACTTTAATACTAATGTTTGATAAGACAGCAAATATATTTCTTCTCCCCAAAGAAAGTTGGGTTATTTTGAAACATAAAACCATTTTTCCATCAATATATTTCTGTTAGTAGAAGCAGAGGACCAGGCAAAGCTGACAAGAGCAAAGACGTAGGTTGAGATTCCAGACTTAAGCAAGCACAAAGGCCTTTTGGGGAGACTTGCCACTATACTCATATCTGCTCTTACAATGAATTGACCTTATGGCAGGCCAGGTGAAGTTCTTAACAAAGTACAACTAATATACAGCAAGTAGAGAGATGTGATAAAATTGTACATAATATACTGTCTTCTCAGATGTTTGAGGATGAGTGCAATACAAATCAAATCAAATGTATTCATACAGCCCTTCTTACATCAGCTGATATCTCAAAGTGCTGTACAGAAAACCAGCCTAAAACCCAAAACAGCAAGCAAAGCAGTTGTAGAAGCACGGTGCCTAGGAAAAACTGCCTAGAAAGGCCAAAACCTAGGAAGAAACCTAGATGGGTTGGCCAGTCCTCTTCTGGCTGGAGATTATAACAGAACATAGCCAAGATGTTCAAATGTTCATAGATGACCAGCATGGTCAAATAATAATAATCACAGTAGTTGTCGAGGGTACAACAGGTCAGCACCTCAGGAGTAAATGTCAGTTAGCTTTTAATAGTCGATCATTGAGAGTATCTCTACCGCTCCTGCTGCCTCTAGAGAGTTGAAAACAGCAGGTCTGGGACAGGTAGCACTGGTGAACAGGTCAGGGTTCCATAGCTGAATAGTTGAAACTGGAGCAGCAGAATGGTCAGTTGGACTGGGGACAGCAAGGAGTCATCATAGCAGGTAGTCCAGTGGCATGGTCCTAGGGCTCAGGTCCTCCAAGAGAGAAAGAAAGAGAGAAAGAGAGAGCATATTTAAATTCACACAGGACACCGTATAAGACAGGAGAAATACTCAAGATATAACAGACTGATCCTAGCCCCCCGACACATAAACCACTGCAGCATAAATACTGGAGGCTGAGACAGGAGGAGTCAGGAGACACTGTGGCCCCATCCGATGATACCACCGGACAGGGCAAAACAGGCAGGATATAACCCCACCCACTTTTCCAAAGCACAGCCCCCACACAACTAGAGGGATATCTTCAACCACCAACTTACCATCCTGAGACAAGGCTGAGTATAGCCCACAAAGATCTCCGCCATGGCACAACCCAAGGGGGGGGGGTGCCAACCCAGACAGGAAGACACACTCAAGTGACGCACCCTCCTAGGGATGACATGGAGGAGCACCAGTAAGCCAGTGACTCAGCCCCTGTAATAGGGTTAGAGGCAGAGAATCCCAGTGGAGAGAGGGGAACCGGCCAGGCAGAGACAGCAAGGGTGGTTCGTTGCTCCAGTGCCATTCCGTTCACCTTCACACTCCTGGGCCAGACTACACTCAATCATAGGACCCACTGAAGAGATAAGTCTTCAATAAAGACTTAAAGGTTGAGACCGAGTCTACGTCTCTCACATGGGTAGGCAGACCATTCCATAAAAATGGAGCTCTATAGGGGAAAGCCCTACCTCCAGCTGTTTGCTTAGAAATTCTAGGGACAATTAGGAGGCATGCGTCTTGTGACCGTAGCGTACATGTAGGTATGTACGACAGGACCAAATCGGAAAGATAGGTAGGAGCAAGCCCATGTAATGCTTTGTAGGTTAGCAGTAAAACCTTGAAATCAGCCCTTGCCTTAATAACAGGAAGCAAGTGTAGAGAGGCTAGCACTGGAGTAATATGATCAAATTTTGGGGTTCTAGTCAGGATTCTAGCAACCGTGTTTAGCACTAACTGAAGTTTATTTAGTGCTTTATCCAGGTAGCCGGAAAGTAGAGCATTGCAATTGTCTAATCTAGAAGTGACAAAAGCATGGATTAATTTTTCTGCATCATTTTTGGACAGAACATTTCTGAATTTTCCAATGTTACGTAGATGGAAAAAATGTGTCCTTGAAACAGTTTTGATATGTTCGTCAAAAGAGAGATCAGGGTCCAGAGTAACGCAAAGATCCTTCACAGTTATATTTGAGACGACTGTACAACCATCAAGATTAATTGTCAGATTCAACAGAAGATCTCTTTGTTTCTTGGGACCTAGAACAAGCATCTCTGCTTTGTCCGAGTTTAAAAGTTGAAAATTAACAGTCATCCACTACCTTATGTCTGAAACACAGGCTTCCAGCAAGGGCAATTTTGGGGCTTCACCATGTTTCATCGAAATGTACAGCTGTGTGTCATCCGCATAGCAGTGAAAGTTATCATTATGTTTTCGAATGACATCCCCAAGAGTTAAAATATTTTGTGAAAACAAAAGTGGTCCTAAAACGGAACCTTGAGGAACACCGAAATGTACAGTTGATTTGTCAGAGGACAAACCATTCACAGACACAAACTGATATCTTTCCGACAGATAAGATCTAAACCAGGCCAGAACTTGTCCGTGTAGACCAATTTGGGTTTCCAATCTCTCCAAAATAATGTGGTGGTCGATGGTATCAATAGCAGCACTAAGTTCTAGGAGCACGAGGACAGATGCAGAGCCTTGGTCTTATGCCACTAAAACCTCCCACTTCACATAATTGCATAGCCAACGATCTATAAGAAGGAGGTTAACCTCATATGTTACCTGTTGAATGAAAAAAGCTGGAATACTTTCTAATTAGTACAATTTAAACAATATTATAACAATGGACTGTAAATGAAATCACTCCTCAATGTTTCTTTGTTATTAGCCACCCAGGCAACAATAGTTTTAACCCTGTGAATTCCAAACGTTTAAGTGTGGTTTCTCCCAAGTTCTTGTCATGTTCATGTTGGTCATGCCTGCATGAAAACATATGTGTTAGCCAGAGAGGGGTGGGTGTTTAGGGGATGCTTAGTCGTTGCTAGCTTTTAACTTACCCAGGTTTACAAATTCATCCTCAATCAGAAGTGCTATGTCAGTTAAAGAAATACTTGTCTGTAATTATATGCAATTATGTGAAGTGGGTGCCTGATGGAAAGTACTCATTACAAACTAAGCATACCAAGCAGGTCTGAAAGCACAAGACACCTTTATGCTTGAGCCAAGCTCAACGACATGCTGGTTTGTTCACCTAAGGAGAGTGCCATAGTTAGCTACTCAGCAGTGTTTTTGCCCAACCAGGGTGTTAGTTGGGAACGCTCAAGGATATTGTTTACAAAGGCCTAAAATATGCTTTGCAAAGCAGTGTCATAACAGCCTTGTTAATGCCCCACTGAGCAAAACACTCTAATGGCATTAAAATCTAATTTTATTTGTCACATGCTTCGTAACCAACAGGTGAAGACTAACAGTGAAATTCTTACTTACAGGCCCTTTCCAACATTGCAGAGAGAAAAAGGGAAAAATAATAGATAGATATATCACGAGGAATACGAGGAATACATACACAACGAGTAACAATAACACGGGGTACCCATACAGAGTTGATGTGCAGGGGTATGAGGTAATTGAGGTAGATATGTACAGGTTGGTAGGGGTAAAGTGACTAGGCAACGGGATAGGTAATAAGTGGTAGCAGCAGCGTATGTGATGAGTCAAAAGAGTTTGTGCAAACGTGGATACAGAGGAGGCTGTGGAAGAGGAAGCTGCCCCATTTTACCTCTTCAAGTCCTCAGTGGTCCTCTTAACCTGAAACACAGGGACAGATTGGTTGAGATGCAGCACATTGAATTGGTCTATTTTGAAAAGAGAATGGCATTTTGGTTTTTATTCAATACGATAAGTCAGAAGATTGTCAATCTCCTATTATCTACTGGCGTTGACTTTATAAAGTGTCCATAATTTGTTGTAGAGATGAAGTTAAAGAAGACTCATGTCTATAGCACAACTATTTTTTCTCCAGATAGCACCAATGTATCCAAAAACGGACAGTTATTATTGCTACATGGTCATTCCAAATCATTCCATTCCCATGGATATCAGATATCACTCTAATTGACCACAGCGTGAGGTAGGTGAAATCTAATAAACTGTTGTGTGATTTGAGAACAAATCAGATGTGTTTGCACACAGACTAGCTGTTATTCAAAGTCTTATCTAGGATAGTAGGTGCTAAACACCTGCCATTTGAGGGCTGTTGTGCAGCTATCGAAACAATTGCTGTTAATGCATCCACTTAAAAGTACTGATGGAAGAGCAGCCAGAATTTGGCATATCTTGGCACACAGTTACTCACTGGAATGGGCATGTGACATATCTACCTCTCTTTATAATGAGACTTTCTAGAAATGGTTTGATTATGGTAAATTACACCATTGACAAGGTGCACATTATTGCAGGGGCACAACAAAAATAAGCACTCCAAGTTCAGCACAAGAAGCCATTTATCTTTGAAGGCATTGGCAGAGTTTCAAATCCACAAATGTGGCTGTTAAAAGGCTGCTATTGTAACTGAAGATGCTGCTTAGCAGTTCCTAAGTAGGAAGAAATAAGGCCTGGAAAAAAGCTGATTGCTCTGAAAAGGATTTTAACACTTTGGATGATTTCATTAGAGCTGTATTTGTGTCATGCCTCTCCACTTTAGCTCTGCAGCCTTGAAGGTAAAAACTATGTTGCAGTCTGTTGACTGTGTTGATTATGTTGTCCAGACAGAATAGTCGGAGCTCCTTTGGAGCCAGTTTGAGGGCCCTCTTTTTGGTGGAGGACTTGGAGAAAAGACCCATGGCTCCTGTGCATGTGGATGGCCCTGTAATGAAGGGCTACGATGAGAGAGGGCTGTGGCATAGTGGAAACTTTGAGGATGTCTTGGCTATGAACCGGAGCAGCGAGAAAAGTTTGACGAACACGAGTCAAAGTGACCTGTCTCTTAACGACATCAAGGACAGGATATCCGTGAGAGAGAGCAGCAATAAAGATACAATTTCAGTTAGCGGAGGGAAAGACACAGTGTCAATGACTGAGACTCTGCCTGATGTAACGGAGGGGAGCCCAACCAAGGAATACATCTTGTTCATCTCTGAGACAGAGATGGACTACAACAGAAAATCATGGACAGAGGAAGGAACAATGAAAAGCAGCAGTGTTGTAGAGAACGGGACAGTGAATGCTGAGATTAGTCTGATGAAGAAAGAATGCTGCCCCTTTGGTACACAGCTATACATATCTGTCTTATTACTATATGCAACCTGTATGTCTGTAACTCACTGGACAGATATGTGTGAAAAGTATGGTGGCATTCATATTTCATCCCTCATCTAACCTCATACATATGTCTGTCCTCTCAGAATGCTCTGGATCACTGGGCATGGAGGGGGGTATCATCTCCAACCAGCAGATAACAGCCTCGTCCACCCACCGTGCTCTGTTCGGCCTGCAGAAATGGTACCCCTACTTTGCCCGGCTCAACAAGAAGGGCCTGGTCAACGCCTGGACGGCTGCCGAGAACGACAGATGGCCCTGGATCCAGGTAAGACACAGACACTGGCCGGGAGACACGAGTCACTCAGGTTACTAGACAGAAATTAATGTGTCCACAAAAACCGTCGCACCAGAGAGAATGTTGATCTGATAAGTGTGTGTGTACATCTGAATATTGGTGTCAGTGCAGTATTAACTGGAGTTTAGGAAGTTGTGAATTATCCCTCACTGTATTAAATGTATCTGTTTGGAGAGTTGAAGGGACTTAGGTCCTTTACAGTTAATTAGTGTTTCAGTTGACTGATTGGGTTAACTGGCTAATTAAGCTGTGAGCACTGGACAAAAAAGCTGTTGGTTCTGCTCCTGTGTGTATTACTAGTGATGTTACGTTTGATACCAGAGCTCCGAGGTATGCGTCGAAATCGCTACGCAGCTAAGTTCAAAGCAGTGTGCAGATGTGTGTATCGCTTTTCAGAAGTATGTCATCAATGACGTCCGAAGCTTCGTTTGATCACATGTTTTTTCAAACCGTGTGTTACAAAATGTAAGATCCCACAGATTTTGCTGTGGTGCTGGTGCTTTCTTCAAATCCAAGCTGCTTTCAAACACTGACCTCTACTGCACACCGTACATTACAAATATAGTTAGGATGTTGTTCAAAAAGTTTCACCTGGCAGGTAGCTTAGCAGGTAGAGTAGGGAACTATGGCACATTCAGGGAAATGATGGTATGTGGTCGATTCGCTTTGATTTTTTTGATGTGACATGACACTTTCTGCATTGTTGTTCAAATATTTTGTTATATTTAGTATAGTATAATAAGCTTCTGTCTTAAGCATCCTATATAATGCCATAGCTTCAGTTTTTGATAAATATTAAACTTGAATGCAAAAAAAAGGTTACATGATGTAAGCTGCGAACCTGGTATTCCAACTGATTTTAGGCTACTAAAGCCAACAACAGTTTTGCTTAAAACAGTGGAGAAAAACGTCTCTGATAATCAAACGCTGCTATTTATGGCTGACCAGCAGATGTGCCTAATGTGCATTGTGAACAAATAATGAAGCTCTGAGTAATGAAAAGTTTTTCAGTACAATTCAGTGAGCACATTGTCTTCAGAAAGCCTCAGTTTCACATCACTATGTATTACCAGTGGGGTTGCTAGAGCGAATCATAGCATGTATGTGATTCACCTCAGAAGTTTTTAGTAAAATACAAATACACGCCCTTCACTCAGACATAAACACTTCTCTGACGTTTGTCTCAGAGGGGCCAGTTCAGAAATCTCCACTCTTCAAAAAAAAAAGCTGCTAGAACCTAAAAGGGTTATTTGGCTGTCCCCATAGGAGAACTCTTTTTGGATCCAGGTAGAACACTTTTTGGTTCCAAACCTGGTATTCCAACTGATTGTAGGCTACTAAAGCCAACGACTTACTGCTGCACCACAGATTTTAATTAGTTTAGCTTTTTTCTAAGAGTGTAAGGGTTTAGTTGGAATTGTATTAGCAACCATGGGTTCATTACAATGTGGGGATATTGAAAACAGTTAGTGATAGGAACTGTCTCTTATACAATAGAACTGTATTATATATATTTTTTTATTTTTTCACCTGTTATTTAGTAATGTTTCCAACAAATCAAATCAGTTTATGTCATACCATGTGCCGTTGGCTCTGGAACCCAGTCTTTCTGGGTATCTCTGACAACGAGCTCATAAATGAGGACCCGAAGATGTGTGATGAAATTTAATTAGGCCCGCAGTACAGTGAGAGGCTGTAACTGGCAACACTGTGTTCATTCCTAACAGGTTAAACAACAAACACTATCAGGGGTTTCTCACAGCAACAGAGCCAGGTAGAAGAGAGAGAGGCGGAAGAGGGGGCGAGAGAACGTGTCAAAGAGCACGAGGAGGGGAGGGTGTAGAGAAAGAATGATCCAACTACATCATCTGAGGAGAGAGGTAGAGTGAGAGAAGACAGAGACATGTGGAAGGGAAAGGTGAGAGAAACAGAGAGAGCAAGAGAAAAGCAACCAAGCGCATGTAGTGTATAAGGAAAATCAGATATGAATCACTGAGGCGGTTTGGTTGGCTTTAATGATGCCACGTGGGATGATGATGTGGATTCTGGGAGCGCTCTGGGTTTCAGGAGAGGGACTTCTTGGTAATTGGGACGTGAGTAGAGAGGTGTAGACTTCTCTCAGCGCTGTGGAGTTTTAGGCTCGGGGGCGGTGTGTTCTGAAAGTGTGTGTGTGAGTGCGTGTGTATGTGGTTGTTTTCTCATCTTAAATCAGTTTGAGGTTTAGAGCTGGCAGCCCTGTCATTGTTCAGGTATAACACCCCTGCTCTGCATGTCTGTCTGTTCCTCATGTGCATCCATAGTTCCTCAATACCTCCTGAATCTGCCCCCGGCCCTGTAATACTGAAGACCAAATCAATCATTCAGACAGTCATACTTTTAATAATACTGAAATAGTGTATATATACCCTACAGTATGTGTGGCTATACACTTCCATGACATAGACTGACTAGGTGAATCCAGGTGAAAGCTATGATCCCTTATTGACGTCACTTACTAAATCTACTTCATTAGTGTAGATGAAGGGGAGGAAAAAGGTTAAATTATTTTTAAGCCTTGAGACAACTGAGAAATGTGTTGTGTATGTGTACCATTCAGAGGGTGAATGGGCCAGACAAAAAATGTAAGTGCCATTGAACGGGTATGGTAGTACGTGCCAGGCGCACCAGTTTGAGTGTGTCAAGAACTGCAACGCTGCTGGGTTTTTCAGGCTCAACAGTTTCCCGTGTGTATCAAGAATGGTCCACCACCCAAAGGACTTCCAGCCAATTTGACAACTGTGGGAGGCATTGGAGTCAACATGGGCAAGCATCCCTGTGGAACGCTCAACACCTTGTAGTCAATGCCCCGACGAATGAGGCTGTTCTGAGGGCAAAAGGGTGTGCAAATCAAAATTAGGAAGGTGTTCCGAATGTTTTGTGCTCTCAGTGTATCTTGAAGTACAATGGTTAATGTAGGTGCAGCAGAAACCCTCACTGGGATAATCATATCTCAGTATATCATGAACAAATGTGAACAACAACAATTAAATTAAGTAATAATATGATCAGTCATGTTTACAATTCAGTGCTGACTTCCTCCACACACTAAGATTTAAACTACTGCCTAGAAACAGCGTTCACATTCTCAACATGAGGTGTCTACTAAGTCAGCTGGACTAATCCAGCCTGGCATGAAAGCGTGTTCTTAAATCTGACAGGAACACAGTATGCAACCGGTACTTTCTGACTCTGAAGAGTTTGTGCCGGCATTACTACAGCCTGTGTGAATGACGCAGTGTTAGCGCTAAGGGTTAATTAATCAAATTATACAATTGTACATGTAGGACCTAATATAGAACCCCCCCCCACACACACACACACACACAAAAAAGAAGATTTCAAAATTATTATTATTTTTTAAAGTAGGCCATTACCACTTTAAGAATAATAATAATAAAAATGTAGACCTTGCCATTATATTGGTATTGAATTATTATTACATTCTAAAATATGTGAGAATAATTTGGACATTGCCTGACTTAGATTGGATGCATGAATGACGCTTTTTCTGTAGCCTATATTGCCGACGCAGGAACACATGGATAGCAGTAGCCTTGATGTCACCTTTTGAATCACATCATCGTTCTCTCACAAAAACTGAAAAAAAATGTAATGTAATCTCATACTATTATAAGGTGGCGGGAATTGGCTACAATAATTATAAGAACTTTTCAAGCACCAAATTGAGGAAATGTTCTGAGTTTCAAGGCAGACCTATTCAGGTACTTGAATTTCTGAGCTCAAAATTGTAGTTCGGGTAGACTACTTCAAACCCCTTGCATTGTTTCAAATTGCAGGTGTCATATAGAAGACAAATTATTTGTCATGTCATTTCAGTACTAGATCGTATTGTAAATGAGTCTCGTAGGCTTAGATTTTTTTTGACATTATATCCAAAATAATTAATAGGAATAGTTTTGTGCAATAGTCTATCTTACACAATTGCACACACTATACTTGGTGTCCGATCCGAGGCACACACACATCTGAACACATTACATTGATGCTTTCTCTGTTAAATCTAACGAGACCCTGCTGTAAAGCAAGCAGACAACAACAGGTGATCAACCTCAATTCTCTAGGGATATTAGATTCAACGTGGATCCAGGTACAATTGTCTTCACGAATGGACATTTCTCGGGAATCCCTTTTTTTCCAGCACTTGGGCTGTTGTTGCATTGCATTTGCTATCAAAACATATGTTCATCACTTGACTGTCATTCAGAAAATTACTTTGTGGATCAGATGATAATGTGTGAAAATGTACACTCTGCAAAAAAAGAAACGACCTTGTCTTTCAAAGATAATTCGTAAAAATCCAGATTTTCATTGTAAAGGGTTGAAACACTGTTTCCCATGCTTGTTCAATGAACCATAAACAATTAATGAACAAGCACCTGTAGAACGGTCGTTAAGACACTAACAGCTTTCAGACGGTAGGCAATTAAGGTCACAGTTATGAAAACTTAGGACACTCAAGAGGCCTTTCTACTGACTCTGAAAAAAACAAAAAGAAAGATGCCCAGGTTCCCTGCTCATCTGCATGAACGTGCCTTAGACATGCTGCTAGGAGGCATGAGGACTACAGATGTGGCCAGAGCAATGAATTGCAATGTCCGTACTGTGAGACGCCTAAGACAGGGTTACAGGATGGACAGCTGATCGTCCTCGCAGTGCCACACCACGTGTAACAACACCTGCACAGGATCGGTACATCCGAACATCACACCTGCTGGACAGGTACAGGATGGCATCCATAACTGCCCGAGTTACACCTCCATCAGTGCTCAGACTGTCCCCAATAGGCTGAGAGAGTCTGGACTGAGGGCTTGTAGGCCTGTTGTAAGACAGGTACTCACCAGACATCACCGGCAACAAATGGGCTATGGGCACAAACCCACCGTCGCTGGACCAGACAGGACTGGTAAAAAGTGCTCTTCACTGACGAGTCACGGTTTTGTCTCACCAGATTTGTGTTTATCGTTGATGGAATGAGCGTTACACCGAGGCCTGTACTCTGGAGTCGGATCGATTTGGAGGTAAAGGGTCTGTCATGGTCTGTCACAGCATCATCGGACTGAGCTTGTTGTCATTGCAGGCAATCTCAACACTGTGCGTTACAGGAAAGAAATCCTCCTCCCTCATGTGGTACCCTTCCTGCAGACTCATCCTGACATGACCCTCCAGCATGACAATGCCTCCAGCACGTCTGGTACCTGTTGGATCGGAGAGTGAGAGCTAGGGCCATTCCCCCCAGGAACTTGCAGGTGCATTGGTCGAAGAGTGGGGTAACATATCACTGCATGAACTGGCAAATCTGGTGCAGTCCATGAGGAGGAGATGCAGTGCAGTACTTATTGCAGCTGGTGGCCACACCAGATACTGACTGTTACTTTTGATTTTGATCCCCCCCCCCCTTTGTTCAGGGACACATAATTTAATTTATGTTAGTCACATGTCTGTGGAACTTGTTCAGTTTATGTCTTAGTTGTTGAATCTTGTATGCTCATAGAAATATTTACACATGTTACATTTGCTGAAAATAAACACAGTTGACAGTGAGAGGACGTTTCTTTTTTTGCTGAGTTTATAAGGCCCAGCCCTTCTCCCTACAAGTACTGATCACCTTGAGGTTTTTGGCATCTGGAGCTTTCCGTCATGAACCAACTCTATGCAGAATAGTCCACAAAGTCTGCAACGGTATACATGAACTGAAAGACAATTACAGCAAGTTCCCTGATGCTACTGCCCAAGCCAACTACAAGATAGAGTTCTATGAATATGGGAACTACCCTGGAGTCATTGGTTGTATGTCATATTCCCATCAAGTGTCCCTCTGCAGCAGATGCTGAGGAGTACAGGGATTGTAAAAACTGGTTCTCAATAAATGTACAACATTGTTGCATGTTGGAAATGTGCAACTCATGAGTCGTGCACAGACAAACTTCTTGTTCACCCCCTATCTTCATGCAATAGGACCTGAGCAATGATGGTACAACCAAGCTCATATCCACACCAGATGTGTAGTGGAGAGCATGTTTGGTGTATGGAAGAGTCCTTTCCAGTGTCTCAGAAAAACATTGCGCTTTCAACCAAGAAGATGCCGTGTTGTCATAATTGCAACAGCAGTGCTTCACAATTACCTCAAACACCATGGCTGCCCAGATCATCGCATTGAAGATGTGGATGACCCAGTTGACCCAGATGTACCCCGACATTGGTACTGGTGATGCTTCATGTTTCTCTCTTCCTCTCTCGTAACCAACTCAACACAAAATATTTGCATCTTCATGACATGCTCTTCTTTTAAATATATTAGTTTGAGCTCGTTAAATTCCATGGGCAGTTTTCCATGCATACTCAGCCTCTTTGTCTTTGGCCCGGGTTAGTGACACAATCTACCCACCTGGCTACTGCACATGTAGCAGGCTGACCTTCAGTCGGTCTTATCCCCCCCATGCTATGGTGATCATCTGCCTCTACAATAATGATTACATTGCTGCATTAGAGAACATTATTTCTTCAAGAGTTGAAGAAATCATTTCATAATTTTATAATGGGTGTACAAGAGATGACTGACAACATTACATATTCCCTGCAGTCCTGGGATGGGACATGTTGAGTGAATGTGTCCTACCAAATGAGGATTGGAACGGTCCCCCACTTGAACTGTCCAAATGGTCATCTTCAGGGATACCTTCCAGGAGTTGCTGTCTATAAATTATCAAAGTCAATGAGTCCCCCAACTCATCTGCCACCAGTCTTGAAATGCTCCCTACTAGCAAGTCTTCTTTAAGTTACATTTCATGGTTTTCCACAGGACCTAAGGAAGACAATATAGAAAGTATATTATTAATTATGTTTGATATGGTTTGTGTTACATTTCTGACACACAAATACATTTAGGCTCCACTGTGTTGTGTTGCACAAGAAAACTAACATTTCAAAGTGACTCTGGTTTGTAAAAGTGTGCTACAGTATCTTACCTTTTGTTTACTTTTTCATTTGAGTTGAATTCATTACAAATTGTAGTCCAGACTTTATTTTTCTTGTTTTCTGTTGATGAATAATGCTGTTTATTCTCAGTAATTGGGTTCACATTAAGATATTTTTTTTCAAAGAAAAACGTAAAACGGAGGAAAAACGTTTTACCTCCGTCCATTGTTTGGTTAAGGTGACTTACTCCAATTCGACACAATGCTTTTTTATTAGTGTCCCTTCTTAGGGATAGTCCCCTTTTTTGCATTTTCGCCAAAATGACAAACCCAAATCTATCTGCCTGTAGTTCAGGCCCTGAAGCAAGGATATGCATATTATTGGTACCATTTGAAAGGAAACACTTTGAAGTTTGTGGAAATGTGAATTGAATGTAGGAGAATAACACAATAGATCTGGTAGAAGAAAATACAAAGAAATAGCCAACCTCTGTTTTTTTCCACCATCTTCGAAATGCAAGAGAAAGGTCACTGTTATAGTCATCACTCTGGTTCACTATTCAGATAGTGTCCACAATATGGCAGCAGTGTATGTGCAAAGTTTCAGATTGATAACTTGGAGTATGACTGATCCTCAAGACTTTTAGTGTCCCAAGGCACATTTGGGCAAATCGTGAAGTGGTCATTCACATTCATATTCCATTTTTCTACAAGAATATCATCAAATCTGTATACTTGGATTATGATTTAGCTTTCCAAGTATGAGTAGCCATATTATAAGTTCAACATTTGCAAAACAACCAGTTTTCATAACTTTCATTTTTGTCCAAAATGAAAAGGCATGCTGTCTTACAAGGTTATAAGCTACATTTTACGACATATACATGGTTTACATATACTCCCGTAAAGCCTAGCTCATTGGCGATCTAGCTAGTTTTGTTTGACCCCGATTGGTGCTTATTTGACACAGATACAGTTGTTCATGTGATGGCCGCCCGCGTCATCGGCGTGCCATGAAGGCGTTGCTCTCTCACCAAATATGGTGTCCTATAGGATATACTACACCCCTAATGAAATAGTGAAGTCTTGTTACCTTCTAGGATCTCTGAGGAATATATACGAACGTGATTTGACTCACTGAAACGACATTTAGGGTGAGATTTTCATAGATTATTTTCTTTGTAAATTAAACGAGTGGAAATACAAAATCGATCGTGCATGTTTTTAAAAAAGGCCATGGTGGCAAAGTAAATACAATATAGCAAATAAAACACTGGAATGGTAGATTTGCAGTGGAAGAATGTGCAAAGTAGAAATAAAAAATAATGGGGTGCAAAGGAGCAAAATAAATACATAAATACAGTAGGGAAAGAGGTAGTTGTTTGGGCTAAATTATAGGTGGGCTATGTACAGGTGCAGTAATCTGTGAGCTGCTCTGTCAGTTGGTGCTTAAAGCTAGTGAGGGAGATAAGTGTTTCCAGTTTCAGAGATTTTTGTAGTTCGTTCCAGTCATTAACAGCAGAGAACTGGAAGGAGAGGCGGCCAAAGAAAGAATTGGTTTTGGGGGTGTCCAGAGAGATATACCTGCTGGAGCGCGTGCTACAGGTGGGTGATGCTATGGTGACCAGCGAGCTGAGATAAGGGGGGACTTTACCTAGCAGGGTCTTGTAGATGACATGGAGCCAGTGGGTTTGGCGACGAGTATGAAGCGAGGGCCAGCCAACGAGAGTGTACAGGTCGCAATGGTGGGTAGTCCGGCTTTGGTAACAAAACGGATTGCACTGTTATAGACTGCATCTAATTTGCTGAGTAGAGTGTTGGAGGCTATTTTGTAAATGACATCGCCAAAGTCAAGGATTGGTAGGATAGTCAGTTTTACGAGGGTATGTTTGGCAGCATGAGTGAAGGATGCTTTGTTGCAAAATAGGAAGCTGATGCTAGATTTAATTTGGGATTGGAGAAATCTGAAATCTTGCTTTGATTTATCATCCAAAGAATCCCAGACATTGTGTTATTTTGTTATATAAAATATTTTTTCATAATCGACTTGGCCGGGGTATCCTGGAAGGATATTGATCTCATCCCGTCAGTAGAGGATGCCTGGTTATTTTTTTTAAATGCCTTCCTAACCATCTTAAATAAGCATGCCCCATTCAATAAATTTAGAACCAGGAACAGATATAGCCCTTGGTTCTCCCCATACCTGACTGCCCTTAACCAACACAAAAACATCCTATGGCGTTCTGCATTAGCATCGAACAGCCCCCGTGATATGCAGCTGTTCAGGGAAGCTAGAAATCATTATGCACAGGCAATTAGAAAAGCCAAGGCTAGCTTTTTCAAGCAGAAATTTGCTTCCTGCAACACTAACTCAAAAAGTTCTGGGACACTGTAAAGTCCATGGAGAATAAGAACACCTCCTCCCAGCTGCCCACTGCACTGAAGATAGAAAACACTGTCACCACTGATAAATCCACTATAATTGAGAAGCGAGGTCATTACAGGTCATTGCACATCTGTAAATAGCCCACCCAACTACCTCATCCCCATATTGTTAGATATTTTTTTTGCTCCTTTGCCCCCCAGTATCTCTACTTGCACATTCATCTTCTGCACATCTATCGCTTCAGTGTTTAATTACTAAATTGTAATTATTTCGTCACTATGGCCTATTTTTTTGCCGTACCTCCCTAATCTTACCTCATTTGCACACACTGTATATAGACTTTTCTATTGTTTGTTTATTCCATGTGTAACTCTGTGTTGCTATTTGTGTCACACTGCTTTGCTTTTTCTTGGACAGGTCGCAGTTGTAAATGAGAACTTGTTCTCAACTAGCCTACCTGGTTAAATAAAGTATTTAAAAAAATGTAAGTACACATGTCACCTTCAGAGGTGAATTTATCAAATCTGTTGTTGTGAGAAAAAAAAATGTTGTTAGGAGCTCTCCTCAAACAATAGCATGCCATTTTTTTGCAGTAATGGCTATTGTAAATTGGACAGTGCAGTTATATTAACAATAATTTAAGTTTTCAGCCAATATAAGACTATGTACTGACATTTGTTGTTACTCTAAAATCTTTGATCTTGACATAACGAGCTGCATGATTTAGAACTGTCCTGTTGACGGAAGGACGATCCTTAACCTCTTGAAACTAGGGGGCACTATTTTTATTGTTGGAAAAATAACGTTCCCAAAGTAAACCGCCTATTTCTCAGGACCAGATGCTAGAATATGCATATGATTGACAGCTTATGATAGAAAACACTCTACAGTTTCCAAAACTGTAAAAATTACAGAACTGATATTGCAGGCGAAATCCTGAGAAAAATCCAATCAGAAAGTGACTCTTATTTTGAAACCCCTGTCTTTCTATGCATCCCTATTGCCCATTAAAAGGGATATCAACCAGATTCCTTTTTCTGTGGCTTCCCTAAGGTGTCTACAGCCTTTAGACGTAGTCTCAAGCAACCACAACGTCTGATAAACAATTTCACAAATTCGGCTGTTCTTAATCTTTGCTGTGCTGGAATAAAGGCTTTACACTTTTTTTGTTTTGTTAGAACAGCCTCTCTGGTATTACTTATCATTTATTTTGTGTTTACACTGTTACAAATTGTCAGATCTCTTTATTGTTATTATTATTATGATCATCATTATAATAAGTAATGTCATTATCATTAGGTTTAGTATAAGCAGCCTTGTATAACCACCGTTGAGCTGTAGGGCTAAGAGCGCATCCTGTTTAGTCTTAATTTAGGCCTACAAGAGTAAGATGGCGCCGACAGACATGCCGGCTCTGCTTCTAACTCCTAAGCAACTTTGCAGTATTATTTATTTGTTCTGTTTGACATTATTTCCCCAGAATGTTTTTTGTGTTATTACATACAGCTGGAAATAACTTTTGGATGTCAGAGCGGCGGTAACTTACCAGCATTCCGACCATAAATACGACATTCCCGAATTGGATCCTATGTTCGTACCCCTCAAGGCAATTGAAATTACCCCAAAGCCTGATCCAAGACGCTGCCGTCAGAGTAGAGGTATTCGGAGTGACTTCTAGCCCGACTCAGGAGGTGTGCACACCATCCACCACTTCTGAGTATATTACCCACTGATGTTAAGTCCCTGGACAATAAAGTAGACAAGCTTAGGGTGAGGATCTCCTTCCAGAGAGACATCAGGGACTGTAACATACAGCCAGCTGGGTTCTCATTACATCACATCACACAGTCCAAAATTGTGGTCAGATGTGGTCAGATGAAGCAGATGCTGGAATATGTTCCGGGATTCTTCCGATGGCATTGAGGAGTACCCCACATCAGTCACTGGCTTCATCAATAAGTGCATCGATGATTTAGTCTCCACAGTGACTGTACGTACATACCCCCAACCAGAATCCATTGATTACAGGCAACATCTGCACTGAGCTAAAGGGTAGAGCTGCCACTTTCAAGGGGCAGAACTCTAACCCGGAAGCTTATAAGATATCCCGCTATGTCCATTGATGAACCATCAAACAGGCAAAGTGTCAATACAGGACTAAGATCGAATCATACTACACCGCAGGGCTTGCAAACTTCTACAGCCTGCAAAGGGAAGCACAGCCAAGAGCTGCCAAGTGACACAAGCCTACCAGATTAGCTAAATTACTTCTATGCTCACATACCCGCAAAACACCTTCTAGGCAGAGTTACAAAGAAAAAGCCATATCCCAGACTGGCCAATGAAAAGAAAAGATTAATATGGGCAAAAGAACACAGACAAAATCCCAGAGTCGCCTCTTCACTGGTGACGTTGAGACTGAAGTTTTGCGGGTACTATTTCATGAAGCTACCAGTTGAGGACTTGTGAGGCGTCTGTTTCTCAAACTAGACACACTAATGTACTTGTCCTCTAGATCAGTTGTGCACCGGGGCCTCCCACTCCTCTTTATATTCTGGTTAGAGCCCGTTTGCGCTGTTCTGTGAAGGGAGTAGAACACAGCGTTGTACGAGATTTACAGTTTCTTGACAATTTCTCACATAGAATAGCCTTCATTTCTCAGAACAAGAGTTTCAGAAGAAAGTTATTTGTTTCTGGCCATTTTGAGCCTGTAATCAAACCCACAAACGCTAATGCTCAACTAGTCTAAAGGCCAGTTGTATTGCTTCTTTAATCAGAACAACAGTTTTCAGCTGTGCTAACATAATTGCAAAATTCTAATGATCCATTAGCCTTTTAATATTATAAACTTGGATTAGCTAACACAACGTGTCATTGGAACACAGGAGTGATGGTCACTGATAATGGGCCTCTGTACGCCTATGTAGATATTCCATTAAAAAATCTGACGTTTCCGGCAACAATGGTCATTTACAACATTAACAATGTCTACACTGTATTTCTGATCAATTTGATGTTGTTTTAATGATCAAAAAAATTGCTTTTCTTTCAAAAACAAGGACATTTCTAAGTGACCCCAAACTTTTGAACGGTAGTGCATGTGAAAAAATACACATTTCTAAATTTAAACCAATCGATTTGTCAAAAGAACAGACGACTCTCGGCCGACCAAGATTTTTGTTTTGTCGGGATAGCCTGACAAAAAGTCTCTGGACTGGATCCCGATTGGTTTGTTGTTTGAATTGGAAAGGGCAGTCCATAAGCGCAGGGAAAAGATATCAAGGATCCTGAAATATTTGGTTTACGATTCCTCCCAATGCGTTCTCCAATCTCATAAAACATTAAAAAAATAGCCTGTGTCATTATACACAAGGGGAGGATGCTGGAGTTTTGAAAACAAGGGTTCAGTCATTTTGACAGCTATTATTATTCATTTTTTTATAACTTAAAATCTCTTAATCTGACCAATTGTGTTAGTTTATACAACGGGTGTGTCTAATCCTGAATGCTTATTGGATAAAACCACATTCCAGCAGATGTCTATTCCACAAGTTGCCACCGGCTAAATATATGACGTTAAAATGCCTATTTACTGTGTTCCATCTGACTGAGCAATCCACTGTCTCATCAGCCCAGGCAGGCTACTTATAAACTTGATCTCCACTATAAAAATCGAGACATTATCTCGACATTATCTCTCATTTCTTTTAGATGTGACTGTAAGTTAGGCATAGTTGGCTAGCTAGCAAGCAAGGGATAAGAACGTTGCCAGCCAGTATGACAATGGAACATTTAAAAAGCATGATTGGGTCGCATCCATAGATACAGAACAAAAAGACTGAACAACTGGGTCATGTCCATAGATACAAAAAGACTGAAAGACTGGGTCACATACCTAGCAACCCTATATTTGTGGAAGGATGAAATAGTAGTATGAATAAATTCATCAAAATAATGTTTTTAATGAAAATCTGTCAATCATTATTTGAATATGTTGGCAACCTGTTGTATAAAAATGATAATGCTGGCCCTCGACTTCATCTCAGGCTTAACAACACCTGTGCCAATATATTCTCCAAACATCGGCATCTCTGGCATTATCACTTAAATGAAACAATATAATATCCCGAACACACACACAAACAAGGTTTTTGATTGCTGTTTTTATTCCTTTTTTCCCCCACAGATTAACCTACAGAGGAGGATGCGGGTCACAGGACTAATTACCCAGGGTGCAAAGCGTATCGGCAGCCCAGAGTACGTCAAGTCTTACAAAGTGGCCTCCAGTGACGATGGCAAGACCTGGAGGACATACAAAGTCAAGGGCACAGATGAGGACATGGTGAGAAACACACACACACACACACACTATTTATCTTTGTTTTACACACACACCTGCACGCACGGACGCAGAAAATGGAGGCCACGCACCAAGTCTAGGGCAGAGTGGAGGACATGATGAGGTGGCTTTTTAATTAGCCAGCTCACACTGATAGTATCTTCCTGACACTTACCCCCCTCTTCTTTAATGACTTTTAGATTGATTTTGTATACTATTTGAAGCCTTGAAGTCTGTAAAGCATTTTTTATTCTCTGATTTGCTATTACTCTAAAACTCTAAAACTAATGAAGCATGCAGAGCATTGTGGTGGGAGACTGAACTCAAAATCCAGTTGTTAATTTTCTTCCCTGAGATCTTTGAGAGGTAGCTCTGACTGTAAGAGCATGCTAGCCAGAGCTTAGACTCAGTGATGCTCTGACCTGTAGGGACCACCCTTTTGAGTCCTGAATTCATCTAGAGACAGCTGCATTCCTAACAAACACACAAACATTCCTTCACCTCAGAGTCTAGTTGTCCTCGGATACGTCTTGATGGGAAAGCCCCAGGTTAATTTCGGAACGGGTCCAAATTTCAGTACGGGCCCAAAGCCCCAGGTTAATTTCGGAGTGGGTCTAAGTTTTTGGACCAGTTCCAAAATTGACCTGGGGCTTTCCCTTCCGGATGGATCTATGGACAACTAGACCCATTCCGTATATACCTGATCGGATCCAGACCGGGTCCGAATGAGCGAAGCAGCAGTAAAGTCAATTGTAAACTACTTTATAATCTGGAGCTGATAATGCGCGAGGGAGAGGAGGAAAAGAGAGGTGTGAGCGAGTGACACGGAACAGGGAGGAGGAAGGGAGAGATGAGAGAAGGCAACCAACCAAGACGACTCGTGCTACAGTAGATTAATAGCTGCCACAGCTGGGTTATCATCCAATATGATTACGTAGTAGGTGCCTGTCTTGACTGCATCAAACTGGGAGAAGCGAGTTAAGATAGCTAGCTTGCTAGGCTAATTGAGGCTGCATGCACATTTCTCATCCAGCAATTACAAACAACAACTCCATTCAGAATATAAAGTAGCAGTATACCTGTTGGCCCTTGGTCGTTGTAGCCTATAATTTTAGTTCCATCTTCCATTGATTAAGATATCTCCTAACTTTAGTCCCACATGGAGTCTCATTACTGTATCCTATTGCCGCTTTGTTGATTTAGGATTGGCCAACAACAACAAAAAGCTACACGCTCCACTCTCGTGAAAAGCAAAGGATAGCAGCATAAATGATACAATATATTTCTCTCTCTCTCGCTCTCTCTCTCTCTCTCTCTCTACTGCAGCAGCAGCTTTCTGATATGTATGGGTTCCTCGGACAAGTCAGTTAAAATTGCACATACTTGATATGTGTATTTTGAAATCTGGATCCATACTGGTGAATCCGTGACGACTTCTACCTCAGAGGGCTCTTTGAAACACTATATAAGTTCTTTCTGGGGTAGTTTTTTTAAAACAGTCTATACAGTATGGCCGTGTAATTGCTTATAAATACCCATCTTATTTTTCTTATAATTCTAGCTAATTGACCTTGAATGGCAGCAGTTTGTTGAGGGGCGAATAGACACTAGAGACACTGCGAGAGACTCTTACATTGATAGATAAACACATTTCTCCCCCCTTCTAATCCCCTTTTAACCCGTTGTCTCTCATATAATTTCCCTACTCAGATATTCCGTGGAAATGTGGAGAACAACGCTCCTTCTGCCAACTCCTTCACCCCTCCCATTGAAGCACAGTACGTGCGCATCTACCCCCAGGTCTGTAGGAGACACTGCACCCTGCGCATGGAGCTGCTCGGCTGTGAGCTCACAGGTGGGTCCCAGTTCTATAATGTCTTGACCGTAACCATTATGGGTTCAAACACAATCATGACTAGAGGTTCAAAGCTGTAGGTAGAAGTTGCCTTTCAGATCAGAATCTAGGAAGTTTCTGTATTACTCAATAATTACAATAGTGGGCACCATTGAGTATAATAAAATTGAGTATTTGAGGTTTTCTGCCTTTGTAAAAAGGACTGTGTCCAGTAACTCGTTTGTTTCTCCAGGCTGCTCTGAGCCCATGGGGATGAAGTCTGGCCACATCCAGGACTACCAGGTCACAGCGTCCAGCCTCTTTAGAACACTCAACATGGACATGTTCACCTGGGAGCCCGGCAAGGCCCGTCTTGACAAACAGGGCAAGGTCAATGCCTGGACGTCTGGACACAGTGACCAATCCCAGTGGCTACAGGTAGGAAGCTACTCCCCTTCTTCCCCTGTCTAAGGAAACATAGGAACATGAGTTTCTCCCCGGGCCACATTACCAGGAAAAACAGAGGACTGCAGTAATAGCCTAGTCACATGGTCATGAAAAACTCCTGGCCCAAATTAATAACTTATTTTTGGGGGGTAGAAACTTGCGACATACTGTATTATATTCAGTGCTTCTGATCCATAAAGGGATCAAATCAAATCCAATTTTATTTGTTGCATGCTTCATAAACAATGCAGAAAGGAAAAAATATAGAAATAGTATTAATAAAAACAACTCAAGGAATAAATACACAATGAGTAAGGGACAGATTGGGGGGGCGGGGGGGGGGGGGGTCCAAAAAATAGGAGGGTTATCAAACTTTTTTTTTTGCTTTGGGGAGGTTTTTTTTTTTTTTCTTGGGCACAGGGGAGGGTAGTGAGTTTTTTTTCCCCCCTCGTTTACATTCAACAGTTGCAGGTTTTACTATATAATTTCTTCCATTTTAGCTACATTTCCTAATCTGCTTGCATGAGCCTCTATATCAAGGTGTTTTGGTACTTCCCTTATGCACTACACTTCTCTGTGTGCTAACTTTTACTTTACCACAGGTCAGTATAGTCGATCAGTCTAACAGTCCAACCCGCCCTCTATCCACCGTTCATAGAGACAATAGTGATAGGTGGATCGTTTGTCCAGATCTGCAATAAGCTAACTAGCAATCATACAAACATTCAAGCTGCATACATTTTCAATAGGAATAGCTGATAGGCAGTGGAGGCCACATTCATCATTACGCATGAAAGAACAGTAAAGACATGAAACACAGCTCTATAAAGCTCTCCTATTGATGTTGTTTAGGGACACTAAAATGATCCTACCAAGACGAGCCTACAACACCACAATGCAATTGAATAATTAATTATTGTTTTCAAGCCAGCACAAAATTCTATTTTAGGCTGCAGTAAAAATGTAATTTGAATAACGGTGCAAAAGCCCTGTGATTTGAATGTTTTATTCAAAGGGTTTCTATCTCTCTGGGGTTAGGCCTTAGCATCTCTTCCTTTATATAGGCTATATATATAGGCTATATATAAAAAAAACTATATATTCGTTTTTATATGTATATATATTAATATCATACAGTGGACAACTAAGCCTATGCGTACAATGTCCTCATACATTGAGTGCTCAAATCTCTGACAGCTGAACCTTGAGGTAGACAATTATTGTTTTAGGAAAGTAGCCAAAAAATATATAAAAAGTAGGCTATAAAGTTTTACATATGTTACACGTTGAAATCCAAAGAATAGTGTTTTTTTTTTCAGTTGTTTTCAGTTGTTATAGGCTGTTATAGGCTGTTCATTTGGCCAATATCCCAAATTTATTGATGGTGCTGGCTAAGCCAGGTCGGATCTGAAGGCATATGGATGTCTAGTGAATTACTCAAATGTCTGGTAAATTTAAATCTTCATGGTCCCGTTGTCTGGCACCAAATTTCCCTGAAGATAACTAAAATGCACATTCACATGATAATCTGTCGCCAATTTGATGGAAACCTAACTATAGACTCTCCTAAAGACTCTGGCAAGTGTGCTAGCCCAGTTTCATTTTGATTATGCCTGCACATCATGGTTCACCAGCAGCGTCAAACATCCAAATAATAAGCTACAGACCAGCCAAACAAGCTTGTAAGATTTGTACTCCCCCCTCATGCTCATCTGGAGGTTTTTTTATATTTGTTTATGTATATCTGAGGTGTGTTTGTATCTCTGCAATTGTATACAGCAGCAGTCAAAAGTTTGGACACACCTACTCTACATTGTAGAATAATAGTGAATAGATCAAAACTACAGTATGAATTAACACATATGGAATCATGTAGTAACCAAAAAAAAGCGTTAAACAATTCCAAATGTAATTATTCACAGTAACCACCCTTTGCCTAGATAACAGCTGTGCACACTCTTGGCATTCTCTCAACCAGCTTCATGAGGAATGTTTTTCCAACAGTCTTGAAGGAGTTCCCACATATGCTGAGCACTTGTTGTCTGCTTTTCCTTCACTCTGCGGTCCAACCGAGCTTGGGTGATTGTGGAGGCCACGTCATCTGATGCAGCACTCCAGCACTCTCCTTGGTCAAATAGCCCATACACAGCCTGGAGATGTGTTTTGGGTCATTGTCCTGTTGAAAAACAAATGATAGTCCCACTAAGTGTAAACCAGATGGGATGGCATATTGCTGCAAAATGGTGTGGTAGCCAAGCTGGTTAAATGTGCCTTGAATTCTAAATAAATCAGAGACAGTGTCACCAGAAAAGCACCCTCACAGCATCACACCTCCTCCTCCATGCTTCATGCTGGGAACCACACATGCGGAGATCATCCATTCACCTAGTCTGCGTCTCACAAAAACACGGCGGCTGCATCTCAGAAAGACACTAATTTTGGACTCATCAGACCAAAGGACAGATTTCTACCGGCTAATTTAAATTGATTGTGTTTCTTGGCCCAAGCAAGTCTCTTCTTATTATTGGTGTCCTTTAGTAGTGGTTTCTTTGCAACAATTCGACCATGAAGGCCTGATTCATGCAGTCTCCTCTGAATGGTTGATGTTGAGATGGGACCATCTTCGTAAATGTTCACGATGGTGGAAAAACCGCATCATATCAAGCACCTTAAACCAATCTCGCAACCTGAAGCTAAAGACAGGCAGAAAGTAGTTGACTTATGGAATACATAAGAACAAACAGATTTGGTGGCATTTGCGTTGTTCTGAATTCAATAACCTAAAATGTACACTTAGGAGTCTGGACTATACACTACTGAAGAGAATCGTATGGCTTTCAAATAATCTCGTCCGCAGACTTCCTCTTTCAATGCGTACCCATGCAGTGATGTTCCACTCAGGGCCTGTTCAATCTGACATAGAGCAAGACTTAGCTTAAGCCATTTTCTCATGTGAAACGCAGGAGAAAAGCTCAATTTTTTTGACTGAAAAGAGGTGTTAAGGCAGCTGTGTGAGAACATCTTCACTGTTGAATTGTCCGTTTGGAAAATGTAACCATTATGGCCACACCATTAAAACTAATCAGGTGCATTACAAAGAATGGCATTGATGGTTATGTCATTTTCACCCCAGACATGAAGGACACAATACACCTATAATTGGAGCAGGAGACATTTTTACTGTAGTTTTCTGTGATTTATCTCTCGAGGTTTCTTGTCACTCGTAGTGTTCACAGGACTAGGTCTAAAGTAAGTCTAAGACATATACTAAGGCAGACCAACCGGAAATTACTTTTTCCATTTCATTCTACAAGGGGTCACAATCTCACTACACAGCAGCTCCATAAGTTCACTACAAAAATGCTGTTTCAACTATTCAAAGAGTTCAAACTCAGGCCTCCCCAGAAAATACTTTTACTTCAAATATATTTTACTTCAAACATGTTTCCTTAATTTCAACAAGCTCACAACACATCAATAATTTCAAACGTGTTTTAGTGCAGCTGTTTAGTTGAAGTATCAAGTTGCATAATCATACACTGAACATCTGGAGAGGATGTCATTAACAGGTCAACCACAGGACACAGGACAAACTCATCAATCACTTCTGACAGAAACTGTCTACTATATTTTTTCTCATGTGTTACAAAACACCAAAAAGTTTAATGACATTTGGCGATTGTAATATTTATCACACGGAGGAGTTTAGTGCCAAGCCTTTGATACTGGGCAAGCCTACAAGGTAGGAAGTAAGGCTGTCCCCATTTTGGTTGACCGAGAGATGTCTGTTCTTTCCACAAAATCAAATTTTAAAACGTGTATATTTCCATATGCCTATAAAAACACCATACAGTATGTGTTTTAATAAGATAACTGTATATGCACTGAGCATGTCTGATACTTTAAGCACACTGTTTGATGAAATAATTAAGAACAAAATTACTCAAGCCCGACTGTGTAAAAAAAAAAAGACAGCGAGTGCCTGCACGCACGTTCTCTCTCTCTCCTCCCTGCTGCAGCGACCAGGGACCATACCATAGCAACAGTGTTTATCATGATGTCCGTGGCGCTGAAGCTGCAACAGAATCACAGCCATGTTTTGATTCTTTCTTGTTTTCTCTCTCACTGAAAAGTTATTTTACCGAGATCCCTCATTTGTTAAGGAAAAACATTCCTTATTCCCCCAACCCTTGCTCTCTTTAAGTGACACATGTATGGATCACATGCACGTGACCAATAGGGCCTGACCTATAGCATTTCATCATCACATCAAAAAATTTATAACAAACTCCAACACCGTTACACATGTGACAGCATAATGGATGCGGAGGATGTGAAAAATGTATTTGAAATGGGGGAATGTTTGCTGGTTGCTCAGGAGGAAAAGGGGAAGTCCAATATGGAATACATTTGACTTAGTTGTTGAAGCTTACAATATAAAAACACATTTGACCGTTTGGAACAGTGTAAACAACATTATATAAATGATAAGTCTACCATAGAGTCTGTTATAAATCAACAACAAAAATGTAAAGCCTTTATTTTTTTATTTTTTTTGAGGGAGGATCAGCTTAATATTGCGGAAAGAATGTTGCTTCTAATGTAATTGTCTGCATCATTTCCAATCCCCATGTTTTTTTGGTAAATATATATAACCATACACGCATGTATACAAATACACATGTATACATACCTACATAGACATACCTACTTTTTTATAGAATACACCTTTATTATTATTCCCCGCAAACCCTACAGCCGATCCCCCAATTGGAGTAAACTAATAAACACTTCTGCTTTTACCTTCAATTTATACATCTTATACACATTTTACAGACAGTCTACTTTACAATAGTTCTCTCTTGTTTGTTCTTAGTCCTTCCTCTATTTCTGATGTCCATCCAGTTTGATTTCTATTTGTAACTATGCTATTTCACAGAAGTTCCGAATCTATAAACATTTTACAGATACCGTATGCTTTACAGTGTTTACCTTGTTATTAGTCCCACCCTTCAGCTCCATTCAACCCCTCCAATCTATCTCTCAACATGATCCATTTCGGATTTCTATTTGCCATATATTTTTCAACTGTGCTGTGATGCTTCACAAAATAATTTAACCTTCCTATTCTCATAGATTCTACAGATAAATAAAAAATAAACAGTTTTGTTAAAATAATTATTATATTATTGATTGATTGACTATGGCTTTTCAAATCACCCAGTATTGCTATCTGTAGCATTAGTTCTAGGCAAATGTTGCAATTCTTCAGCCTTCCTGGACCTGTGACCAAAAATGAGCTACATATGGACAATACCAAATTAAATGATATAATAACTCTGCCTCCTCACAGCAACGCCTTTATTACTGCAAAGACTAAAAACAGTCACATCAGGCCCAATTATATTAATTATCTACTTAATTGATAAATTCACCTCTGAAGGTGAAATGTGTCCTTACATTCTGAAATCTTGCTCTGGTTTAACATCCAAAGGGTCCCAGAGATAACATGTGTTGTTATCTCTGTGTTGTTTTGCTAGATAAAATCCTTTTTCATATCGTAAAAAGGTCCATATAGCATGCACGATCGATTTTGTATTTCCACTCGTTTAATTTGCAAAGAAAGGAATCTGTGAAAATCTCACCCTAAACATTGTTTCAGCGAGTCAAATCACATTCGTAGCTATTCCTTAGAGATCTTAGAAGGTAACAAGACTTCACTATTTCATTAGGGGTGTAGTATATCCTATAGGACACCATATTTGGTCAGAGAGCGAACCCTTCATGGCATGCCGATGACACGGGCGGTCTTCACTTGAACGACTCTAACTTTGTCAAAGAAGCACCATTCGGGGTCAAACGAAGCTAGCAAGATAGCCAATGAGCTGGGCTTTACGGTAGTATCCGGAAACCCTGTATCTGTCACAAAATGTAGCTACTAACCTTGTACAACAGCATGCCTTTCACTTTTGGACAACAATTATAAGAATATTAGTTATGAAGATATGAAATCTGGTTGTTTTGCAAATGTTGAACTTATAATATGGCTACTAATACTGGAAAGCTAAATCAAAATCCAAGTATACAGATTTGACAATATTCTTGCAGAAAAATGTCATATGAATGCAAATGTATCCTTCACTATTTAACAAATGCTACCTGGGTGACTTCACACTAAATGTCATGTAGTTTGCTCATACATCAAGTTATCCATCTGAACCTTTGCACATAGTGTCCACAACATGGCAGCAGTGTATCGGAATTACAACCAGAGCAGTGGCTAGAACTGGGACAATTCTGTTGCATTTCAAAGATGGTGGTACTAAATAATTGTTGTTTTTTCTTCTAAAGGATCTATTGTGTTATATTCTCCTACATTCAATTCACATTTCCACAAACTTCAAAGCGTTTCCTTTCGATTGGTACCAATAATATTCATATCCTTGCTCCAGGGCTTGAGCTTCAGGCAGTTTGATTTGGGTATGTCATTTTAGATGAAAATTGAAAAAAAGAGGGCTATCCCTAAGAAGTTCAGTTTTATTGGTTCTTTATTAGAACAACAGTTTTCAGCTGTGCTAACGTAATTGCAAAAGGGTTTTCTAATGATCAATTAGCCTTTGAAATGATAAACTTGGATTAGTTAACACAACGTGCCATTGGAACACAGGAGTGATGGTTGCTGATAATGGGCCTCTGTACGCCCATGTAGATGTTCCATTAAAAATCCGCCCTTTCCAGCTACAAAAGTTATTTACAAGTATACCAATGTCTACACTGTATTTCTGATCAATTTGATGTTATTTTAAATGGACAAAATGTGCTTTTCTTTCAAAAACAAGGGTATTTCTAAGTGACCCCAAACTTTTGAATGGTAGTGTATAGACATATCCTATGTGTTTTAATCAAATCAACTATATGCACTGAGCATGTCTGATGCTTTAAGTGCACTGACCCCAAACTTTTGAACAGTAGTGTACATGTAGGTAGAGTTATTAAAGTGACTATGCATAGATGACAACAACAGAGTAGCAGAAGTGTAATTGGCGGGAGGGGGGAGGCAATGCAAATAGTCTGGGTAGCGTTTTGATTAGATGTTCAGGAGTCTTATGGCTTGGGGGTAGAAGCTGTTTACAAGCCTCTTGGACCTAGACTTGGCGCTCCGGTACCACTTGCCATGCGGTAGCAAAGGGGCCTTCTTCTGACACTGCCTGGTATAGAGGTCCTGGATGGCAGGAAGCTTTGCCCCAGTGATGTACTGGGCCGTACGCACTACCGTCTGTAGTGCCTTGCGTTCGGCGGCCGAGCAGTTTCCATACCAGGAAGTGATGCTACCAGTGCTCTTGATTGCGCAGCTTTAGAAACTTTTGAGGATCTGAGGACCCATGACAAATTTTTTCAGTCTCCAGAGGGGAATAGGTTTTGTCGTGCCCTCGTCTCCTCACTATGATGCTGCTTCCGCCACATTGTTCTCAACATCAATATGCTTGTTAATAACTTTACTATTATGCACATAGAAACATGTTCTAGGAAAAGGCACCAATTCAATGCTGCACTGAAGAATATGTTTCAGAACAGCAACAGCTATTCAATGCGGGAAAAAGCACATTTGTTATAAAATAATATTATTTCATTAGTTCTACCCAGGGTGAAAATGTATTGGAACTTTAAATATTTTCCCTGGTTTTCCAGAAGTCCTGGTTGGAGGATCCCGGATGTCCTGCTCATTCAATCCTGATTCCGGCAATCTTGCCACTGAGATTTTGGAAAATAAATTGAATTTATTGACAGATCCTGGAATTTGGCAACAAACAACGCTTGTTGCTCGTTCTTCTTACATAATACAACCATATACAGTGCCTTGCGAAAGTATTCGGCCTCCTTGAACTTTGCGACCTTTTGCCACATTTCAGGCTTCAAACATAAAGATATAAAACTGTATTTTTTTGTGAAGAATCAACAACAAGTGGGACACAATCATGAAGTGGAACGACATTTATTGGATATTTCAAACTTTTTTAACAAATCAAAAACTGAAAAATTGGGCGTGCAAAATTATTCAGCCCCCTTAAGTTAATACTTTGTAGCGCCACCTTTTGCTGCGATTACAGCTGTAAGTCGCTTGGGGTATGTCTCTATCAGTTTTGCACATCGAGAGACTGACATTTTTTCCCATTCCTCCTTGCAAAACAGCTCGAGCTCAGTGAGGTTGGATGGAGAGCATTTGTGAACAGCAGTTTTCAGTTCTTTCCACAGATTCTCGATTGGATTCAGGTCTGGACTTTGACTTGGCCATTCTAACACCTGGATATGTTTATTTTTGAACCATTCCATTGTAGATTTTGCTTTATGTTTTGGATCATTGTCTTGTTGGAAGACAAATCTCCGTCCCAGTCTCAGGTCTTTTGCAGACTCCATCAGGTTTTCTTCCAGAATGGTCCTGTATTTGGCTCCATCCATCTTCCCATCAATTTTAACCATCTTCCCTGTCCCTGCTGAAGAAAAACAGGCCCAAACCATGATGCTGCCACCACCATGTTTGACAGTGGGGATGGTGTGTTCAGGGTGATGAGCTGTGTTGCTTTTACGCCAAACATAACGTTTTGCATTGTTGCCAAAAAGTTAAATTTTGGTTTCATCTGACCAGAGCACCTTCTTCCACATGTTTGGTGTGTCTCCCAGGTGGCTTGTGGCAAACTTTAAACGACACTTTTTATGGATTTCTTTAAGAAATGGCTTTCTTCTTGCCACTCTTCCATAAAGGCCAGATTTGTGCAATATACGACTGATTGTTGTCCTATGGACAGAGTCTCCCACCTCAGCTGTAGACCTCTGCAGTTCATCCAGAGTGATCATGGGCCTCTTGGCTGCATCTCTGATCAGTCTTCTCCTTGTATGAGCTGAAAGTTTAGAGGGACGGCCAGGTCTTGGTAGATTTGCAGTGGTCTGATACTCCTTCCATTTCAATATTATCGCTTGCACAATGCTCCTTGGGATGTTTAAAGCTTGGGTAATCTTTTTGTATCCAAATCTGGCTTTAAACTTCTTCACAACAGTATCTCGGACCTGCCTGGTGTGTTCCTTGTTCTTCATGATGCTCTCTGCGCTTTTAACGGACCTCTGAGACTATCACTGTGCAGGTGCATTTATACGGAGACTTGATTACACACAGGTGGATTGTATTTATCATCATTAGTCATTTAGGTCAACATTGGATCATTCAGAGATCCTCACTGAACTTCTGGAGAGAGTTTGCTGCACTGAAAGTAAAGGGGCTGAATAATTTTGCACGCCCAATTTTTCAGTTTTTGATTTGTTAAAAAAGTTTGAAATATCCAATAAATGTCGTTCCACTTCATGATTGTGTCCCACTTGTTGTTGATTCTTCACAAAAAAATACAGTTTTATATCTTTATGTTTTAAGCCTGAAATGTGGCAAAAGGTTGCAAAGTTCAAGGGGGCCGAATACTTTCGCAAGGCACTGTACAATTTCAGTAGCACATGTCTTAGAGGGATGGCCTGTCCTATCCCTGTGGCCTCAGCAATGGATTAGTCCACTGAGACAGTCACAAATCAGATGGGTGTCCTGTGCACCATAAAAAAATGTAAATATTTGAGAATGATCAACTAAAGAAATCTCAGCTGACCAAAATGGGATCGGACCTAGTAGGCAGGGATGAATTTTCTGTTTGATGAGATTGCCATGGTCTATTATTGAGATGTTGAACAAACAAGCCATTTTATTTTAATGCCTGAAGTCGGCATGCTTTGTTACTAGGTTGTTTGGTGCATTGGCACAGTAACATGTTGGCGGAAAATACTTTGAATATATTTTCACGAGGGTCATCTATACATTGGGTACCAGTACCGAGTCGATGTGCAGCGGTATGAGGTAATTGAGGTTGATACAGTTGAAGTCAGAAGTTTACATACACCTAAGCCAAATACAGTGGGCAAAAAAAGATTTAGTCAGCCACCAATTGTGCATGTTCTCCCACTTAAAAAGATGAGAGGCCTGTAATTTTCATCATATGTACACTTCAACTATGACAGAGAAAATGAGAAAAAAAATCCAGAAAATCACATTGTAGGATTTCTTATGAATTTATTTGCAAATTATGGTGGAAAATAAGTATTTGGTCAATAACAAAAGTTTATCTTAATAGTTTGTTATAAACCCTTTGTTGTCAATGACAGAGGTCAAACGTTTTCTGTAAGTCTTCACACACTGTTGCTGGTATTTTGGCCCATTCCTCCAGGCAGATCTCCTCTAGAGCAATGATGTTTTGGGGCTGTTGCTGGGCAACACAGACTTGTAAATTTTAACTCAGTTTTTCACAATTCCTGACATTTAATCCTAATACAAATCCCTGTCTTAGGTCAGTTAGGATCACCACTTTATTTTAAGAATGTGAAATGTCAGAATAATAGTAGAGAGAATTATTTATTTCAGCTTTTATTTCATTCATCACATTCCCAGTGGGTCAGAAGTTTAAATACACTCAATTAATATTAGGTAGCATTGCCTTTAAATTGTTCAACTTGGGTCAAACTTTTCGGGTTGCCTTCCACAAGATTCCCACAATAAACTGGGTGAATTTTGGCCCATTCCTCCTGACAGAACTGGTGTAACTGAGTCAGGATTGTAGGCCTCCTTGCTATTTTGTGAAGTGCACCAGTCCCTACTGTAGCAAAACACCCCCACAACATGATGCTGCCACCCCTGTGCTCAATGGTTGGGATGGTGTTCTTCGGCTTGCAAGCCTCCCCTTTTCCCTCCAAACATAACGATGGTCATTTTGGAAAAACAGTTCTATTTTTGTTTCATTAGACCAGAGGACATTTCTCCAAAAAATACGATATTTGTTGCCATGTGTAGTTGCAAACCGTGTCAGGCTTTTTTATGGCGGTTTTGGAGCAGTGGCTTCTTCCTTGCAGAGCAGCCTTTCAGGTTATGTCGATATAGGGCTCGTTTTACTGTGAATATAGATAGTTTTGTACCTGTTTCGTCCAGAATCTTCACAAGGTCCTTTGCTGTTGTTCTGGGATTGATTTGCACTTTTCGCACCAAAGTACGTTCATCTCTAGTAGACAGAAAACGTCTCCTTCCTGAGCGGTATGACGCTTCGTTGGACCCATGGTGTTTATACTTGCATACTATTGTTTGTGCAGATGAACCAGGTCTTGGCTGATTTCTTTTGATATTCCCAAGATTTTAAGCAAATAGGCATTAAGTTGAAGGTAGGCCTTGAAATACATCCACAGGTACACCTCCAAATGACAAATGATGTCAATTAGCCTATCAGAAGCTTCTAAAGCCATGACATCATTATCTGGAATTTTCCAAGCTGTTTATAGGCAAAGTCATCTTAGTGTATTTAAACTTCTGACCCACTGGAGTTGTGATATAATTAATTGTAAGTGAAATAATCTGTCTGTAAACAATTGTTGGAAAAAATTACTTGTGTCATGCACAAAGTAGATGTCCTAACTGACTTGCGACAGCTATAGTTTGTTAACAAGAAACTTGTGGATTGGTTGAAAAACTAGTTTTAAGGACTCCAACCCAAGTGTATGTAAACGTCCTACTTCAACTGTATGTACATATGTAATTGGTTGGAATAAAGTTACTAGGCAACAGGATAGACAATAAACAGTAGCAGCAGCGTATTTTATGAGTCAAAAGAGTTAGTGCAAAAATGGTCAATGGAGATAGCTAAATACACTGAACAAAAATATGTGTTGGTCCTATATTTCATGAGCTGAAATAAAAGATCCCAGAAAATATCTGTATGCACAAAGTTAGTATTTCTCCTTTGCCAACATAATCCATCCACCTGTCAGGTGTGGCACATCAAGAAGCTTGAGACCTTGTGCTGGGGACAATTAAAGGCCACTCTAAAATGTCAAGTTTTGTCACAACACAATGCCACAGATTTCTCAAGCATTGAGGGAGTGTGGCATGCTGACTGCAGGTATGTCCACCAGAGCTGTTGCTAGATAATTTACTGTTAATTTCACTACCTACCATAAGCCACCTCGTTTTAGATAATTTGGCAGTATGTCCACCCAGCCTCTCAACCGCAGACCACGTCGAACCACGCCAACCCAGGACCTCTACATCTGGCTTCTTCACCTGCAGGATCATCTGAGACCAGCCACCCGGGCAGCTGATAAAACTGTGGGTTTGCACAACCTAAACATTTGGCACAAACTGTCAGAAACCGTCTCAGGGAAGCTCATCTGTGTGCTCATTTTCCTCACCAGGGTCTTGACATGACTACAGTTCAGCATTGTAACCAACTTCAGTGGACAAATGCTCACCTTTGATGGCCACTGGCACGCTGGAGATGTTTGTTCTTCATGGATGAATCACGGGCAGATGTCAGACAGCGTGTTTTTGTGTCGTGTGTGTGGCCGGTTTGCTGATGTCAATGTTGTGAACAGAGTGCCTCATGGTGGCGGTGGGGTTATAGTAAGGGCAGGCATCAGCTTCAGAGAACCAGCACAATTAGATTTTTTTAAGGCAATTTCAATGCACAGAGATACTGTGTCGAGATCCTGAAGCCCATTGTCATGCCAATCATCCGCTGCCATCACCTCATGTTTCAGTATAAAGATGCATGGCCCCATGTTGCAAGGATTTGTATACAATTCCTGGAAGCTGAAAATGTCCAGACATGTCACCAATTGAGCATGTTTGGGATGCTCTGGATAGATAGTTTCTGTCAATATCCAGCAACTTGACACAGCCATTGAAGATGAGTGGGACAATATTTCACAGGCCACAATCAAAAGCCTGATCAACTATATTCGATGGAGATGTGTTGTGCTGCATGAGGCAAATCGTGGTCACACCAGATACTGGTTTTCTGATCCAAGCCCCTACCTTTTTTTAAGGTATCTGTGACCACCAGATTCATATCTGTATTCCCAGTCATTTGAAATCCATAGATTAGGGCCTGATGAATTCATTTCAATTGGCTGATTTCCAGTAACTGAGTCAAATCTTTCAAATTGTTACATGTTCCGTTAATATTTCTGTTCAGTGTAGTTAACCAACAGCTACCTGAAATAACTATTTAAGTCTTAGTAACATGCAGTAGCAAAGAGAGCAGTAGCGCCTTGCGACCGGATGCCAAGCAGTTGCCATACCAAGCGTTGATGCAGCCAGTCAAGATGCAGGTATAAAACCTTTTGAGGATATGAGGGCCCATGCCAAATATTTTCACCCTCCTGAGGGGGAAGAGGCATTGTCGTGCCTTCTTTACGACTGTTGGTGTGTGTCGACCATGATAATTCCTTAGTGGTGTGGACACTGAGGAACTTGAAGCTCTTGACCCTCTTCACCACATCTCGGTCGATGTGGATGGGGGCGTGCTTGGCCATGCATTTCCTGTAGACCACGATCAGCTCCTTTGTCTTGTTGACGTAGAGGGAGATGTTGTTGTCCTGGCACCACACTGCCAGGTCACTGTCCTCCTCCCACAAATCAAATCAAATCAAAAGTTATTGCGGGTGTAGCGGAATGCTTGTGTTTCTAGCTCCAACAGTGCAGTAATATCAAACAATTCACAACAATACACACAACCTAAAAGTAATAAAAAATAAATTAAGGAATATATAAATATTAGGATGAGCAATGTCAGAGTGGCATAGACTAAAAAGGAGTAGAATAGAATACAGTATATATATACAGTGCCTTGCGAAAGTATTCGGCCCCCTTGAACTTTGCGACCTTTTGCCACATTTCAGGCTTAAAACATAAAGATATAAAACTGTATTTTTTTGTGAAGAATCAACAACAAGTGGGACACAATCATGAAGTGGAACGACATTTATTGGATATTTCAAACTTTTTTAACAAATCAAAAACTGAAAAATTGGGCGTGCAAAATTATTCAGCCCCTTTACTTTCAGTGCAGCAAACTCTCTCCAGAAGTTCAGTGAGGATCTCTGAATGATCCAATGTTGACCTAAATGACTAATGATGATAAATACAATCCACCTGTGTGTAATTAAGTCTCCGTATAAATGCACCTGCACAGTGATAGTCTCAGAGTTCCGTTAAAAGCGCAGAGAGCATCATGAAGAACAAGGAACACACCAGGCAGGTCCGAGATACTGTTGTGAAGAAGTTTAAAGCCAGATTTGGATACAAAAAGATTGGCCTTTTGGATACAAATCTGGCCTTTATGGAAGAGTGGCAAGAAGAAAGCCATTTCTTAAAGATAACCATAAAAAGTGTCGTTTAAAGTTTGCCACAAGCCACCTGGGAGACACACCAAACATGTGTTAGAAGGTGCTCTGGTCAGATGAAACCAAATTGAACTTTTTGGCAACAATGCAAAACGTTATGTTTGGCGTAAAAGCAACACAGCTCATCACCCTGAACACACCATCCCCACTGTCAAACATGGTGGTGGCAGCATCATGGTTTGGGCCTGTTTTTCTTCAGCAGGGACAGGGAAGATGGTTAAAATTGATGGGAAGATGGATGGAGCCAAATACAGGACCATTCTGGAAGAAAACCTGATGGAGTCTGCAAAAGACCTGAGACTGGGATGGAGATTTGTCTTCCAACAAGACAATGATCCAAAACATAAAGCAAAATCTACAATGGAATGGTTCAAAAATAAACATATCCAGGTGTTAGAATGGCCAAGTCAAAGTCCAGATCTGAATCCAATCGAGAATCTGTGGAAAGAACTGAAAACTGCTGTTCACAAATGCTCTCCATCCAACCTCACTGAGCTCGAGCTGTTTTGCAAGGAGGAATGGGAAAAAATGTCAGTCTCTCGATGTGCAAAACTGATAGAGACATACCCCAAGCGACTTACAGCTGTAATCGCAGCAAAAGGTGGCGCTACAAAGTATTAACTTAAGGGGGCTGAATAATTTTGCACGCCCAATTTTTCAGTTTTTGATTTGTTAAAAAAGTTTGAAATATCCAATAAATGTCGTTCCACTTCATGATTGTGTCCCACTTGTTGTTGATTCTTCACAAAAAAATACAGTTTTATATCTTTATGTTTGAAGCCTGAAATGTGGCAAAAGGTCGCAAAGTTCAAGGAGGCCAAATACTTTCGCAAGGCACTGTATATATGTAATGAGTAAAGCAAAAATACTTAAACTGTTGGCTGTCTCATCGTTGTCAGCGATCAGGCCAACCACCGTTGTGTCGACAGCAAATTTAATGATGGTGTTGGTGTCATGCATGTCCACACAGTCGTGGGTGAACAGGGAGTACAGGAGAGGACTGAGCATGCACCCCTGAGGGGCCCCGTGTTGAGGGACAGCGTGGCAGATGTGTTGTTGCCTTCCCTCATCACCTGGGGGCGGCCTGTCAAGAAGTTGTGGTGGAATATTCTCTTCAAATGAGAGACACTCTCATTTCTTCAAATAATCATCTTTATTCAAAATCAATTAATTATTGCAATAATGAAACCGTCGATGTTGGGCCGAGAGCCTACCATGCTATTACTTATATACCTGATACCAAGATTTCTCAGTCATAGCTGGTTCAAAACCCCCACCCATATAGATTGGGTTCATCTTGTGGTCATCTGCCTCTTGTGTTGTCTCCCAGATGCCAGGATAATTAAGAGAACTGAGGTCTTTGTTCTGTTCCTCCAGGCTCTCTCTATCTCGGTTACACCCACTACATCTGATCTATGGAATGCCAGCTGTAGGCTTTTTATCACCAAGCCATCACTTAATCAGTTGCCAGCCCAAGCTTCAAAATAATCTTCTCAGTTAACTCTATGAAATATAACAACCATTTGGTTCATAAATATAACATCATCTTGTAATCCTGTTAACACAATGTCCAGGATTCAGCTGCAGAGGGAGGTGCAATAGAGATTGTGTCATCTATGGGGCGGTATGTGAATTGGAGTGGGTCCATGGTTATGGCTCACATTCTGTTGATGTGAGCCATGACCAGCCCTTCAAAGTAATTAATGGCTACAGATGTGAGTGCTATTTAGACATGTTAGCTTGGCGTTCTTGGGGTCTGCTTGAAATATATAGGTATTACAGCCTGAGTCAGAGAGAGGTTGAAAATGTTGGTGAAGACACTTGCCAGCTGGTCAGCGTATGATCTGAGTAATCTGCCCTGGTAATCTGTTTGGCCCTGCGGCCTTGTGAATGTTTATTTGTTTAAAGGTTTTACTCACACTGGCTACGGAGCGCAAGATCACAGAGGCATCTGGAACAACTGCTGCTCTCTTGCATGGTTCAGTGCTACTTGCCACAAAGCGAGCATAGAAGGAATTTAGCTTGTCTGGCTCGTGTCACTGGGCAGTTGGTGGCTGGGTTTCCATTTGTAATCCGTGATAGTTTGCAAGTCCTGCCACGTCTGACAAGCGTCAGAGCCGGCGTTGTACCACAACTTGAATTTTCAAGCATAATGTCTCACCTAACTCCATCAGAACCATCAGAACCTCATAACCCAAATTCAAAAACCTTTTCCATAACTACTCCTGAAGGCAACACCCACAACTCTTGCACTGTGCCTGTGAATCTGTCCTCCTCTAGTCCTATTATCTTTGGTTTGTAATAGGACATTTTAATTGTACGTGTCCACATAACTGAGTATGTGACTAGCCTTGTGAAACCTTGTGAAACTATCCTATTATCATCTCCTGTTCGCTCATCATGTTGCAAACCAGCTTTCACCTGCGTCCTTGCATAGATAAAGTACCGCCCAAGAACAGGAAATTCAGACTGTCTACTGTGCTGTGTAACACTGTTATTCTCTATGCGCTTAGAAATAAAGATCCTTATTTTATATATCCACCACAGGCTGCAGTCTGGTCATGTCACACTTCAGCAATGTGTCATCCTAATTGTGGTTATTAAGGTAACTGATTGTCTCTGACGACTCCAGACAGGGCATTAAACAAAGACTCAGCACTCAACGGTCGCTTATACACTTAGTAAACAAAACATTAGGAACACCTCCCAAAATTGAGCTGCACCCCCTTTTGTCCTCAGAACATGGGCTCTAGAAGGTGTTGAAAGCGCTACACAGGGATGTTGGTCCATTTTGACTCCAATGCTTCCAACAGTCAAGATGGCTGGATGTCATTTGGGTGGTGGACCATTCTTGATATACATGCAAAACTGTTGAGCGTGAAAAACCTAGCAGACATACAGTTCTTGACACGCTCAAACCCGTGCGCCTGGCCCCTACTACCATATCCTGTTCAAAGGCACTTAAATATTTTGTCTTGTCCATTCACCCTCTGAATGGCACACATACAGAATCAATGTCTCAATTCTCTCCTTATTGTATTGTGGTGCCATAGTCAACTTATGATAATGAAAAGTTCCTGGGCAGGAGACAAGACAGGTAGTTAGACTGGCCCCAGACAGGCCATGAAGCTCAGTTGAATTTATTGCTGTGGATAGTGGGAAATTTGTCGTTTGATGTTGCATGCTGTGCCTACAGGAGCAGGGAAAGGAAATGGAGGAAGCTATAAAAAAATCAATGACTTACTAGACCTTTGGCAAGGAAAAGAAATAGAAACATTGATGTTTTCAACTCACATTAGTGTCTATGTCATAGGAAGTATTGATGTACGTATGGGAACACTGATGTGTTTGTTTTTGTGTATGTGTGTGTAGTATAGTGTATGAAATGTGTGATGTGTATGAATGGATGTACATATGCGTGCTGATGCCTGGTACTGACAGTTCAATGTCTTTTCTGCACCAGTTGTCATGGTGAATAATTGAGTCCCAGTGACATTACTGGATGACTTTAAACTTGATAGATTAACGGAATTAATCAGACTTAATGACAAATTAAGTTATTCAAATTATTCAACACAACTGCAGTGCAGGAGCAGCAAAGACTATGTACTTTACTGAGTGCAAACACACCAGACTAGATTTTGTCTTGCAAGAGACTGAACCTGCTCTCATCCAACGAATGAACCAGTCATTGTAACGAAATGTTGATCTTGTGACCTACAGTACCAGTCTAAAGTTTGGACACATTCAAGGGTTTTTCTTTATTTTTGTTATTTTCTACTTTGTAGAATAACAGTAAAGACATAAAAACTGAAAAGTAGCCACCCTTTGCCTTGACGACAGATTTGCACACTCTTGGCATTCTCTCAACCAGCTTCACGAGGAATGCTTTTCTAAAAGTCTTGAAGGAGTTCCCACATCTGCTGAGCACTTGTTGGCTGCATTTCCTTTCTCTCTGCGGTCCAACTCATCCCAAACCATCTCAAATGGGTTCAGGTCAGGTGATTGTGGAGGCCAGGTCATCTGATGCAGCACTTCATCACTTTCCTTCTGGTCAAATAGCCCTTATACAGCCTGGAGGTGTTTTGGGTAATTTTCCTTTAAAAAAAAAAAAGATAGTCCACTAAGCGCTAACCAGATGGGATGGCATATCGCTGCTGAATGCTGTGGTAGCCATGCTGGTTAAGTGTGCCTTGAACTCTAAATAAATCAGAGACAATGGCACCAGCAAAGAACTCCCACGCCATGACACCACCTCCTCCATGTTTCATGGTGGGAACCACACACGCGGAGAGCATCAGTTCACCTACTCTACTTCTCACAAAGACACAGCGGATGGAACCAAAAATCTCAAATTTGGACTCATCAGACCAAAGGACAGATTTCCACCGGTCTAATGTTCATTGCTCATGTTTCTTGCCCCAAGCAAGTCTCTTCTTATTATTGGTGTCCTTTATTAGTGGTTTCTTTGCAGCAATTCGACCATGAAACGCAGTCTCCTCTGAACAGTTGATGTTGAGATGTGTCTGTTACTGTTACTCTGTGAAGCATTTATTTGGTCTGCAATATCTGAGGCTGGTAACTTTAATGAACTCATCATCTGCAGCAGAGGTAACTCTGGGTCTTCTTTTCCTATGGCGGTCCTCATGAGAGCCAGTTTCACCATAACGCTTGGTTTTTGCGACTGCACTTGAAGAAACTTTCAATGTTCTTGACAATTTCTGAATTGACTGACCTTCATGTCTTAAAGTAATGATGGACTGTAATTTCTCTTTGCTTATTTGAGCTGTTCTTGCCGTAATATGGACTTGGTCTTTTACCAACACAACTGATTGGCTCAAACGCATTAAGAATCAAATAAATTTAACAAGATACACCTGTAAATTGAAATGCATTCCAGTTGATTACCTCATGAAGCTGGTTGAGATAATGCCAATAGTGTGCAAAGCTGTCATCAAGGCAAAGGGTGGCTACTTTGAAAAATCTCAAATATATTTTGATTTGGTTAACATGATTTGGTTACTACATGCTTCCATATGTGCTATTTCATAGTTTTGATGTCTTCACTATTATTCTACAATGTACAAAATAAAGAAAAACCCTTGAATGAGTAGGTGTGTCCAACATTTTGACTGGCACCGTGTGTGTCTTTATCTTGAGGAGACCAAACAAGTGTTGTGCTTGGTATGGGTGAGCCAGATGATTGACTTACCTTGTGACTTTCAAATTGCCCTTCTTGTAGCTATTGAGTTAGTTAGCTGTATCCTAGTTCCATTTTTTTCCCATGTGAACTACCTACTCTATGATGATCATGCAAATGTTCAACATTCATTGACTCTCCTGATACCCTTGTTGGATGTTCTACATTGATAGTAGTTGAAATTAGATAATAATGCTGAGAAAATGCCTCCCCCAAAAAGCTCAAAATGATGTTTTCATTCAGGCAACCATTTTATTTTTCAGTAGCCTGCCAAACAGTACAGAAACTTTGCGCATGAGTTTTTCTTTTTTTTCTTTTCTTCTCTTCATCAGTCTATATTGTTCTATTCTGGGTCGCCATTCATTTCTTCAGGAAAACCCCTGTCACTCCAGGCATGGCATTCCTTTGACACCTCCGAATGTCTTGAAATTTCCTCTTAATGAGTGCATAGTGACCTATCACTTTTCCCTGCAGCATCTTAGGGAACCTCTGGGCACACATGTGCAGTATAAAGTTCTTAACCTTGTTTGGCAGTGCCCACTTGCCCCTGCCGCCATCCCAGTTGGTTGTCTGGCACCAACACTGATTCTCATGAGATACGAGACCACGGAACAGCAGCACAGAGTTCATATGGATCTCTCCCTTACTCACTTGGCACTGGAAGTTGTGTTCCTCTGGAGTTAACCCATCAGGTAGTGGATTATGACTGCATTGTGGTGATCCCAATAGGATTTCAGAGGGGTGTGGCTATGGCGCTGCCTCTTCCTTGTGACCAGGGAAGAAGAGGGACGTCTGGGCATTTTGTTGGTGCCCATGGGGTTTGTATCTGCTGTAGGGTGGTCTTAGGGATGGGTTGTGGCCTGAATCCCTCTACCTTGCAACCTGGGAGGAAGGTCTTTGTGTAGAAAGTGTAAGTGGCTTGAGGAATGCTGGGGAAAACGTTGCTGTTCTTCCCTCTAAGGGGTCAGAATAAATCTTAGTGATGGGCTGTGGTCCTTGCTTCTCCTTAGGACCAGGGAGTCAGGTCTCTGTGGGGCAGATGGATGTGGCTTCAGAGCTGCTGGGGAGCATTGGGTTCAGCTTGGCCTAATTTCAGTTCATGTGACAAAACAAGCAATGGGGGGAGGATATATACCATCTACATCACTGTGAAATATATTTTCAATATCCAACCATATTGTATTTTCAGTTGTTTGAAGCTGTTGTGCAAAACCGAAAGTAAAAAACACAAACAACGATACATAAGCATGGGATGATTAGAAATGGCACACATAGAAAAGGTATGCCACTTCTTACACTTGCTTTCCATGAGAATGACATATCTATATCTCTCATTTATATGTGAATTTGGTCGGATAGCCAAAAAGTTAGATATTGCAGCTTTAAATATCAAACAGTTAGATACTAAATGGAATACAAACCACGTTTAAGATATTTATAGTAAGTTAAGTAAATGTAAAGTAGGCAAATTAAAGATAGGCTAGTACCTATCTAAAATAGAAGTTAAGCTGGATAAACAGAGAAAACGAAATACAAAATAATTAAAAAGAGGAAAAGATGATCATGTATGGTTGGAGTCAGTTATGTTTGGCTTGGTGTGGTTATGTTAAGGATAGGGGGTTGTGTTGATTCAATGTAGGTTTCAGTCTGGCTTTGACATCTGCAGCATGGTCGGTAGTGGTGTTTCTGTAGCCCATTTGTGCTTCTTGTACGGTTCTCTTGAGTGATTGATCGATTCAAGTATTTCTGTCCTATTATTGCTTGTCTTTCTGTGATGGTGTTGACTGCAGATATGTTGTAGATGTATTGAGTGTTGATTAAGCAGATCATCTGTATGCCAATTTTATTGCTTGGTTCTGTATTCGTTGTGATAAAATCAACATGAGCTTTTTATTTATAGGTTTTAGTTCCCGTCTTTCCCCTTAAAGGTGTTCGGGTGTGGCTATAAGTGGCCCCTGGTTTGCATATGAACAGATTAACCAGAAGAATGTATCACAACAGCCCTCACAACAGATAGCCCATGCCTAGGATGAGTGTTCAATTGTCCATTGACCCTACTGGTGTGGCTGTAGTGAGAGACTGCACTGTGAACACATTCCATTAGAAGGTGTGGGGTGTGTCCTTCACTTTATAACATTGGCAACATGCAACAACGCATTTGGGAGAATAAAATAGGGTCAGCTGTCTTGATTTATTTCCCCAGTGAAAGAAATTGTCTTGACATTAAACATGACAAGAAAAGGGTGTAGTCCCTGAGCAGACATTAGGATTGTTGACATTAGGATTCCTAAAACTATGAGTATGAAAAGAATAACAGTATGGCTGTTACAAGATGGGGAGTTGATCTGAGATAGTGGTGAACCTTGCATTTGTGCCAAAAGAACAAGGCAGCCTGTGAACAATCAGTCTTTCTGATAGGGATGGAGTCATTGGGTTATCTAATGACAAGCACCCATAAACTAATGCAGACAAGTGTATCTTTGTTCAATCAAATGCATTGGCTTCCTAGCTCTCCTCTTGTATGTCTTCACTACAGAGAACCTCAGATTTAGTTTGCCTCCAAATTTGTTTCTGCACATCCACTACTAACTACTCTCAAAATGACTGAGCCAGTAGAAAGTCTGACAGGCAGGCCTCTGCAAAACCTGACGGGGAAAACCATGAACCTCTTTCCCTCCCTGTGAGTGTATCTCGCCTATCGGACTTAGTCGGTTTCAGACTTACTCTCCTGTTTTAATCCTAATTATGACATTAAATAGCTTGTTCAACTGCTTCCTGTCCTCACTGATTTGTCTATCAAATCAGTTTAGTTTTACTGTTGAAGACCCACTTGTGTGGTGGAAACATTTTTGTTATTCACCCAATGTTCACGGGTCTGATGGACCCACAACATCATTGGGTTTTTAAAACAATAACAATTTATGTAAAAATACGTAGATGTTGACTTATATCAATTGCAATATAGACAGCATATATGGTTAATATTTGCCATTTACCTCTGCTAGATCACATTTATAAATAAAAGCGCTATTTGTTAAAAAATATATATATATTATAATACATACATTTCAATTTAATCAAGACATGGGTGGAATAAAACATGTTTATCTTGGACAAATACAAATGAAACAAGGTTTTCATCAGTATTGATGTTTATTTCTTTGAACTGAACAAATTGGAGGGACACATTTTACATACAGTATTTTATGGAGATGATGAATGAGCCCCATTGAACACATGAGGGACAGAGTTTTACTGTGTGTGTGTGTTGCAAATGTATTTATTGCACTTGATGCACTTGATGCATGTGTAATGTGTCTTCCTATCCTTCTTGGGTCCACACACATCGTAGCATTTCTCCTTGCCGCTACCGGCTGCAATCTAGATCGATGAAAACACTTAGTTCAGGAATTTTACTAACATCTCACTCACCAAAGAAATAAATGTCAATTTTTCAGGACCCTGTTTTTCAAAGATAATTCACAAAAACTCAAATAACTTCACAGATCTTCATTGTAAAGAGTTTAAAAACTGTTTCCCATGCTTGTTCAATAAACCATAAACAATTAAAGAAGATGCATCTGTAGAACGGTCGATAAGACACTAACAGCTTACAGACGGTAGGCAATTAAGGTCACAGTTATGAAAACACATGACACTAAAGAGGCCTTTCTACTTATTCTGAAAAACACCAAAAGAAAGATGCCCAGAGTCCCTGCTCATCTGCGTGAACGTGCCTAAGGCTTGCTGCAAGGAGGCATGAGGACTGCAGATATGGCCAGGGCAATGAATTGCAATGTCCGTACTGTGAGACGCCTAAGACGGGGCTACAGGATGGACAGTTGATCGTCCTCGCAGTGGCAGACCACGTGTAACAACACCTGCACAGGATCAGTACATCCGAACATCACACCTGCGGGACAGGTACAGGATGGCAACAACAACTGCCTGAGTTACACTAGGAATGCACAATCCCTCCATCAGTACTCAGACTCTCCGCAATAGGCTGAGAGTGGCTGGACTGAGTGCTTGTAGGCCTGTTGTAATGCAGGTTCTCACAAACCCATCATCGTTGGACCAGACAGGACTTGCAAAAAGTGCTCTTCACTGACGAGTCACGGTTTTGTCTCACCAGGGCTGATGGTCGGATTCGTGTTTATTGTCGAAATAATGAGCATTACACGAGGCCTGTACTCTGGACCGGGATCGATTTGGAGGCGGTGTGTCACAGCATCATCGGACTAAGCTTGTTGCCATTGAAGGCAATCTCAACTCTGTATGTTACAGGGAAGACATCCTCCTCCCTCTTGTACCCTTCCTACAGGCTCATCCTGACATGACCCTCCAGCATGACAATGCCACCAGCTATACTGCTCGTTCTGTGTGTGATTTCCTACAAGACAGGAATGTCAGTGTTCTGCCATGGCAAGCGAAGAGCCCGGATCTCAATCCCATTGAGCACGTCTGGGACCTGTTGGATCGGAGAGTAAGGACTAAGGCCATTCCCCCCAGAAATGTCCAGGAACTTGCAGATGCCTTGGTGGAAGAGTGGGGTAACATCTCACAGCAATAACTGGCAAATATAGTGCAGTCCATGAGGAGGAGATGCACTGCTGTACGTAATGCAGCTGGTGGCCACACCAGATACTGACTGTTACTTTTGATTTTTACCCCCCTTTGTTCAGGGACATTTTATTCAATTTGTGTTAGTCACATGTTTGTGGAACTTGTTCAGTTTGTGTCTCAGTTGTTGAATCTTGTTATGTTCATACAAATATTTACACATGTTAAGTTTGCTGAAATGAAAGGCAGTTAACAGTGAGAGGACATTACATTTTTTTGTTGAGTTAATATAGATGCAGCATGCCAAGGTACGAGAGTCAGACACACACACACCATACAAGGGTTAAACATCAAAACATATATCCCAACATTTGTATCATAACTAAAGTTACATTAATTACTCTAAATTAAGCATATAGGGGTACCTGTTATTTTGTTAACCGATCCAGACAAAACAGCCGCTCCCTCAAATAGTTTGGAGAAAATAGTTTTTATTTTATTCAGCTCTGTTCAATTGTATTCTTCATACTATAAAATTATCTAAAATAATGCCATGGAATTCTAAGCAAATCATGTCTGCTAAATGAAGTAGTGTAGCCCACAGCCAGATGGCATAGCCAGATCAGGGCCTAACATAAGGACAATGGAGAGTATTCTATTCTGAAATACATAGGAGGTACGCGCAAGACATTGTGTAGTTTCACACACTACAAAGAGTAAAGAGTCTGGCCACATTTTCTTCATATGATATTTCTTTAGACCTTTCTAAAATAAATAATGAATTTATTGTGATGGTGTAGGCTATATTGCATGGATTTATTAGACTTTTTAAAATGTAGATGTGTGGAAGCAAGGAGATTCTAAATGTTGTTTAGGTTAATTAACCGCTCTGGGATATTTGGGATGGTAGCGTCCCACCCCGCCAACAGCCAGTGAAAGTGCATGGTGCGAAATTCAAAACAACAAAAATCTCATAATTAAAATTCCTCAGGCATACAAGTATTTTACACCATTTTAAAGATACAATTCTCGTTACTCCAGCCACAGTGTCTGATTTCAAAAAGGCTTTACAACTAAAGCACCACAAACGATTATGTTAGGTCACCATCAAGTCACAGAAAAACACAGCCATTTTTCCAGCCAAAGAGAGGAGTCACAAAAAGCAGAAATATTGATAAAATTAATCACTAACCTTTGATGATCCTCATCAGATGACACTTATAGGACTTCATGTTACACAATACATGTATTTTTTGTTTGATAAGGTGCATATGTATATCCAAAAATCTAATTTTACATTGACTTGTTCTGTTCAGTAGTTCCAAAACATGCTGTGATTTTGCAGAGAGCCACATCAATTTACAGAAATACTCATAATAAACATTGATAAAAGATACAACTATTATACATGGAATATTAGATAAACCTCTCCTTAATGCAACCGCTGTGTCAGATTTTTAAAAAACTTTACAGAAAAAGCACAACATGCAATAATCTGAGTATGGCGCTCAGAGACCAAAACAGCCAAAGAGATATCCACCATGTTGTGGAGTCAACATTAGTCAGAAATAGCATTATAAATATTCACTTACCTTTGATGATCTTCATCAGAATGCACTCCCAGGAATCGCAGTTCCACATTAAATGTTTGATATGTTCAATAAAGTTCATAATTTATGTCCAAACATCTCCTTTTGTTAGGGTGTTTGGTAAAATCCAAACGCGCGTGTAAGTCCAGCCGAAAGGTTGGATGAAAAATCCAAAAAGTTATATTACAGGTCGTAGAAACAAGTCAAACGAAGTATAGAATCAATCTTTAGGATGTTTTTATCATAAATCTTCAATAATGTTCCAACCTGCAAATTCCTTTGTCTGTAGAAAAGCAAAGGAACGCAAGCTAACTTTCACATGACCGAACGTCACAAGCTCGTGGCAATCTGTCAGACACCTGGCTCAATCCCCTCTCATTCGGCCCCCCTTCACAGTAGAAGCATCAAACAAGGTTCTAAAGACTGTTGACATCTAGTGGAAGCCTTAGGAAAATGACCCCACAGACACTGTATATTGGAATGTCAATGAGTTGAAAAACTACAAACTGGGTCAAACAGCTACAAAAACAAAGACATGTTTGCACAAGTACATATATACATACACTCTACTGGGAGGAGTCAACTCCTTGCACTTCTAAACAGCCAATACATCTCTGTTACTAGGCAGGAACTCAAGTGGATCCTCTCATTGGTGTAGTCATGGCCCTGCGTCCTATGTGTGTTATTCATAGTACTGTTCCTCTTCACTTCATCTGACCTCGGCCCACATTCCTCACTCCTCCCTATCTCATGGCTGTCCAACCCTATCTGTTGACTGAAACCAGACTGTGACCCTTCTCCTCTGCACAGGATACATGGGATTTAACAATAATAATAATAATAAAGATTATTGCAAATAATTTGTTGATGGCTGGATTCTTTATTGTTGGTTGCTTATTAGTCACTCAAATCCTTATTATTTTATGATGAATTATTGGTTTGGTTACCCCTGTGCTGTGACGTGTGTTTTTATATGGTATGTCTTATCCTTTCTCTCCACTGGCTATCTGGCAAACAGGCTACACTCTAGCCCGTTCGAACATACCTTTACACGGGTGTGATCATTCTACAGTGGTCCCTGAAGCGTACCATCACGCCCCCGTGTGATTAGAAAGCTTATTTAGAACACTTAGTTAGGACGGCCAGTTTCGAATGACGCAACAATCAGCATTTGAGCTGGCAACACTTTGTTTCAGAAACATTTTGGAAAAAACACAGTCCTTACAAAGTTATGTCCAGAATGTGAGCAGTTTATTTTTGGATACATTGTTCAGACATTCACATAAGTATCTACAGCATAACACAATCATACAAACCGGACAAATGTAGGCTATATTTGTCCTAGCGCTAACTGAGGAAAGATTGACGCAACACAAGCGGTCATATTTGTATAACTCTCGCTGACAAACTATAATATGAATTAGCTAATAGAAATTACTATTTATAATTAATCACATCATGGGTGAGCTTACCATTGATCGAAGTAATTGAGTAAAACACTTTCTAAAAATCGAAAGTAATCCGACAATGATTAGTTTCTCTATGCGCCACCTGCTTTTTATCCTCACAGAAACCAAAAATAATAAGAGCAGACAATGTGAGTTTGGTCTGTTTATAGTATGCATGTTGAAGGGGTGTGTCCACCATTGTTCACATCACATTCCTGAAGTTCTCAAAAAAGGAGTGAACCCTTACTCACCTCATTTTGTTATAGCATCTTTGGTCCGACAGACGATTACGTGAAACCCAGAATGCATTGTATGTCAACAAACATGGCTCCACACATAGCTGGAATTAGCTTAGCTCATCATAATCAGTGCAACCTTCAAAAAAAGTATTTTACACACATAATATATGCCCATTACAATCTATGTAAGAATCGGAATGCCTGATTTATCACCGTTACTTGAAAATGTGAATAAAACAGTAAATATATCAATAGTTACCACACAAAACATTTATTGCTAGAAATAGCGCGTGCAGGCAGTCAATCACATAACCTCTCACTCTGAGCCATTCAGTGTTGTTGTTTATGCATGTAGCATTAGCAATGTCTTTCAAAAGGAAAAACTCACAAACGCGGAAATTCTGACAATGAGTCTGAAAGTCAGTAATCAGATTCTGACAGTGACAGTGAGGAGCTGCCCTCCAGCCGTTGAGAACCCTGAATCTGAGGAACCCTTGTCCACTGACAAAGTCCCAGTTCCCTTTGACGATGCTGGTGGTGATGGAGGCAGACCGACAATGGATGAAGTACAGGGGTTCTGTGGTAGCTGGAAGGCCACCAGTCATTTCACCACTCCTGGCCCTGCTGTTTGCTTTGATGAGTCCCAGTCTGGGGTGCAACGCCCCTTACCATTTCCATCTGAGGCAGAGTGCTTCAAGTTGTTTTTGACAGAGGAGCTGGTGGTAGACATAATAAAGACTAATCGCTATGCCTGGGAGCTACAGGAGAAGAGAGGGCCAGGAGTGGGGGGGTCAACCACAATTAGTGAAATGCATACCTTCCTGGTGACAGTGGGGATAGTAAAGAAGAACTCCCTAAGAGAATACTGGAGCACAGTTCCTATGTTTGCAACTCCCCTCTTTTCCCAAGACGGCTTCCTAGTTCTGCTGCGATGACTGCATTTCATCAACAATGCTACTGCCATCCTTAATAAACCGTTATACAAAATAAGAAATGTCAACAGCTGGCAGTAGAGTGGCATGACAAACGAGACATCCATGTCCTCTCCACTGTCCATACAGAAATCATGTCGGCCACAGGGTAGGTGGACCACCTGAAGGGAGAGAGAAAAATCAAACCAGACTGCGTGCTTGACTATAACCTCAAAATGGGGGCGGTGGACATGATAAAGAGCTTTGTGGAATGCACAAGAAGATATTTTTCCATCTGATCAACACAGCCCTCAATGGCCACATAGTTCACCGCCAACTAACAGGTGAGATGATTACTAAACAAGGGATTTTTTGTAATTGGACATTCAGTTCACGTGCAAATCACATACAGAAACTATTAACATTTCAAGGCACTTAATTTGATAGAAACACAGCCTGGATTTGAAGCAGGGTGTCTGTAGCGACGCCTCTAGCACCGAGATGCTGTGCCTTAGACAGCTGCACCACTTGGAAGTTGTAAGGCCAAGGTAGCTTCAAAATACAACAAGCCAATACTTCTCGGACACAATTAGCATTGTTTTACAGAGCAAATTAAAGAATGTAGCTAGCTACATAAGCACGATTGAATATAACACCGTAAAGGTTATGAAATTAATATCGTTACCTCGCATGTCCGCGGTTATAAAGAATATACACAAATATATCATGTGAGCTACAGTAAAATGTAATGACATGACATACAGAAACTATTATAACGTAATAAGGCATTTACTTTGATAGAAACGCAGTCTGGTTTTGAACCTGGGTGTCTGTAGTGACGCCTCTAGCACTGAGATGCTGCAACACCTGGGGGTCATAAGGCCAGGGTAGCTTAAAAATACAACACATGCTAATACTTCTCTGACGCAATTAGCATTGTTTTCCAGAGCTAATAGAAGAATGTAGCTAGCTACCTAAGCATTGAGTATAATACCATAAAGGTTATGAAATGAGTAACGTTACCTCGAGTGTCCGCGGTTATAAGGAATATACACAAAAATATTATGCTACAGTAGAAACGACATGCAGAAACTATTATAACGTAATAAGGCACTTACTTTGATAGAAACGCACACATTTCCAAAGTTATTATTGGTAACGAAAACAACTATGACTGCGAAGTCGGCAACAGACGGAAAATGTGAACACGTGTAGTAGAAAGGTAGAAAAATTCGCACACTCCCCTGGCCGGTCCTGACTAACACCTCAGGAACCTGCCCACTTCCTGATTGACCCTCTCAAATTGCCCATTAGCTTGGATGCTAACCTGGAGTGAGACTGACCGTGACCCCCAAGCGTTCCATGAATGCTTTCCATATACGTGAGGTGAACTGAGGACCACGATCTGACACAATGTCCTCCAGGATACCGTAGTGCCAGAAGATGTGCGTAAAAAGAGTCTCCGGGGTTTGCATGGCCAACGGGAGCTCAGGCAGAGGAAGGAGGCGACAAGCTTTGGGAAACCGGTCCACAACGACGAGAACGGTGGTGTTCCCCTGGGAGGGGGGAAGTTCAGTGACAAAGTCCACGAGAGACCAGAGTTGTTGTGTAACTGGCAGGGGAATGAGCTTTCCATAAGGAAGGTGTCTGGGCTAAGGGGTAAAGGATAGCTGAACTTGACGGTGGCTTTATTCAGAGTTTGATAATCAGTGCAGAGGTGCAGTCCCCCATCTTTCTTTTTAACAAAACAGAAGCTTGAGGAGGCTGGTGACATAGAGGGGTGTATAAAATCCTGCTGGAGGCTTTCCTGTACGTAGATCTCCATGGCCTCGGTGTCAGCATTGGAGAGTGGATAGACTTGTCCTCTCTGGAGGGCTGCGTCAGACAGCAGGTCAATGAGGAGTCAGACGTGTAGCATGGGTACTAGAGAAAACCCGATGCATATCCTGGCATTCCTCCGGTAAATCCACTTGAGGGACACCGTCCGGACATTCCACCGTTGGTGTTGACAGAGACCGTGAGACACCTCTCCTGTCATTCCTGATTGGGAGCAGGAGATTTCCCTGGCTTTTCACCTCCTCACCCATCTGTAGATAGAGGGCAGGTCAGGGAGAAATGACCCCTCTCTCCACAATGGGAGCAGAGGCTCAGATTCCTCCTTCTCCTACGCTCTGTCTAGGGCAAACGTGCAGAGCCCACCTCCATCGGCTCTGGCCACGGAGAAGGTGTAGTCATGGGCTCCGGATTCCGCTCAAGTCTTTGTCGGACCCACAGGAGGTTGTTCAACCAGATCGCCATGCTGATGAGCTGATCGAGTGACAGGTTGTCATCACTGCAGGGAAACTCCAGCTGTACCTCCTCCCGCAGTCCGCTGTGGTGACCAGAGCCGACTTGTTCCATCCGGTGGAGTCGAAGATGGTCCGGAACTCTAGGGCAAACTAGAGTTCTGGCGGTCCTAGATCCCTGGAGTAGTCGGAGTAGATGCTCACCCCCTCTCGGCCCTCCACAGGATGATCAAACACTAAGCGGAAGAGGAGAGTGAAGCGCTCATAGGACTCGACCTCGGGTGCGCCCGTTTCCCAGACCGCGGCACCCCAATCCAGGGCCAGTCAGGTCAGTGCCGAGATGACGGCGGGTGGTAATGAATCCACTTCAGTGAAGCCGAGAAAGCCGTGACGTACACCTCCGGAGCTGGTGCACAGAATGAGCAGCAGTATCGGTGGAATCCATTACAATCTCAGTCAAATGGAGGAAAAACAAACTGTTCAGAGACAGAAATATTTTCATGATTATCTGAAGCAGGATGTTCAAGGGAAAATACAAAGTTTAAAAACACTAATAGAAACTAACCATCATCTAGCTATGACCTATCTCGAGGAGGAACAAAAACAGAGAACAGATGAGTCAGCCTCTGTTGTGAATGAAGTGTGTTCTCACCTGAAGAAACTCTCACACAGGGGAAATACAATTTCTGATTTAACAACCTCAAAAGGAGACATCTAATGAGATGGAAAAGGCACAAAAGGCCACAGACCTTGAACTGGAGGAGCTACACCAGGAGGTAATGCAGTGCTTTCCCTTCTGGACAAATGTTCTGCACCTCCCTCAGTGTTTACCACTGTCTCTGCCATTAAGGGACTAAGAATAGGTAGCACTAGAAAAATCCCTCTCAAGACACTGTTAAAAAACAAAACTCCCGTTGCACCAAGACTCTTTGCCTCTGTCATGCCTCCTCTAGAGAGCTTCCTCCCTTTCAAGCTACTTTTTCTCACTTTTGGGAGCTCAGAATATGTTGATCCGTTGCTTTTCCTATCTAAATGTAATGATTTCCTTTCTTTATTAAACAAGCACCATTCACCAGAGTAGCATGTTCTATTTCATTAGAGCAGGGACTGTGCGTAAAGTAGAGAATCCCGCATGTTCGCAGAAGCTTTAGCGCTCGGGAAGAAAGGTCCTGAAAAGTCGGATGAATAGCCACTCCGTTGAAAAACCCGTTGTCTTGCCTCAACTTTAACCCTGCACCTCTTAAAATATTTTTTCCGTGAAAATCTAACTATCAGATGTTAATATTATGTCAACTAATAACCAAATAATATTGTTGACTCTATACTCATATGTGGACAAAGCATAAATTGGAGAAAAAAACTATTTAAAAACCCCACTTCAAACTTGTATCTCAAACAGACTGTTTCAAAAATGCTTGTTATTTCCTCATGTAGCTACTTTTTAGCATACTTAACAATTTTTTTGGAAGGAAGACTATATCACACATATTGTAATTAATTACAGGTCATATTTCATTGAAGTCTGGAAACACTGGACAGTTACTTTAATCCTGCACCATCTAGGGTGATGAGGTGAGAACAGCAGGCAGATTTTGATAGGCAGTTATGGGTTTGTGTATGAAATACTGTAGCATCTTTGCCTGAAAAAAACAACATTTGTAATCAAGCCAGAAGACTACTATACTTAGCTAATATCACATGCAGACAATTAAGCTTGAACAATTGATCTACAACCATTGTGAGAAGGGACAGAGGGGAATGGATTGAATTGTAATTAATAATCCATTGCCCTCATCTTAATCTCTCACACAATCTTTTGGGGAACACATGAACCAAACGTTTACTGCAATTAACTGCAGAGAAGAGACAATTATTTTCTGTAATATTTTACCTAAATGGCTGTGTTTCGATGCCCCCTGGCCTGCCAGTTATTGTAAATGAGCAACTTTTTGGGGGATTATATAAATTAATTCCAAATTACATTCTAATGACAACTATTACTTTTTTTTTTTTTTTAACACAACATATCTTAACAAACTATCACATCTTAACAAACTATCTATTCTGGTATATATCTGCTTAATCTATTCACGCCTTGTGGGAGAAGCGATACACATCAGGAGCCTGAAATAAAATCTTTCAAGATGTTTCCAAGACTGAAGCTGGAAGCTGTTCGAAGCAAGCTTTCTAGCATTCCAGCTGGCATAAGCTGATTAGTTAATTATGCACATTAACATGTCCATATAGCAAAAGGAAAATGCCAGAGACAGTGCATTTCAAGTTTCACAAGGTCCCTGCTACAGCACGGAATACATATGGAACTTCTGGCAGTGCTACTGTTAGAACAGCATTAAGACTGATTATGCTAAACAGTCCTCAGAAAAGAGATTAACAAAGGAGGAACGGAGTGCTTAAAATAGTGTCATTCTTCATAATGCACCTTTCCGTTTGGTCTTAGTCATTGTGTCCTTGTACTTAATATCATTAGACGACAGAATGCTTTCTAGTTTGTTATTCAAACTGATAAACACAAAAAACTGCTAACTTTTGACATTTATGTACTAAATGTCTTGATTCAAGTTGCTTGGGAAGAGTGAAAGGTTATGAAAGCATTCCCCTCTCCAAATCACCCCTTCAGATAGTTTGGTGATAGAGTGGTGATCGAGTTTAGCAGTGTTGCCGCCCAAGTGCAGCATCCCATAAAATAATATTATCCTATTTGTCTACCCAAACTCCCTTATTCTCGATTCTCACTGCTTTCCACTGCTTCTCTTTGTACTGCTACTCTACTCTGTACAACTACTTTAACTGGTCATATAGCCTATTGAGGATCCCAGTGGTGAGAAAAGTGTTGAAATCACTGTTGTTACAAAGTGAGTGAGCAGAATGCTTGGAGCTGTGGGAATGCACTCCTCTCATCTCCACAGGAAGCTAAACATCGCCATCACTCAATCTCCATAGATTGCTGTGACAACACACACAAAATAAACTGTACAACACCATTATCTTTGAGATCTTGACCTAAGTGATGTGTCTGTATTAGACTAACAGCGGACTATGTAGACCATGATAAGCCTCTAGTTAATCCTAGTTAAGGATACTGGGATATGTATTGTCTCAGTTATTCACACACCTTTCAGAACCCTGCACCCTTTCTCTAAAATATTCCTAAGTACACACGCGTGCACACACACTCACACACACACACATGACATGCTCGAGACATCTGTGTTTATGTATTCTCAATGTCTTACGCATTTCACTATGAAAAGAAACAGATTCATATTTGGTATACTAATAGATGTGCATGTCCGTACCTCATAACTGACTGTTTATTAGTTTTAAAATAGGCTGACCCTATCAACATTCTTGTTTTCATGTGTTAAATGTAAAATAGTACTTCTTTAAACAGATACAGCGACAAGTGCTGCTTCCTATTTAGTTGTAAGTGGGGAACTAGAGGAGTTTAAGCTAATTGCTTTCACCTTGGGAAACCAGGTTTAAACCCCTCTACACAGCCTCTCTTATAAGCTTACATATCCCCATGGCACAGGCAAAGAGATGAAATATGGCCTGTAAGCACAGCTCTGGTGGTGCAGTGTCATCTTTTAACTCTGCAAGGAAGATTAAACGCTTTACAAGCCCACTTTGAATGTCCCAGAGAGCCCTATGAGAGGTAGTTAAAATCTTGGTTCATGTTGTGGAGATATGACGTAACTTCTTAGCCATATATACACGTGGCATTCCTGATTTGCACTGGCTTCTTGAAATATATAGATTGGATACTGTGTCAAGGTGACTTCACTGGGATAGCTTGTTAAATTACGGTGGGGGGTACTCCCAAGCCTCTCCCCTAAAAGGCAGGATTGATGATAGGGCTCATTCTTACATCTTTTCTTTGAAGTAGACCGGATCTGTAGAGCTCGCTTCATACAGACAAGACAATATTTTAGAACAAAACACAGCCTCTTGTACTATCGCTGTAGTGCTTTGGGCAGTGATGTGTGGTGAGGTCGGTGGCTGGGTTGGGACTAGCTATTATCAAAGCCAGATTTACTTAGAAATAAACCCAAGTTCAACATACAACGGGGGCACCCTAGTGGTGCAGCGGTCTAAGGCACGGCATCCCAGTGCTAGAGGCGTCACTACAGACCCTGGTTCGATTTCAGGGAGTATCACAACCGGCTGTGATTGGGAGTCCCATAGGGCGGCCACAATTGGCCCAGCGTCGTCCGGGTTAGGGTTTGGCTGGGGTAGGCCGTCACTGTAAATAAGAATTTGTTCTTAATTAACTGGATTGCCTAGTTAAATAAAGTTGAAATAAAAATATAGATCCATCAACCATAGTGACATAGCCTATTAACCGAAATTGACAAACAATTTTCACCAACTATAAATTCCAAAGTAACCAAGATATACAATAGATAGCCTCCGATGGCGGCTGATTTCATATCATCTGACAAAATGATTCACTGCTCAACTCAGCTCAGCCATAGACCGATGTAGCTTCCAGACTTACAACCAATAGGTGGCACTAAAATACCAATAATGGACACATTTCATCTGAATAGTTTGCAACACAAACTACATAGCCCTTCACAATGGATTTACAATTCTTCCAATGCACCATGTGCGGCGCCCACAAACACACACATGATAGGATTATTATGTGAAATATTATTACACACACACACACACACACACACACACACACACACATATATATAATAAAATAGGATATACTGAAATTTGCATATAAAAACAAAAATCAAAATTATTGAAGAATGCAGTTCAAACATGAAAAAAAGTGTCAAATCAAAATAAAATTCTAGCTTGATAAATCAAATGCATCAAAAGGATGTTGTCTATTTGTATGTTCATTCAACAGTAGGCCAACCCGCAAATTGCAAAGAAAAACACATTGAGTTGTAAATGAAGCTCATTCGTCTGTCTTTCAGGGTGAACCTCTCGGTGATCAAACTGATCATAGAAAGTGTCAACTCAGGTCGCCAGGCATCCACGACTTTCATTGTGTCACTGATATGTGCAAAGAAGAACCCCATGTCCATTATTTTATTCTCCAGAACACGAAAGAGTACATCAGTTTTGTTGAACATCTCCCCATAGACCATCAGCAGAAAGCCGGTTGATGCCTTTGACAGCCAGATATCCCAGCCACAGCAAGATTTCGTTTTCCCGATCTGATGATTTTCAGGAAACACAGGTGTTAGTTATTATCCCAAGTTTTCCTTGGAAATCCAACTTGGAAAATTGTTTTAAGTGCAGTATGGTGTTCATTTGTCAGCTTGTTTTTGCTAGCTAGCTTCGTTGAGTTCAAGCGATGTGAATGACAAAATTATGTAGACACGCCCGAATGTGCAGAGCTTACCCCAGACTTACTCACACAACATGTTTAGGCAATACTCATGTGTACGATTTGAAATTTGCTCAATGTAATGACTGAAGCTAGGCAAAGCAGCAAGATCTATGTTTACCCTGTCCATCTAGAGTCAGGAATGGCTGCACGCATCAACTATTTGAATGGATGGGACAGAAGGCATGCATACCCTGGTTCCTTTCCTGAGAAAAAGCACCAGGGTGCCGTTTTAGCAAACGTTGAGATTTTGAGTATAAAAACAAAAACCACCAGAATCATTGTGAAATGATACATTTTTAATTTGGCTTCTCATAACAGCTTTTTTAAGCACTGCCTACCCTGCCAACCCTGACTGCATGTCACTGGATTTGAGTTGTTTAAGTGAAACAACTGGCATAACAAATCACTCCAGTAATCAGGAAGAACCAAATGCACAATAGCTGGGTCGTCATGCTACTTCAGTTCTGTTGTATCCATTTATTCTGGTCTCAACAATCTGCAAAGGTTATGAACAAGCTATAAAGTAATCTAATTTCACCTGCTCGTTTGTCATCCCTCGGCCCCTTCGGTTTCACAGTTAATTATCTCCAGTGCAGTGATAAATATGTGTGGTGCGTGTCTGTGACATCTTGATAATTATACCCAGCTCTGATGATGGGGAGTGGGGGTGAGAGAACTTCTGCATGAAACTTTGAGAGAGAATCAGTTCGGTTTGTGTGTAATTGGTCTCTGATAATGTTAAACACAGCGTACTGCCTTAGTCACCCATCAGTGAGTCTCCACGCTAATGTAGTTGCAACAACCCTACAGATGTAGGATATTAATTTGAGACATTTTGCTACAGCAGGAAAATAATCGTACAACAACAGGAAATGTGAATTACTCTATGGATCATAATTAAGGCTGTGGCTGCGAATACAGCTTTCGCAACCGCTCCGCCCCTCCGGAAACCTCTTTCTCAAAGCTAAGGATACGGATCACATTCCCTTCCCTTCATGTTTTTCTCTTTTCTCACCCTCTTCTGAACCATGATGATGTAGCCTATGTTTTTGCCTCATATTTCTGAACAGATTAAATAAATGAAAAACACAACATTTTAAACTAATATTCCGAAGGCCTTCTCTTTCTGTTGTAACAAATCCCTGTGGTTGTAACAGGTGCACAAGCGGGAGGCAGTCCCTATATTCAGCGTTTTGTGTGATGTAGACTAATCTTTATAGTTGCTGCCATATCGTAGCCACTAATCAGAGTTCCTTAAAAAATAACGACTACTTTGACTGCCTGTATGCCCCTGCTTAGGCAATAATGGTGCAAAAATAATATTAATTAGAGTACGTGTGTGTGTCTTGCTTGTGTTCGATATGCTGCCTAGATAGCTGCATGTAACTCCCCGCTTGAGGTTTGCATTGTGGCGAAAAACTGTATTTTAACCACACACAGGCCCTAAATTTCTATTTTGCTTCTCAATGATCATGCAAGTGTCACACAAGTAAGCTGGTTAGCTTTTCCACCTCTGGGCAGCCAAATGTTGCAGGCAGCCGAGTGTGTCTATGGACCGGTAACCAGAGTCTGACAATGGGCAAATTAATTTTGGATTGCCCAGTGCCCCAACATGTAAATAGCTGCAGTAACCCAACTCCACTCCTGAAAAAAATAGCATGAAAGTGGGCTTATGCCTTCTTCAGGATCGGTGGTTGAGCTAATGTAGGGTAATGCGATTAGCAAGAGAATGTGAGTAACAAGACAATTTCCCAGGACATAGACATATCTTAAATTCCTGTTAATCGAACTGCACTATCCAATTTACAGTATCTATTACAGTGAAGGAATACCATGCTATTGTTTGAGTGCACAGTTTTGAAAAGTTATTAATATACAAATAGGCAGTCTTGATACAACATTTAGAACATAAATGCAATGGTTCATTGGGCCAGTCTGAAACATTGAACATACACTGCTGCCATCTAGTGTGCTAAAATCTAAATTGCACCTGGGCTGGAATAATACATTATAGCCTTTCTCTTGCATTTCAAAGATGATGGTACAAAAAAAATATTTTTTCTTTGTATTATCTTTTACCAAATCTAATGTGTTATATTCTCCGACATTCCTTATGCATTTCTACAAAATTCAAAGTGTTTCCTTTCATATGGTATCAAGAATATGCATATCCTTGTTTCCGGGCCTGAGCTACAGGCAGTTCGATTTGGGTATGACATTTTAGGGGAAAATTTAAAAAAAGGGGCAGATCCTTAATAGACTATGGAGGCAACAACAATAGTTTGAAACATGTCGGCCATGTCTTTTGTGTACATGATGCCATTTTTGGCTAAACCAGAAATATTTATCAAGTAGGGGGATTGGGGGAAGCGGCAGCGGAGCACTGAGCAGCAGCTACGTATAGGCAGTGGAGTGAGCTCAGCTACTGTACATAAACAAACCTGAAAAGAGGGGAAATGTAGTCTTTTTAAACCTCAAATACACTACAAGTTTGTCCTGCGACACAGTGATCAAATTAAGATCCTACATCTGTAGCTGCACAACTGTCCTGCTGGATATTTGCTCATCTAGTGGGCTGGACTGTGTGCCTGTCAGAATAATCTGTGTCATCATGGAGTAAGGGATCAAAGGCCACCCAGTCATAATTGTCCAAGTGCAAAGGAATCTGGTCCAGCAAGGGAAATGGATCAGAAATGGACCGCTTCAAAACAAAGGAATGATTGAATCACTGATGGATTCTCCATTACTGCTGAGATTGATGAATTAAGAGGAACGTTTATGATTGCTGTGCTTTTAAAACTTGATGTGGGTGAAAGCATGGGTACATTAGCAGTACATTTACCCAAAATTCAGAAACTCCCAAGTGATTTCATACAGTATATTGAAACTAGTTCAGTGGAGTTTATCCTCTCCCCCTTGCTTTCCCTGTAGTGCTGTACTGAAATGGCTGAAAAAACGGGTCATATGACTAGTGACTTTGCTCGATGCAGGCCTCGCTCTGCTCCGTTATCAGTGAATTCATGATTCAGAAGTCCGCAAATTGTGGACAAATTCCTTGTTTTATTGAACGTGTACAACCAAATTAGCCATTTTCGTCAAAAGTACCATAGGTTTTGAATCAGGAAATGTGTACTTTTCCACCTAAAACATTTGTGATTATTTGATATCATTAATTTATAGCCGACTGCCACAGCAGCGGAGATGGGTAACAACTGCGCATGTGCACTCTTGGAGGAATCCCTGCTATGCCGAAATGGCATGATATGCCCTTATTCACTTTTCGGCAAAGAAGTGAAGACAGCAGTAAACAACAACCTACAAAAAAAAAATAATAATTTACAACAAAATACTACTACTGGAGGGGTGCCGATGGTGTCATCACATCATATTTATTTGAGCCTGAGTATTCAGACGAAGAATTGAGGCAAATTGAGCTTCAGGTGGCTAACCGCATATCTAGCCACCAAAGCCGTTTTACTGCCGGTCCACAGCCCCAAGCCATCCATTGATCAACACAGACTGGTAGTGCAGTTGTGGCAATTGGTCTCCAATGCCATGAATGAGGAATGTTTGTGTTGCAGAGAATTTGAATACAGTGACTACAAATCTTACAGAAATGGAACACAATGATGACGAGGAGCACCTGCACATATTCCAACTCCTTTTAGAAGTAAGAGTTATTTTGTACCTCCAGCCAATCGCAATCACTCTATTGAGACATATTGCAGACTTGTTGAAAAAGATGTTGTCCATCTCCTTAAGAACAAACAGGAGTACATATCTTTCCATAATTTACCTAAGGATGAAAAACAAGCTCTGCTTGATTTACAATCCGATACGTCAGTCCTTATTCGTCCTGCTGATAAGGGTGGGTCGGTTGTACTCATGGATAGGACAGTTTATGTAAATGAGTGTCATAGACAACTGTTTGACAACACCTTTTACAAGAAACTCAGAAGTGACCCCACTGCCCTATTTCAGAACACTATCTTTACTGCCCTAGATGGGTATTTAAGTTCTGGTCAGATAACCAAAAAAGAACACAACTTTTTGGCTATTCAACACCGTAAAATTGCCACTTTTTTATACTTTGCTGAAATTACACAACAATGTTACTAAAGCTCCAGGGCGTCCTATTGTAGAGGGCATTGATGCGGTAACTGCCCCTTTATCGACTTTTATTGACTTTTTTTATTAGACCACTCGCAGAACAGCTCCCCTCCTTTTGTAAAGAACACCCGCAGTATGATCTCTATTATTGAATGTCTCGATCCTCTCCCTGAGAAGTTTGTTACTTTGTTCGTTACTTTTGATGTTGAGTCATTACACACAAATATTCCACACGATGGTGGTATTGAAGCTATGGAACATTTTATTCTGCAACGTGACCCTAATGAACTACCTCCCAGTGCATGCATTACAACATTGGCTGACATAGTACTCACACACACAACTACTTCATGTTTCCAAATGATTTCTTTATTCAGATGAAGGGTACTGCTATGGGATCCCCAATGGCTACTAACTATGCTCATTTATATGTGGGTTACATGGAGAAACAGTCTATTTTTAATCCTCTCATAAATGTTTTCTTGCCTAGCATCATTATTTGGAAACTATAAATTGATGATATTTTTGTTCTATGGAGGGGTGATGCAAAACAGCTCCAGGCGTTCCATGCTTTTCTTAACTCCTGTTCTGAGCATCTGAGATTCACTATGCAATCTGATACACGTCAAATCAGTTTTCTTGATCTTCTGATCTTGTGTGAAGATAATGTTCTATACACTGATCTTTACAGGAAACCTACTGATCGTAACAGTTTGTTGAGGGCTGATAGTTATCATCCACTTCCCTTGAAAAACACTTTGCCCTACAGCCAATTCTTTCAAATCAAAAGAATTTGTAAAAAAAATAAATAATCAAATATCAATAGAAATAAGGCTGAGACGCAAAGAAAATTCAAGGAGAAGGGGTACAAAAATGGTCAGATTAATACTGCCATTGTGAAAATTCAAAGAATAAGCATTCTTGCGTTCTAACTACCCGCTATTCAAAGTGCTCTGAACAAATTAAGGGAATCGTTCACAAACATTGGCACATTCTAAGATCTGATGATAGTATCGGTAATGTGTTTTCTTATCTGCCCTTGATCGTATACTCGCGGGGCAGAAACCTCAGAGATCAATTGGTAAACTCTGATTAACTACCCCAAGATATCCCTGCACAACGTGTATTTGCGCCCCTACTGGATGGAAACTACACATGTAAAAGCTGTGCTCTATGCAATGGCACTTATAAATGTAGATCTTTCAAACACCCACAAACAGGGAAACAGATCCCAAACAAAGGTGTTATCACGTGCTCCACTAAGGCAGTTATTTATCTTATAGCTCGTCCTTGTGGTAAAAAAAAATGTGTGTAAAACAAAGCACGAATTAAAAGTATGTGTTTTGTAGCATCGTAGCACCATTAGGTGCAAAAACTCAACTTACCCAGTTGCGGCCCACTTTCTGGAAGAAAACCACTCGATTTCGTCCCTACGTTATATTGGCATCGAACATGTCACCCTCATAGGAGAGGGGGTGACCTCGACAATTTGTTGTTAAAACAAGAGGTTGCCTGGATCTTTAATTTAAAGACCCTTGCTCCCTTCAGTCTCAACGTAGACTTTGATCTGAAGCCATTCTTGTGATTTATTGTGATTTTGTTATTGTAAATGTTTGTAGGCTTATGTAGACACATTTTTATATATGATCGTTAGCTATCCATTTGTTTTTTGTATGCTATTTTAATATATGAGAATTAACCAATGATATCAGGCCACACCCGTCCATGATTACGGATACCTGTGTGTTTCTCTTTTGACACGATATAAATGAGTCATCCCGCAGTGTTTGTCATTATACCCTGATGAAGACAACTTGTTTGTCGAAACGTTGGACATAAATATTTTTGCATCTGAGCTCCTAGAGTGTGCTGCTCTCCTTTATTTTTTGACGTGTTCCACTCCGCTAGCCAGCACCTCGCCTAAATAGGTGTGCGTTTCTTTCGCCTCTAAATAACGCAATGAAAACATTTAAGAATCATGCGAACATACCTCCGCACGCTTGCTTTCTCTTCTCAAACGCGCCTTTGTATTTTGGAACTGCGCCAGCTCCAGTCCATGGAAATACAGTAGCTGTATCTTTTAGTATTCTTCTGGTTTCTGTCCCCATGATTTCAGATTGCATATCATCGTTCATATACATCGTCACTGTGCTTGCTACACACATGCAGTGATGCAAGGTTGCCTGCTTGAGTATTTACATCTTATTAACTACACTGAAGAAAAATATAAACGCAACATGTTAGGCGTTGGTCCCATGTTTCATGAGGTGAAATAAAATATCCCAGGAATGTTCCATACGCACAAAAAGCTTATTTCTCTAAAATGTTTTGCACAAATTTGTTTACATCCGTGTTAGTAAGCATTTCTCCATTGCCAAGATAATCCATCCACCTGACAGGTGTGGCATATCAATACGTTGATTAAACAGCATGAGCATTACCCAGTTGCACCTTGTGCTGGAGACTTTAAAAGGGCCCTCTAAAATGTGCAGATTTGTCACACAACACAATTCCACAGATGTCTTAAGTTTTTGAGGGATCGTGCAATTGGCATGCTGACTGCATGAATGTCCACCAGAGCTGTTGCTAGATCATTTACTGTTTATTTCTCTACCATAAGCTGCCTCCAATGTCGCTTTGGAGAATTTGACAGTATGTCCAACCTACCTCACAACCACAGACCTCGTGTAACCATGCCAGCCCAGGAGCTTCACATCCGGCTTCTTCTACTGTGGGATCGTCTGAGACCAGCCACCGGCCAGCTGATGAAACTGTGGGTTTGCAGAACCAAAGAAATTCTGCTCAAACTGTCAGAAACCGTCTGAGGGAAGCTCATCGGTGTGCTCATCGTCCTCGCCAGGGTCTTGAGCTGACTACTGTTATGTGTTGTAACAGACTTCAGTGGGCAAATGCTCAACTTTGATGGCCACTGGCATGTTGGAGAAATGTGCTCTTCGCGGATGAATCCCAGTTTCAACTGTACCAGGCGAGTGGTTTGCTGATGTCAACGTTGTGAACAGAGTGCATCATGGTACAATTGCATGTTATCAATGGCACTTTGAATGTTCAGAGATACTGTGGAGCACATCCTTTCTGATCCACGTATTCCCAGTCATGTGCAATCAATAGATTAGGGCCTAATTTATTTATTTTAATTTACATATTTCCTTATACGAACAGTAGTCTTTCAAATAATTGCATGTTGGGTTTATATTTTTGTTCAGTGTATTTAAAATTGCTACTTACTATCTTCTGCATCTCGTCGTATCTTTTCTCGGAAAACAGTGATATGTTTGGCATTCTTCCCTTTAATTTATTGTGTAAAGTGCAGCCAGGGACAGCCAGCTTGCTCTTTTTATTTGTGAGATCAAGCTCCATATAAGGGCATATCGTGACATTTCTACGTATCAGAGTCTCTCCCACAAGGGCACACATGTGCAGTTGTTACGCAACTCGGCTGCCGTGGCAGTCGGCTGCATATAAAAATTATATAAAATAATCACAAATGTTTTACGTGGAAAAGTACACATTTCCTGACTCAAAATGGATGGTACGTTTGACAAAAATAACTAATTTGTCCGTACATTTTTAATAAAACAACAACAAATCATGAATTCACTGACAATGAAGCTGAGAGAGGCCTGGATCCAGCAACGTCACGAGTCACGTGACACTTTTTCCCCCAACTGTTTTGGTACAGCACTACAGGGAGAGAGAGGGGGAATGGACAAACACTACTGAACTAGTTTTAATGTCTAATTTAATCACTTTGGAGTTTCTGGATTTCAGGTAAACTTGGGACAACTGTAGAGTGAATGGTGGTGTTAGGACTACAGTGAGGGAAAAAAAGTATTCGATCCCCTGTTGATTTTGTATGTTTGCCCACTGACAAAGAAATTATCAGTCTATAATTTTAATGGTAGGTTTATTTGAACGAACGGTGAGAGACAGAATAACAACAAAAAACAAAAAAGTCCAGAAAAACGCATGTCAAAAATGTTATAAATTGATTTGCATTTTAATGAGGGAAATAAGTATACTTCCTAGTTTCTAGTCCAATGCTCTAACCACTAGGCTACCCTTCCGCCCTGATAATTAATCTGCTGCACTGGTCCCTAACATGTGAGGGACGCTGACAAACCTCCGAGGTAGGCTTGTGAAGAAGAGGTAAACAGGGACATTAATTAGAAGTAATGGTAGATCAATTCCTGCTCCGTTCCTCTTTGCGTGTATTTGCGGTAATCAAAGAGGGGATTTATGGTTACTTGGCTTCTGCAAGGCAATGCTTCCCTAATAAAATTGGTGCAATACTGCTCTGACAACAAACTCAATGTCTCTATGCCAATAGAATTAGCTGGATGTTTGTTTCTATCTATGCTGGATAACTGTTCTATTGCCTTCCCGTTGGCACTCCCAAGGATTTTCCCTGTTGACACAGTAGTGTTTATGTAGTACACAGCGCATAGATGAAGCATGTCTCTCTCCTAAGGAGTGAGAAGCTCTATGAGAGAGGAAAAAGGAAATCTGCTATGAAAGGATGGGAGGGATTTTGATTGTCTGGGAGAAAGAGAGACTGGTGTTTTGATTATGACATGCATGGGGAAAAACTGGAAAGCAACAAGTCATTGGGGACTTTGAAGGGTGATCTGTCCTCCGTATCCTTCAAGATGAGCCCACTGAAGGCATCTAGTCATGTATTCTCAGGCAGTCAGCAGAGTCCCCTTCAGCCTTACTATTGCTATCGCCAGCCTTCCCTATTGATCTAGTCCAAAGTATTAATGATGGCGTTTTGTCCCCGCAGACTCAGGAACCATGAGTGTTCAAAATTCTAAATCAGTTTAAATGCATTCTTTATTTGCTGTGCTGCCCGGCATTTCGTTTTTTTATTTAACCTTTATTTTGACAGGGAGTCAATGCTGAGACCAAGTTCTCTTTTCCAGATAAGCCCTGTTTAGCACAACAATACACAACAAAATAAAATACACATTAAACTACGCATCCATAAATACATTAAAATACATGTTATTGTACACAACAATATATGAAAAGCAAAACATAATCATAAAAAAGACACCTTCTTCACTAAAGGTCCCTTAACAGATGTCTGAAATGCCCTGGAGGCACCAATTCCTCCCATTTTAAAGTTCAAAAATCAGATCTACCCAACTCAGTGGAGATTGAAGAGATCTCCGAAGTTAGCCATCTCTGAGACTGATCTAGTATCTTGTATGTAACTATCTAACATTGTTGATGTCATTAATAGTGGGGTATACTGGGGGAGGGGGGCTACAGCTGCAGGACTATGGACATATTGAAACCCAATAAGGTCAGTGAAATGATGGCATATCACCATGCCAGAGCAGCTAAGAAGGATACCATCTAGTGCCGTTCGATGACATCTTTACCCCCGACAGAGGACGGGGGTGCTACCAAGACTGCTACATAGGGAGAAAAATAAGCAAAGGAAATACTCATCTAATGCGTAATTAATAGTATATATATCACCCTTGCTACTAGGTAGATGGATTCATTTTAGCTTGCTATTGAAAAATAAAAGAAACAGGGCAGACCAGTCATAGACAGGTGTTATGGACGTTATGCACAGCACGTGTTTCTTTAATTCAGTATACAGGGCAATCATTCTCTTTGCTGACTCAGCATGGCACAGTAGGACTGTGTATGCGTGTGTGTTGTTATCTGTCTTATTACTACACATGCATAAGGGGATCAATAGGAACAGCACCTGCAGCCAAGTTGCCTTGCTGAACTAATTGAAGAAACAGAGTGTTACAGAGACAGTCTCCAGGTGGTTCCCAATGTAAATCAGAGAGAAGCACATAAACATTTAGCCACAGCTGTGATATTTGATGAAGATGGCAAATATGAAATGTGTGTGCATGCGTTTGCAAATGTTTGCACACACGTCTCCATAAAATAAATATCCCAAAACAAGTTCATCTCTAATGTGAACAGAAAAGGCTTCCACTCTTAATGTGCAGGTGATAGGTTATGTGATGCACAAAAGACGCTGCTGAATGTGGGCAGGTGCAAAACAGCAATCTTGGCCTTCACGCCTACAGGAGGACGCTGTTGTAGAGGGATGACTTATTGGTGAGTGCTGCCTACTCATTCTAAGCATATTTGCCATTGTCCTAATGGTCCTGTCTTTGTAGCTATGTTTCAATGTTTACTGGTCAAGTCACAACTGAGCCTGCCATATAAAACCCTTAGACACTTTTACGCTAGCACCTCTCTTTCAGTCTCAGTAAAGTTTTGATTTCTTTGCTTTTTTTTGGTTGAGCCGTTGTATTTTATGGTACAGTGTTGTATATTCCCCATGGGCTTTAAAGGGATGAATTTGACCATATATGGTTAAATAGGGGTATTGCTAATAGCCAAGGCTGTGCATGAGCACCCTTGGCTGAGAACAGTTGGTATTTATCAATTATTTTCTCTTACCGGTCTGCAAATGACTCTCATAGGATTGTTTGATAAATCACACCTTTTCTATGCATAGGAACATTCAAAATGTTGTCCATAAGTAGTATTTTAGAATGTTTTCTACACAATATTGATAAATGAGGCCCCATGAATACCTTAGAGGTAACTTTAAACTACTTTGAAAAACACATCTGATTCTAATTTCATTCAAGCATTATCGACAGAGCGTCATTTTAATCCAGTCCGATTATGGCCCTTACTTTGCTCTATTTTATGCACTTTCCCTGCAGCTAGCATGCTAATTCAATTAACCTCCAAAATTAAGTTACTGTGGGGACACTAGATCCATCTGCCTCCCTGTTTCAATGGCATGCCTTAGATTGTCCCCATTCCATCTTTAAATGAACAGCCCTCCTTTGAACCTGGATAATTCTATACCTCTTCTATTTCGTCTTGTCTTCTAGCGCACGTCGGCCACATCCCACTCTCTTTTATTCTCTCCGCTGATGCTGGGTGCTTGAATCTTTTTTTGATCTGAATTATTGATTCACGGGTTTCCAGCAGAGTTTTCCTTAATCTGAGGGATCTGGAGGAATGTAGAGATTGAAGGCGTCTCGACTCAAACCAGGGCCATCCAGATTGTTTTGCATGTGTATCTGGCTAATTCATGTCTAAACCAAACTCCCACTCCAATAAATACCGAATCCATGTGCTCATCTCATTGCTTGACATTTTTTATTATTATTATCAGATATTCTTATTGAAAATACAAAAGTAGATGTATCACCTTGTCATTCACATATATGATGATACAGCTACTCTGATTCATTTGGATCGGCCCATTGTAAGCAAGAGAGCAACACTATAGAAAACGGATTATTGACTCATGTGACATGAGTGGTGTTCACGAGCAGACCTTTTTTCATAATTATGTAATCATCTCACAGATGCCTTGGTGCATGGGTGCGTGCATGTGTAAAATCACTGGGGAAGCCAAGCCAGGAAATAAAAGCCCTTTTACAAACTATGTGTAGTGAGAAAATTGCATTGTTTGCTCTATAGCCTGTTAGTCCATATGCCTTGCCACCATGATATATAGGCCTAAGGCCGAGACAATAAGAAGACACAGTGACAGAATCAATTCAACCACACCTTTGTTTCATCACAAAACCGGAGAGCAACATCTGTCCGGTGAAGTCCACAAAGCATATTGCACGTAGCAAACAGTTACACTACCTTCAATCTAGTCAAGCAAGTTAACGTTTCCAAAATTTCCCGGACTACTAAACAACCATTAATTTAGAACAACAGAGAGTTTCCGCAAGTCGAAAAGAAGTATCCACTATTCCAACACAATTTCAGCTTCAGCAAATCACATTTTACATATTAGCAGACACTCTCATCCAGTGCGACTTACAATAGTGAGTGCATACATTTTCATACTTGTTCGTACTGGTCCTCAGTGGGAATCGGAACCACAACCCTGGCGTTGCAAGTGCCATGCTCTACCAACTGAGCTTCACCTATGCTTAGTCTAACACAGTGAGAACTAAAATATACCCAAAAATGATTTATTCCAATCAAAGTAAGCTAAATCTGATGTAGCTGTCCATGGAACTGATGTGTGTGTGTGTGCAAGTAGAAAAACATGTTGACTCACCCTACTAGTAGAGAAACGCCTATGACATCCTCCTCACAATGTATGAATTTATGCTTGAATCAGAATCGCCGTTGTAATCATTAGCCAGTACGGAGAATTAGGTAAAACCAGAAGTCCCCAAATCATTTTCTCCATCTATGGCTAATTTAGGAAAGGGAAGATTTTAGCCAGCTATCTAGCCAGCCACCGGATGACAATCACACAACGAGACGCAAAAATTCAAGTTGTTTTTTGTAAATTAAGTTTTGCGTAATGTGATTGGTGTGAAGCCAAATCCAAACTGGCTTCCCTTGACACTTTTTTTTCACTCAGTTTAGCTCCATGCTGATTGGCTATTATTATTATTATTATTTAAATGTTTTATCAAGGGATGCCAAATGCTCACTGACTTCCCTTGTATTCAATGCTACGGGCAGCAACAATGGCCTACTCTTTTTGACCAAACAGCCTTAGATCGATGGGTTACACATAAAACGAAAGAGGGGCGCTGTTTCGCTCGCTCGGATGCTTTCTCCAGTGAGAAACATTCAGCCTCTTGCGAATATAAGGACAAATGTGAAACACAAAGAGACAAGAGATAAACATTTATTTTTTCTTGGTATGCTCTTGGGGGATTTCCATAACTCTCCACTGGTGCATGCATGCCTGTGTGTGCATGCTTGATTCATATACTGTTCATGTACATTTGAGTTGAGTTATACATTACAGTTGAAGTCGGAAGTTTACATAGACTTAGGTTGGAGTCATTAAAACTCGTTTTTCAACCACTCCACAATTTTCTTGTTAACAAACTATTGTTTTGGCAAGTTGGTTAGGACATATGCTTTGTGCATGACACAAGTAATTGTTTACAGGCAGATTATTTCACTTATAATTCACTGTATCACAATTCCAATGGGTCAGAAGTTTACATACACTAAGTTGACTGTGCCTTTAAACCGCTTGTAGAATTCCAGATAATGATGGCATGGCTTTAGAAGCTTCTGATAGGCTAATTGACATAATTTGAGTAAATTGGAAGTGTACCTGTGGATGTATTTCAAGGCCTTCCTTCCAGCTCAGTGCTTCTTTGCTTGACATCATGGGAAAATCAAAAGAAATCAGCCAAGACCTCAGAAAAAAAATGTAGACCTCCACAAGTCTGGTTCATCCTTGGGAGCAATTTCCAAACGCCTGCAGGTACCACGTTCATCTGTACAAACAATAGTACGCAAGTATAAACACCATGGGACCACGCAGCCGTCATACCGCTCAGCAAGGAGATGCATTCTGTCCCCTAGAGATGAACGTACTTTGGTGGGAAAATTGCAAATCAATCCCAGAACAACAGCAAAGGGCCTTGTGAAGATGCTGGAGGAAACGGGTACAAAACTATTTATATCCACAGTAGAACGAGTCCTATATCGACATAACCTGAAAGGCCGCTCAGCAAAGAAGAAGCTACTGCTCCAAAACCGGCATGAAAAAAGCCAGACTACGATTTGCAACTGCAGATGGGGACAAAGATCGTACTTCTTGGAGCTATGTCCACTGGTCTGACGAAACAAAAAATAGAACTGTTCGGCCATAATGACCATCATTAAGTTTGGAGGGAAAAGGGGGATGCTTGCAAGCTGAAGAATACCATCCTAACAGTGAAGCACAGTTTTGGCTGCTTACTCTTGAAGCAGTAATAGTAGAACGCACAAGGTGCAATTTCAAATTGGGTGGTGAATCATCAGTTTTCCTCTTGACATGTCAGTCATTGCAGACCAGAAAGCGGTTTTATCCCTCGTCAGAAATGTCCAGATCAACTAGCCCATGTCATTAAATATTTTTGAGCTAGATTTTTTTTAGCCCAAAGATTTTGTTGTAATGTTTGAGTCACTCAAATGTGTAGATTTGCGTAGATTTGCAGTAAATAAGCTTTAAACCTGCAAAATGTTCTCTCCACCACCAAGAGGGGTGTATGTAAACAGTGCTTGCTCCTCAATGCTGGAATGGGGGCCTGAGTGTAATATTTTGTGATCCCTGATTTAGCAGACACTCTTAGCCAGTGCAATTAGGGTTAAGTGCATTGCTCAAGGGCACATTGACAGATTTTCTATACCAAGTCAGCTCGTGGATTCAAATCAGCAACCTTTTGGTTATGGGCCAAATGGCTTGACCACTAGGTTATCTGCCAATTGAATATGTGCAATGACTGCTTTGATAAACATCATGAGAAAGTGCTGCTGCTGAGACTGCAGGGAATGCAGTTATTTTTAACATCACCAAGTACGCTAGAAGAAAACAGACACGACTCTGCACCTGATCTGAAAGTGTTAACCCTGTCACCCGTCAAATCCAACGTGGATGTAATTCCCAGCGTCCTCTCTGCTGTGGTAAGACCCTGGATGCGTCCCAATAATCAATAAAGATAAACTTATTTTTAACCCACTCCTGCACCAATCCAATGCTTTTAGATTTGTGGGAAAGAGTGAACGAGTGCACACTTCAGGAGAAAGGAGGTGTTATTGGGATGCACCCCACGGATTGTCACGTGTGGATTAGAGCGCCTCTGTCCTCTCCAACAGATATCGGACACGACACAATGAACCAATGGAGGCTTTCCACACTGTTATACCCTTTTAAATGATCTGTCAGATGGTTGATTTTCTGCCCGTTTTCTTCCCCCATTTGATTTGAGTTAAGTAGACAATCAGAGCCTATTTCCACCCCATGGGTAAGATACATAGTATGGCATTTTTATTCCACAAGGATGTTTAAATTAGACGAAATGTAACATTTTCTATTAACTGGATTTGACTAAGCTTTTTGTGTGGGGAATTGATTGTCCTCCATAAATGTGTTTTTATAATCTCTTTGTAATATATAATATATAATCTCTTTATTTTTGGCATGCAGGTGAATTTATGCTTGTCTTCTTCTTAAGCACTTAGCTTGGGCCTGCTGGTTTAAATGATGTATGGGGAAAAAGGCTCCGACTAAATGAAAAGCTGTGAAGTTTTTTCGAACTGTATGTGCTGTGTCAAATTCAGAGAGCAGTTTTCTCTCTTACAGTAGCCTCTCCTCACAGGCACTCAACAGTTTTACACTGCCATGTTTTTGATATATATTTTTTTCAAACGTGCTAAGTTTAGCAAACAAAATAGTTATTCTGGAAAAATATGGAAACGGTTATTTATGCAAGTGTGCTTTACGCAGGGAAAGAAAGGAGGGAGGGTAGGAGGAAGTAATATTACGAAACCGATGAACTAGCCTACTAATATTGATGCAATCGCTTTGTCTAGTTGGTTCTAGGCCTAGTTACACGGTCTGTTACCTGAATGAATGTGTGCATTTATGTGAGAACCGTGTTTGAGGACCGTGTTGGATGACCAACCAGGAAACAGCAATTTACGAATTCTGGTCCCACTACCACTTGGCCTTTTGGACAGCCAGTCCAAGTGGATGATTATTTGTTAAGATGGTGAAGAAACATAAATATGTACATAAAGGAAAAACACCAAAGGCATTTCAAAATTAAAACCTAAAAAACTAACGAAAGGCCTCATGGCCAGCAAACAAACCCAGCAGCCTCGTGGCTTGCCAGCTGGGATACTGACTGACAATCACCCTAATTGGCAGCACCAGTGGGGTATACTACGATGGAAGCTAGATCTACTCAGGATTTTATAAAGCCAGTCAGCTTCAGTCAGCTTCAAATTCCAGCTTAAGCTTCATCCATACTACGAAGGTGGATATTGATCATGCAGCTGCCGCTAAGTCAAACATGCTTTTAACTGTGCGTGCATGTCACACATGGCTAGTCTAACTATTCATTGAGACAATGCTGAACCATCAATCCATGGGCGAGTCAGTGCCACATTTTCATTTTAGCCGAAATCAACATGAAAGAAAGGTTCTTGCAATTTCAGCAGGTTAGAAGTGCCGTCTTTCTTTTATTGCTTATCGTTAATGCCGTCTTTGATGTGCTTTGGTGTGCTAATCAATGCACAATCACCTTTCTTCCCACTCCTCTCAATAATAGAATTGTATTAAGTTTTACAAAAGTTTTACTGTGCTGGAAATTTCAAAATGCATCCTGTCAAAATGTGTGATGTGATAGACATTTTCATTGAACTGTTTTTAACACGCGCAAAAAAAAATTGGATTCATAAAATATTTAATCAGTCGTCTTCCTCAAAAGAAGGGGATGATGACGCAATCTTTGCAAGAGGGATGGATTCACTGTTACTGTAATGCTAAAGACTACCAGTCTGGTTTAAAGATGCACACTTTTATTAGCTCACTTTGTGCCAGTCTTACCAGCAGGGGAAGCTGTCAACAATTTTTTTTCTAATCAAAAGTTTTTCTAATCAACACTTGACATTACTTTTTTCCTAAAGTTTTTTCCTAAAGTGGATTCGGTACACGCCACAACTGCAACTGTTATTAGACTTTTGCACTAGGAGGGCAAGGCGACGTGAAACATTTAAAAGCATTTCACTCTGGTCGATATCAGAGTGAGCAGGAAGTCCTGTTTTTGCATGTTTGGCATTTAGCACATCCTGGCAGTGGCTGGCTGGTCTCACACCAATACAGCCAGTGCAGAGACTTTTTAGTTTGTGGCTGTATCTCCGCTGTGAGTTAGGCCCCAAGGTAACAGAGGTGTCCACACTTCTCACTGGACAGAACCCACATTTCGCCATGTCAGTGCTCAGCAGACGCCTTATGTGATTTGACATCTCGCCACCTCAAGTGGAAACGGTAGTCATAAAATGAGTTGGGATTGTGTGTGTGGGTGTGCGTGTGTGTTAGGTGTTTCACTCTTATATTCTCACGCAGTGTCTCCCAGTTGGGCCGGCCTGAGTGCTGCCTGGAGTTAGAATCAAGACTGTGATTATCCAATCAACAGGCTTAAGGCTCGACATGACCACATGTTCAAAAGGCTTTCGCAGAGCATTTGGTTTGACCTGTTAAATTCTTTGAGGTGGTATTCTAGAACATGCTTGGTGCTTTTTCGAACTGATGCAAGGTTGCTTGGTGCTTTTTCACCAAGCCTTGATCTGTATTGCCTCAAACATTTGGCATATCGAAACTTGCACAACTCTTTTTTTTCTCCCTTCATAATGATGCATCTCAAAAGCATTATATTTGCATGTCTCGATACTGTGATGTTTTATTCAAATACAGGGACCCCTGCTAAGATACAATAAGAGACATTTCTATCCAGTTTTCTGAGCACAGATGCCACGTTATGGAAAAATCATGGGAATTGACCTATTCCTTCTCACACGTCTGCTTTAAGCTTTAATGATGGCGACCCCATCGTGGCGTTGATGGGCCGTGATATCATCCTGTTGCGTCCATATGCCTGTGTGAGCTGTACTTACAGTACACTACCCCGGCTCCTGCCGTTTGGTCTGTGGACACTCCACACACACACTTCCAACAGTCTAGAAATTGGGTGAGGTTATATGAGCAGTGTAGATTTAAACGAGTCTTCAACACATACATTTCAATTAGCTCAGCTAGAGGGAGAGTGCTACGGATGTATACAGTGTGGAGTAGTAGAGGGGCTAATTGTATTCCTCTACAGCAGCCTTGCATTCTTTTCACCCCTCTGACAAAACCAGCACTTCAAATATGAACATGGGCGTTAAACGCAAACAATAATCTCAATGAGTAGATGGGGGGGGTTTTCTCTCTCCTCTTTTTCAGTTTATATTCTCTTTTTTTCTCTCTTTCCCTATTTGACCTGCAGAAACACATGCATGTGTCGCCTTGAAGCGCCATGCAGGGATAATTAATTCTGCCAAATGTTATGAATCTTTTCCACTGATGGGGAAACAGACGGTGATGGAGGAGAACAGGGGATGGGGTGAGCGAGGAGGGGGGACTCTTTGAGGTGTTGCTTGTATCGACTTCCACTCACCCGAGGAGAAGGAGTGAGTGAAAGAAAGGAATGCTCAGATTTTTTTTTCTTGTGACTGTCACGAGGATCCAGAGGTTGCCGCTAAGACTTCAAAGCCACCGGTGTGCCAGGGTTAAGTGTGTTGCAAGGTGGGTTTTGGGGGACTCCTGGCTCTAACAAGTTTATCTCACCCTTTAAATCAGTTTGGGGCATGAAAGTGTTGGGAGCAGGCTGTACCAGAGGCGGTCGTCTTTGTTGACTGCTACCTATGTCCGCAAATACAGGTTCCCCTTAAAGCGTGCCTTTGTTTTGGTGGCAGACTCGACAGGTTGGCCAGAATGAGACTACCTCTACGCTGTGCTCTGCTTGGAGGGTAATCGAGCCTCACAATGCAACGTGTCATTCCTTCTCCCTGAAGCAGCCACAGCCTCTCCCATTCTTTTAGTGTCCCTTCATGCATAAGGCTGTTTGCAATTACTGTAATTATAAAAGAGAGGTTATTTAAAGCCCCATTTATATGTCCCCCCCCTCCCAAAACAGACATGAACACTTCATTAAACAAAGGGGTGAAGCATCTGTACAGGTCTGGTTTTGAAGGAGGTATCTCTGTTTTAATATAAAACAATGTAAGCCCATGTGTATAATTACCTACATGACATCATGGTAAAGTGCCCTTGTACCACATTTTTGAATTAGGACCATAGCTGTTCAACTATCATACTGCCTCAGAGAGCCAACCCTTTTTTATGTTGTTTTCAGAACCCCAAGAGCTGGCTGCTTACTCCATATCACATAACTCTTGTTCTGTAAGAGCACAGAAAGATTGACAGCAAGCCATGTCTTTGGTTCCCTATAAGTCAGGGACCCAGGCCTGAGCCTGCCTGCTCCTCCAAACAGATGTCTACAGTGAAAACCTCTTTGAATCCCTGGAGAAAGTCTGTCAGAACAGGACTGAAGACCAGCTCAGGAGCAATCTCCTGGCCTCATGACAAATGTTGTGGAGATGTGGGCTCATGTGCACCACGTGCCATAGTGAGGCATGTTTGTGTGCTGTGTTTGTGCATGTAATGCATTGTGATATGTTGTAATGTGTTGCAATGCATAGTGATATAATGTATGGGATGATGTACAGTAACATTAGATAGTCAGGCGAGGGTCTTGAGAACATGAGAGAGCGAGAAGCCTCTGTGTTTTGGCCCACATTTATCACGTTCTATATAGCAGGCTTGGGTTCAATTCTGAATTGAGTTGTAAATTGTTCTTGAATTTGAATTGGCCACACCCCACAGGGAATTGAATTTGACTTAAAGAAAGTCAATTTTAAATAAGTTCCATGAAATTCAAATGGCTTATTTTTTCTACACATCACTACTGTATACACGTTTATTTTGACATTGTGTATGGTTACCAATACTCTCATAAATATTGTAAGAACACGGTGTGTTGTCTGTAATCATTTATAATTCCCTTAATGTTTCACTGCAGATCAAACACTGCAATAGGAAAGGGAGCAATCTAACATTTCATGACAATCTGAGTTATAATCCAAATAATATTTGAAATGGTATGTATAATCTTTGCATTAATAAGTGGCAGATCCTTTTGATAAAAGATTTGCCAAATGAATGAGACTTTCATGTATCAGTTGAATTGCTTTGAATTCAATTATACTTCCTTCAATTGAAATTCATTTCAAATTCTGCTTCCTGTGGGGTGTGGCCAATTAAAATTCATGAGTTGAATTTAATTACATTCAGAAATGTAGGATGATATATGTGCTCCTGTGTATTGTAAATCCAGCTCAGGAAATCCATATCTCTCTCTCTCTCTCTCGCACTCTCATTTGTACTACCTCTCTCCTTTTTGACCGCCTCTCTTGCTCTCTCTTCACCCCATGAAGGGGATTGGTGTGCATGGATCTAGCAAGACAGTTACTGTACCTTCATGGTGTTATTGACATTGAGCCAAATCAAGAGCAGACTTCTGGATAATTTGTGGTTATGGTTTCAAACTATGTCATGGTTGCCATGTTGTGTGTAAAACATTCCCTTGATGCCAGCGTTTATATTCATGAACTACAAATGAAGCCTTTGATCCTCAAGCCGTGAATTTAAGTGACCTCTTTGTTGGCATGTGAAAGAGATTCAAATTATGTTACAGTATCTTTGACGGAATGGACAATTTGCGTTTTTCACCCTGGTTCCTCTTTGGGATGCCGCCTGGGATGATTAGGCATTCCACATGCACACATTGGGTTATTTTTCTGTTCTGATTCAAAGCTATGCTGATTCATGCTCAATTATAAAATATGAACCAAAAATGCTCATAATTCTGCTCAGACATCTCGCTTGATCTCCCTAAATGCACAGTTTTATGCTCCACGGAAACCCATCTCATCATGCACTGTTCTTCCACTTTAGATTCAAATTATTTGTAATTTTCTGCATTATGAATTCCCATACATTACTCATTGAGCATAATTAACAGAGAATAAATATAGGGAAGCTAACCCTGACAATCCATTGACTTCATTGCATGGGCTTGGTAATAGTGAAGCAGATAGTAACAGTGCATTCTGTACACACTATTCAGAAAACTGCACTATAGTGTTAGCTCTAAATAATTGAACTTGGAGAAAACTGAGCATCTGACACTTTCGTTTAGCTGAATTTGGAGGTGATAAAGTAAAGTTTTTCCCCGTTTCTATCTCTCTCTCTCAGGTTGACATGCTCCTGCCTACTAAAATCACCGGCATCATCACCCAGGGGGCCAAGGACTTTGGCCATGTCCAGTTCGTCGGCTCCTACAAGGTGGCCTACAGCAACGATGGAGAGAGGTGGCTCGTGTATCAAGATGAAAAACAGAGGAAGGACAAGGTGAGCCATCCTCACTCCATTACTATGAAATACATGTAACCCAAACCCTGCATGCCATCAGTAGTGGAAGGGACAGTATCTACCAAAACTCAAGCATAATATTAGTCGATTTAAAAGGCCAACACTATTTTGATATGCAGTAAAATCCCAAATGAATCCAAATGGAAATGTTAATTTTGCAACCAAGAATTGAATCCAATTGAATGAAAAAGTGAATGAGTGGGAGAAGCACAACGAGCAGAAAAAAATAGAATAAATGCCAAAGCGAACAATCAAACCCAAAACAACGATTGACAGAATGAATGGAGAAATGTATTGTGCTGCTTATAGTTGTCAATCTACACACAGTACCCCATCATGACAAAACTAAATCCGTTTTTTTTAGTATTCAGTACTTTGTTGAAACACTTTTGGCAGCAATTACAGCCTTGAGTAATCTTGGGTATGACACTACAAACTTGGCACACCTGTATTTGGGGAGTTTCTAACATTCCTCTTTGCAGATCTTCTCAAGCTCTGTCAGGGTGGATGGGGAGCGTCGCTGCACAGCCATTTTCAGGTCTCTCCAGAGATGATTCGATCAGTTTCAAGTCCGGGCTCTGGCTGGGCCACTCAAGGACTTTCAGAGGCTTGTCCCAAAGCCACTCCTGTGTTGACTTGGCTGTGTGCTTAGGATCATTGTCTTGTTGAAAGGTATACGTTCGCCCAGTCTGAGGTCCTGAGCACTCTGGAGCAGGTTTTCATCAAGGATCTTTCTATACTTTGCTCCGTTCATCTTTTCCTCGTTCCTGGCTAGTCTCCCATTCCCTGCTAGTCTCCCATTCCCTGCCGCTGAAAAACATCCCCACAGGATGATGTTGCCACCACTATACTTCACAGTACATGTCGCTTGGCATTCAGGCCAAAAATGTCATTCTTGGTTTCATCATACCAGAGAAACTTGTTTCTCGTAGTCTGATAGTCTTTAGGTGCCTCTTTGCAAACTCCAAGCAGAATGTCATGTGCCTTTTACAGAGGATCCACTCTACCATAAAGGCCTGATTGGTGAAGTGTGGCAGAGATGGTTGTCCTTCTGGAAGGTTCTCCCATCTCCACAGATGAACTCTGGAGCTCTGTCAGAGTGACCATCGGGTTCTTGGTCACCTCCCTGACCAAGGCCCTTCTCCGATTACTCAGTTTGGCAGGGCGGTCAGCTCTAGGTAGAGTCTTAGTGTGTCCAAAGGTCTTCCATTTAAGAATGATGGAGGCCACTGTGTTATTGGGACCTTCAATGCTACAAAATAAGATTGTACCCTTCCTCAGATCTATGCCTCGACACAATCCTGTCTCTGACAATTCCTTTGACCTCATAGACAGGTGTGTGCCTTTCCAAATAATGTTGAATCAGTTGATTTTACCATAGGTGGACTCCATTCAAGTTGTAGAAAAATCTCAAGGATGGTCAATGGAAACAGGATGAACCTGAGCTCAATTTTTGAGTCTCATAGCAAAGGGTCTGAATAATTATGTAAATAAGGTATATGTTTTACATTTTTTCTAAATTTGCTAACATTTCTAAAAACCTGTTTTCCTTTTGTCATTATAGTGTATTGTGTGTAGATCGATGAGGAAAATGTTTTATTTAATACATTTTAGAAATAAGACTAATGTAATAATAAGTGGAATAAGTCAAGGGGTCTGAATACCTTCCTAAGTCACTGTATATATGATGTTGGCTTGTTACGACACATATCACCCTCCAATGGGCACACATCAATTTACGCCAACATGTACAAATACATCTTCAGTTTAGAGGCCCATGCCTGAAAACTCTTCGCCATCCACCACTCAAATGCCTCGCTTGAGTAGTTTATAATTTCAACCACAAGATGATCTTTGGATGTGGGCCACCGCTTACTCCATGTGAGTTTCAGCCAAGCAATCTCAATTTTAACAACTGGAAAAATTCCAAATGTTTGGCAAGCCTAGCAGGGCTGAGAGAAAAGTGATAAAATATACACTGTCAAGATCATAGCAACCTTCGTGTTGAAATCTATAGTTCGTCCTCAGGATTTGTGGCCATAAAAAGAGTACAGACAGAATACAGTGATACTATAATGATGCTATTCATAGGTAGTAAAACAATAAAATATGCAATCCACAAACAAAGCATCCTATCAAATCATCCTATGTCCTATTATCCTTACTCAGGTTCTACTGCATCTTTTAGAGCAAGGCCTGGGGGGATATTAATCAGTGTGTCCCAGCACAGAGCTGTGAGGAGCTTTCCAGATATAGGACTTTTCAAGGTGTTTCCACCTCTCAGTCGAGTGGAGCAGGTGATTAATGCTAGAGGACACATTAGGCTTCCGGACTCCAGAGACTTTTCCTGTCACGCCACAGGCTTGGAGAGGTTGGCCTGGGCTAAGAGTCCTGTGTCTCTGTCTGTCTGTCTCTGAGAGAGAAAATCGGAAGTCCAGAGTTTGTGTGCGTACAGTATGTGTGTGTTTTTATGTGCACATTCATGCATGTATGTTTGCGCGCAAGACATTGTGTACGTTTGTGTGTGTGTCTGGCTGGATGGGTGTCTGGCTGGGCACAGCATTGTACATTTTCTCCTCAGGTCTCTCCCCTCCTGAGCCTGAATGTGGCAGAGACTGCAGGCAGTTAGATCTAGATTGAGAGAGGAGAGGCCTCTGTCAGCATATAGATAGATACCCATGGACACTATAACAATTTATTTTATTTAACTAGGCAAATCAGTTAAGAGCAAATTCTTATTTTACAATGACAGCCTTCCCTGGCCAAACCCTCCCCTAACCCAGACGACACTGAGCCAATTGTGTGCCACACTATGGGACTCCTGATCACAGATGGTTGTGATACAGCCCGGTATCACACCAGGGTCTGTAATGATGCCTTCAGCACTGAGATGCAGTGTCTTACACCGCTGTGCCACTCGGGAGCAAACCAGGGACATGCAAGCTGTCACTCACTTATATGTTGCATGTAGTTATAGAAATACTGTTTACATTCAAGTTTGGATACACCTACTCAATCAAGGGTTTTTCTTTATTTTTACTATTTTCTACATCGTAGAATAATAGTGAAGACATCAAAACTATGAAATGACACTTATGGAATGATGTAGTAACCGAAAAAGTGTTCAATCCCGTTAATTTAATCAAATGCCTTTTCTGTGTAATTTGTTTAAAATGTTAAAATACGTATCACATTACACAGTTAGCAATGACATAATGCATTTGAAACTTCAGGCAGAGTAAAACTTTTGTATGACTTAAATACAATTATTTTATCGATAGGAGTGGAGAAGAAAGTGCTTGTTTAATTGACAAGCACACCGAAGCATACCAAAGACGGCATTAATGATACGTAATAAAATAAAGAACTTCTCATACGCCATAGCCTGTTGAATTTGCATGAATTTGATTTCATTTTTATTTCGACACAAATGAAAATGTGGCACTCGCTCACCCATGGATTGATGTTTCAGCATTCTCTCAATGAAGAGTTTGGCGTTCGACTAACCACGTGCAACATGAATGTGCAGTCCACAACCCAGGTCGAGCAGGCTTGAGTAAGCGGCAATTGCACGATCAATATCCACCTTCGTAACATAGATGACGCCGGATTGTGAAGCTAACTGAAGCTGGCTAGCTTTAGAAAACCCAGAGTAGGTCTTGCTTGCATCGTAGTGCACCTCTTTGGGCTTTGTCCTGACCACGTGATCGGACTGCGAAAATCTCTGGGCCCTAGCGACAGACTTTAGTAGCCTAGTGGTTAGCGCGTTGTACTAGTAACCGAAAGGTTGCAATTTCAAATCCTCGAGCTGACAAGGTGCAAATCTGTTGTTCTGCCCCTGAACAGGCAGTTAACCCACTGTTCTTAGGCCGTCATTGAAAATAAGAATTTGTTCTTAACTGACTTGCCTAGTTAAATTTAAAAAAGTATGCCCTACTCACCATGCTCAGTTAAAACTGCAGTAATTCTCGAGCTCTCAGCAGCAGACTCTCATGATTTGAGAGCTATTGCTGATCATACGCAGGGCCCCAGAAAAGCCATTGAGACGTCACCCTCCCTAGAGGGGGAATAAGCTCAGTTTGTATTAGCGATTTGCGGAATAATTTGGGAATTGAGCAGCCTGAAGTGACTATGAAGTGGCTTTCAGTGGGAGGATAATGCAGGCATTCTCACTGCTCTCTTGTTTCAGTAAGAAGCAGGATTCTTTGAGTGGAAATGCGCTGCGGCTTGTTCAAGTGTCATTACTTCACGCAAATCCTGTGCACGATGAAGCAGAACATGTCAATCTATATCTCAAATGGAATGTTTCACTTTTCAGACCTACCAAACGTACAGTACATTCCAGTTAGAGTAACATCATCATTTAATATCCCTGGTGTTGGGGACCATCAGAATGCATTTTGTAAGAAACATTTTTTGCTCCCTGGTGGGGGCTCCAGGAACAGGACTGAGAGCCTACTTTCCATAGAAAGGATTCTGGTTGAACGTTTTCTAGGGGTCATAGTTGGCTAATTTCAACCACTCAATGGCAGATTGTTTTCAGCACCTGCTGGGGTCCGGCCCACCGGTTTTACATTTCACATAATGACGATGACAAGTCCCATTACATTCCAATTAAATAGTCATAAACACACTTTTTTTTAATTGAAATGATCATGGAATTTGTTAAGCTGTCCCAATAGGTACATATATCCCATATTGCATATCATTCTACTGTCGATTAACCACACTTAAGCACAAGGCTTCTAATTATCAACAACACAGTATACATCCCAATACGTCCATTATGCTTGTTTATATTGGAATATTCCATGCTTGCACGTTTAACTACATATCAATGGTGAGATTGATCATTTGCTTCTGGGCCGTTGTTTTGCACACTGCCTGCCTATTGGGTCTTGTTGGATACTATGGCACTAAGAATGGTCTGCCGTGGGGCAACGGACAAAAGGTCGCTAACTCCGCTGCCATGTGTTTTTTACGGCCAAAAAGCACAGGTCGTGACCATACCTCCTAGTATTATGGAAATGTACCATCAGCATTATGTAGCCTACACAGCATGCCCATCACTCTTCGTCTATCCTTTCTAATGTCACTTCTGTGCATAATGAGGCTCACATACACTAACAAGCTTGCTGAGATATGTGTGGGTGTTCAAGATCCCCCCATTCATTTAAACTCATTCCCACTGTCCTTCCTTTCGCAGGTGTTCCAAGGAAACTTTGACAATGACACGCACAGAAAGAATGTAATAGATCCGCCCATCTACGCCCGATTTGTCCGGATCCTTCCATGGTCGTGGTACGGAAGGATCACTTTGCGTGCAGAGTTACTGGGATGCACAGAGGAAGAGTGACCACCCTTCCCCCTTATCTGTCCACCTGTCCCCCTCTCCCCCCTTTAATACTGGATCATCTAACCCAGATTCAGTGTTTTAATATAAACTGTGCAACCTGTAAAAAATAAATCATTTTCCAATGGATTTTTCAAGAATATGTGTTTGGTTATGGTGGGTTGCTGTTTGATTTAAACCTGCCCTTGTCCTGATTTTGTCCCTTTTTTGTTTTCTTATTTTTGTGGTCAATGTATTTTTATTCCTCTCCAGATTTGTTCCCCCATTATGTTTGGAATGAACTTGGGTAACCTATTTGATGGGGGGGGGGGGGGGGCTGGAGTGTGGAGAGGGGAATCACACTGTGGTTTAAACATATTGCCCTGGAAGCTACTGCACAGTGTCACTTTTTAACAAAGAAAACGTGAAACCTGTCTATCATGCTTCATTGGACATTGTTATCCCCACTGAAACTTATTTTGGAACTATCCCAAAAATCATTAAACTATCGCAACTGAATACGACAGTGACAGATATATATATTTACTTTGGATTATAACACCTCTTCAAGCCAGGCTTTTAACATTACTGACACTGACATTGTAGAGCAAATACAATACAATGGCAATGCTCAATGCTGTTGAATTAAATGTAAAACACTAAATAATTGCATGGTGCATAAATTATGATATTAACATAAAACTTGACATAAAACTCCTTCCCTAAGAGCAATTGCTTTGGTTTGGTTTAACATGCATTTCTCAATAGTTCTGATACACACTGCAAAAGCTTAAAAGTGATCTACTAGACGAATAACAAGGACAAAAGTGGCACTGCAGTATAGATACGGAGGTTGATGGGCTGGCTGACTGAAGTGTGTCCAAATATTCTTGAATTTTCTATCTCATCTTTAATTTATTTAAATGTAATTAGCATTTAAATTTTGTGTTTGAAAGATATCTTCTTGGAATGTCACATTTATAGAATTGTATACATTGTTTAGTTTTAGTTTATTTTCTCTGCTTTTGTATCCTGGTGCCCAATCCTCCTTCTGCCTTTACAATATCCTTTTTAATCAACGTGAAAAGCTCAGGATAGAAGTCACCCATCCATACCCACACAAAGAGTAAGCCCTCCTTTGAATAATAATATTTGACAAAATGTTGTGTGTGCAGACATTACCATGCTAATGAAATTAATCAAATTATATAAAAAATCTATCACACAAATAGCTTTTTATTCATGCGTTTTCACAAGAATATGAATACATGTAAGAACTTTGAATATTTAAATATCTGTACAATTAACATTATCAGTTATTAATTAAAGTATGTCACTATTTCAGTGTTGCATTTGAAAGTATCATGACATGCATCATGAAAGTCTAATATTTCTTAGATCCATGGACACAGCATTAGCATCATGCCATGCAACTCACTTTTTATAATGGATATATTTGGCTGTGCATAATGGTTTTTATTTAATTTTTTAAATATCTTGGCTTTTGATCAAGATATTTGTGAGTATATCTTGTCAAGAAGTTTCTGTGTCCATAACGTTGTCTTCTTGATCGCTGTCTGTGTGCGCTTTTCACACAATGGGATCGTTACTAACCAATGGAGATGTCAGCATGACATACAGTGGGGAGATCAAGTATTTGATACACTGCCGATTTTGCAGGTTTTCCTACTTACAAAGCATGTAATGTTTATCATAGGTACACTTCAACTGTGAGAGACGGAATATAAAACAATAATCCAGAAAATCACATTGTATGAATTTTAAGTAATTAATTTGCATTTTATTGCATGACATAAGTATTTGATCACCTACCAACCAGTAAGAATTCCAGCTCTCACAGACCTGTTAGTTTTTCTTTAAGAAGCCCTCCTGTTCTCCACTCATTACCTGTATTAACTGCACCTGTTTTGAACTCGTTACCTGTATAAAAGACACCTGTCCACACACTCAATCAAACAGACTCCAACCTCTCCACAATGGCCAAGATAAAATTGTAGACCTGCACAAGGCTGGGATGGGCTACAGGACAATAGGCAAGCAGCTTGGTGAGAAGGCAACAACTGGTGGGTCAATTATTAGAAAGTGGAAGAAGTTCAAGATGACGGTCAATCACCCTCGGTCTGGGGCTCCATGCAAGATCTCACCTCGTGGGGCATCAATGATCATGAGGAAGGTGAGGGATCAGCCCAGAACTACACGGCAGGACCTGGTCAATGACCTGAAGAGAGCTGGGACCACAGTTTCAAAGAAAACCCTTAGTAACACACAACGCCGTCATGGATTAAAATCCTGCAACGCACGCAAGGTCCCCCCTGCTCAAGCCAGCGCATGTCCAGGCCCGTCTGAAGTATGCCAATGACCATCTGGATGATCCAGAGGAGGAATGGGAGAAGGTCATGTAGTCTGATGAGACAAAAATAGAGCTTCTTGGTCTAAACTCCACTCGCCGTGTTAGGAGGAAGAAGAAGGATGAGTACAACCCCAAGAACCCCATCCCAACCGTGAAGCATGGATGTGGAAACATCATTATTTGGGGATGCTTTTCTGCAAAGGGGACAAGACGACTGCACCGTCTTGAAGGGAGGATGGATGGGGCCATGTATTGCGAGATCTTGGCCAACAACCTCCTTCCCTCAGTAAGAGCATTGAAGATGGGTCGTGGCTGGGTCTTCCAGCATGACAATGACCCGAAACACACAGCCAGGGCAACTAAGGAGTGGCTCCATAAGAAGCATCTCAGGGTCCTGGAGTGGCCTAGCCAGTCTCCAGACCTGAACCCAATAGAAAACCTTTGGAGGGAGCTGAAAGTCTGTATTGCCCAGCGACAGCCCCGAAACCTGAAGGATCTGGAGAAGGTCGGTATGGAGGAGTGGGCCAAAATCCCTGCTGCAGTGTGTGCAAACCTGGTCAAGAACTGCAGGAAACGTATTATCTCTGTAATTGCAAACAAAGGTTTCTGTACCAAATATTAAGTTTTGCTTTTCTGATGTATCAATTACTTATGTCATGCAATAAAATGCAAATTAATTACTTAAAAATCATACAACGTGATTTTCTGGATTTTTGTTTTAGATTCAGTCTCTCACAGTTGAAGTGTACCTATGATAAAAAATTACAGACCTCTACATGCTTTGTAAGTAGGAAATCCTGCAAAATCGGCAGTGTATCAAATACTTGTTCTCCCCAATGTATGAGGAGGGATACAGTATCAAATATGCCCATGTCCACAGGCACATTTAGTCATAACATTGTTACAGGTCTTTTACCTTGCACTCACCATTGGTGCATTGTAAAACCTTTGCTAACTGGTGAAGGGGAACCAATAAGTCAATTTTGTGTTTCTGTGTCTACTCAGTCTGAGTATCAAGCGCTATATAGAAAAGTGTACCAATGATATGCTAATTAGTCCACGCCTGCAGAAGAGAGAGTCAGAAACTACGACTGTACAGCTGAGAAAGGATTCTGCTTTTTCGGTCTTTCTGTTTGACCAATAAAAAAGATGTCTGTGAATCAAATGGCTTGCCTTCTTTTTGCTATCAAAAGGTGTCACATTACCCTACTTTAATAATATAATGCTCTTCTCTTGTTCTCTGTGGTCATGCTCTACTTTCTCCCAGCATCTAATTTCACGTAGCTGTGCTGCAGCGTGTCGTCTTCATTGATTTACCTTAGGCTGCCATGCTTAGTTCCTTTGTAGCACATTCAACTTCATTTTCTTGGCTGTGGCAGGAGATCAAAACATGATTCAAAGGCCAAATGTGGAAATGCATTGTCCAGTAATGATTAAATTATATCGGAGTGCTTATAGGGAGATAGCGTCTTCACAATTTCCACGTTTTGTAGTGTTACAAATTGAGCTTAAAAATGATTTGTCTTTTTTTTCTATGATCAACACAAACTACCTTAATGTCAAAGTGGAAGAAAACTTTGTTTTTAAGATTTATGAAAAATAAAACACTCATATCTTGATTAGATAAGTATTCAACCACCTGAGTCCATATACAGTTAGATTGGAATCATTAAAACTCATTTTTCAACCACTCCACAAATTTCTTGTTAACAAACTATTGTTTTGGCACGTCGGTTAGGACATCTACTTTGTGCATGACAAGTAATTTTTCCAACAATTATTTACAGGCAGATTATTTCACTTATAATTCACTGTATCACAATTCCAGTGGGTCAGAAGTTTACATACACTAAGTTGACTGTGCCTTTAAACAGCTTGGAAAATTCCAGAATATTATGTCATGGCTTTAGAAGCTTTAGTTAGATTAATTGACATAAAATATTGTAGACCTCCACACGTCTGGTTCATCCTTGGGAGAAATTTCTAAATGCCTGAAGGTACCACATTCATCTGTACAAACAATAGTATGCAAGTATAAACACCATGGGACCACGCAGCCATCATACCGCTCAGGAAGGAGGCGTGTTCTGTCTCCTAGAGACAAACGTACTTTGGTGCGAAAAGTGCAAATCAATCCCAGAACAACAGCAAAGGACCTTGTGAAGATGCTGGATGAAACAGGTAAAAAGTTTCTATTTCCACTGTAAAATTAGTCCTATTTCGACATAACCTGAAAGGCCTCTCAGCAAGAAAGAAGCATCTGCTCCAAAACCGCCATAAAAAAGCCAGACTACGGTATGCAACTGCACGTGGGGACAAAGATCGTACTTTTTCGAGAAATGTCCTCTGGTCAGATGGAACAAAAATAGAACTGTTTGGCCATAATGACCATCGTTATGTTTGGAGGGAAAAGGGGAAGGCTTGCATGCCGGAGAACACCATCCTATAGAACATTTGTTCGGCAGAAAGTGTGTGCGAGCAAGGAGGCCTACAAACCTGACTCAGTTACACCAGCTCAGTCAGGAGGAATGGGCCAAAATTCCTCCAACTTTTTGTGGGGATCTTGTGGAAGGCTACCCGAAAAGTTTGACCCAAGTTGAACAATTTAAAGGCAATATTACCTAATATTAATTGAGTGTATGTAAATTTCTGACCCACTGAGAATGTGATGAAAGAAATTAAAGCTGAAACATATCATTCTCTCTATTATTATTCTGACATTTCACATTCTTAAAATGAAGAGGTGACCCTAACTGACCTAAGACAGGGAATTTTTACAAGGATTAAATGTCAGGAATTGTGAAAAACTGAGTTTAAATATATTTGGCTAAGGTGTATGTTAACTTCAGACTTCAACTGTATGTTAGAATCACCTTTGGCAGTGATTACAGCTGCAAGTATTTTGGGGTACACCTCTATTAGCTTTGCACACCTGGATTGTACAATAGTTGCCCATTGTTATTTTTGTCATTCTTCAAGCTCTGTCAAGTTGATTGTCCATCATTGCTAGACAGCCATTTTTAAGTATTGCCATGGATTTTCCAGCCATTAAGTCAAACTGTAATTATGTCAATCAGGAATATCCAATGTCATCTTGGTAAGTAACTATTCTATATTTGACCTCCACTGGCTTCCAGTCTAAGCCCACATCCACCACAAGAGCATGGTACTTGCCTACTAAGCAGTGAGAGGAACTGTCCCTCCCGATCTTCAGGCTAAGCTCAAATCCTACACCCCAAACCCGATCACTCCATTCTGCCACCTCTGGTCTCTTGGCCCTGCCCCTCCTATGGGAGTGCAGGCTCCCACTCAGCCCAGTCCAAGCTCTTCTCTGTCCTGGCACACCAATGGTGGAACCAGCTTCCCCCTGAAGCTACAGTAGGACAGCAGAGTCCCTGTCCATCTTCCCGAAAACATCTGAAACCCAACCAGGACCTTCCTAAACATAGCCAGTCCTGGCCTGCCCATGGATGGGAGATCCAATGCTGCTGGAAGTGGTGTTGGAAGACCAGTAGAGGGCACTCTTGCCTCTAGTCTAAGGAGATCCCAATGCCCCAGGACAGTGAAGGGGACATTGCCCTGCGTAGGCGTGTTCGTCTTTTGGATGGGACATTAAAACGGGTGTGGTCATTAAAAAGAGGAGGGGTTTTAACACCGGTATCTTGGCTAAATTCCCAACCTGGCGCTATTCCATCATGGCCACATAATCATCCCCCTCATTCCTGATTGGAATATCACTCCTCACCTCTCCACCTGATAGCTGATGTGTGGTGAGTATTCTGTCAAAAAATGGTTGCCCTACATCACCCAGGTGGGTGCTACACATTGGTGGTGGATGAGGTGAGTTTCCTCCTACTACGAAAAGTGCTTTGAGTACCTCAGTTGGTAGAAAAGCACCGGCATATAAATCCAATCAATTAAAGAATATCTTAAATAATTCCACAAAACCCCCTTCTCACCCTGACCACCCCCCCCCCCCCCCCCTCCGAAATAACTAACACTCACACTTTACTTTTCCCCCCTAAAAAGCTCTGACTTTGCTGATAGCTACTTTATTGAGAAAAAATAATCTTAAAATGAATGCATTAACTGTAAATTGCTCTGGATACGTGACTAAAATGTAATGTGACTAAAATGTAAATGCAGTTACGAATCACGCCTATCTGTTATTACAGATGGTCTCTGTATTTCAGGGCTATAAATCATTGTTGTAATAATAATAGATGGGACTTATAGCACTTTCAAGGACCCAAAGTTGCTTAACAATTGTAGAAATGAAAAGAAAAAAAAAAATTCAGACTTAACAACATCATTAACTTCTTGATTCTACTTGAGACGCATATGTCTCAAGTAGGCACCTGGAAATGCAAATGCGCTACGCTAAATGCTAAATGTACTCGTTAAAACTCAAACCTTGATCAAAATTCACAAGCAGGGTATTGAATTAAAGCTACACTCGTTGTGAACCTAGCCAACAAGTCAGATTTTTAAAATGCTTTTCGGCGAAAGCATGAGAAGGTATTATCTGATAGCATGCACCACCTGAAAATGCCTGAATGCGACGTAAACAAAGACTCTGCTTATCCGACGCAGCACAAAACGCAGAAATAAAATATAAAACATTCATTACCTTTGACGAGCTTCTTTCTTGGCACTCCTATATGCCCCATAAACATCACTATTGGGTCTTTTTTTCGGTTAAATCGGTCCATATATACCCAAAATAGCTTTCTATGGAAGCTGTGTCATTCAGAAAAAAACATTGTTTTTTAACGCTGCATCATTTTTTTAAATTAAAAAAGTCGACGATAAACTTTCACAAAACACTTCGAAATCCTTTTGTAATCCAACTTTAGGTATTAGTAAACGTTTATAATCTATCAAAATGATTACAGGGCGATGTATATTCAATAGCTCCTCGTCTGCAAATCAATGGCTGCCATTGTCCACATTTACAGCGTCCTGGTGGAGACTGGAAGAAACGGATGCCAGATACTTGGATTTTCCAACAAAAAAATCAATTGAAAATGACGACAATGGCATCGTGTGGACATCGTGTGGAATTTGTATGAATTGCATGCAGGTCGATTTAAAATTTTGTCCTCTTTTAACAACCCATGAAAGTGACTTATGGAAATTATTTTTAGCTTTCAGAGAGCAGTTTTTCTTGCGTTTTTCAATGAAACACACAATCTGTTATAGTCACAGCCGTGATTTAACCAGTTTTAGAAACTTCAGAGTGTTTTCTATCCACACATACTAATCATATGCATATACTATATTCCTGGCATGAGTAGCAGGACGCTGAAAAGTTGCGCGATTTTTAACAGAATGTTCGAAAAAGGAGGGGGTAGAAGTAAGAGGTTTTAATAAAGAGAGGGGTGGGTTCAAAGAAGGGAAAGAGTGCGATGGATCAGTGTTTGGGCAGGGTAGGGTTGGGATTTGGATACAAACCCAGGTTAGGGTAAAGGGTGGGATTGGGGTTAGGATACAAACCCGGTTTACGGTAAGTGGTAGGGTAAGGGTTTGAGTTAGGTACTGCAAATATACAGGGATGGACTCCGAGTCATTGATGGCTGGAAGGAAGGAGTTCCAGAGCCTAGGAGCAACCCTGGAGAAGGCCCTGTCGCAGAAACGCTGGAGCTTCGACCCGGGGATGACAAGGTGGCCTGCTGTTGTGTAACGGAGTGCACGTGTGTGTTGGTATGGGAGAAGAAGGTCTGAGAGGTAAGGGGGGCAAGGTGGTGAAAGGTTTTGGAGGTCAGAAGGAGGATCTTGTAATCAATGTGTTGGGAGCGAGGAATCCAGTGGATGTGCTGCCAGGAGTCGGGCTGCAGAGATTTTAACCGTTTGGAGCTTATAGAGGGAGCTTGAGTTGATGCCGGAAAGTAGTGAGTTGCAGTAGTCAAGATGGGAGGAGATGAATGCATGTTTCAGCGGCAGGACAGGAGAGAAAGGAGCAAAATTTGACAATGTTGAGGAGGTGGAAGAATGAGGATTTGACAGTCTGTCTTATGTGGTGGTCAAAGGACAGTCCATGATGTCCAGAATGACACCAAGGTAGTGTGCATGGAGGGATAGACAGTGGTGAGGTTGCCGGCTTTGGTGAGGGAAGTATTCAATGTGGGTCATAGGTGGGTTGAGGAGGGATTTGGTGCAGAGGCAGATCTGGGTGTCATTGTATTGGGTCCGGTTTGTGAGGTATGATTGTAGCCAGGAGAGTGGGGTGCCATCAACACCCAGACCCCAAGCCTGGTGAGGAGGATATGAAGAAAAAAAAAAGTGGCACTCAGGTCAAGGAGAATTAGGATGTTGAGGGCATCAGCATCAGCAGATGTGAGGAGGTCATTGGTAACTTTGAGGAGAGCAGTTTCAGTACTGTGGAGGGGGTGGAAACCAGACAGGAGGGGCTCAAACAGGTTGTAAACTAGCAGGTGGGAGGCAACAGTATCTTCTAGAGGCTTGGCTAGGAAGGGGAGGTTGGAAATGGGGCGGAAGTTATTGAGGATGGTGGTTTCCAGTCCTCACTTTTTTGAGATGGGGGGGGGGGGGGGCTGCAGCTATTTTGTCGATGGAGGGACAGTTCCATGGGCGATGAAGAAGTTGTCGATGTGAGGGCAGGCAGGCTTTGATGAGAATAGTTGGGAGAGGATCCAGGGAGCAAGTTGTATTCTTGGTGATTCATGATGAGTTTTGAGATATTATGAAAGTCAATAGGGGCAAATTCAGAGATCTGAGTTTCAGGGGTGTCAGTTGGGAGGTTGACAGGGGGAGGGGTGGCTGAGGGAGATTGATCAGTCAGTGATGAGTTTATTTTGGCGATCTTGTCCTTGAAAAACTGAAGGAAGGAGTTGCAGAGTTCAGCAGATGGGATAGAAAAGTGTAGTCAAGGGGCTAAAGTACACTACATGACCAGAAGTATGTGGAGACCTCCTCGTCGAACATCTCATTTCAAAATCATTGGCATTATTATGGAGTTGGTCCCCCCCTTTGCTGCTATAACAGTCTCCACTCTTCTGGGAAGGCTTTCCACTATTGCTGAGGGGACTTGCTTCCATTCAGCCACAAGAGCATTAGGGAGGTCGGTCACTGATGTTGGGTGATTAGGCCTGCTCGCAGGCATGTTCCAATATATCGCAGAGTTGTTCGATGCGGTTGGCGTCAGGGCTCTGTGCAGGCCAGTGAAGTTCTTCCACACTGATCTTGACAAAACATTTCTGCATGGACCTTGCTTTGTGCATGGGGGCATTATCATGCTGAAACAGGAAAGGGCCTTCCCCAAACTGTTGCCACACAGTTGGAAGCATAGATTCGTCTAGAATGTCATTGTATTCTGTATCGCTAAGATTTCCCTTCACTGGAACTAAGGGGCCTAGCCCGAACCATGAAAAACAGCCCCAGATCATTATTCCTCCTCCACCAAACTTTACAGTTGGCATTATGCATTGGGGCAGGTGGCGTTCTCCTGGCAGCCCACAAACCCAGATTCGTCCGGCAGACTGCCAGATGGTGAAGTGTGACTCATCATTCCAGAGAATCCTTTTCCAATGCTCCAGAGTCCAATGGCGTCAAGCTTTACACCACTCCAGCCGACGCTTGGCATTACGAATGTGGATTTTAGGGTTGTGTGCGGCTGATCGCCCATGGAATCCCATTTTTGAAGCTCCTGATGAACACTTATTTTGCTGACGTTGATTCCCGAGGCAGTTTGGAACGCAGTAGTTAGTTTTGTGACCGAGGACAGACAATTTTTATGCTCTAAGCACTTCAGCGGTCTCATTCTGTGAGCTTGTGTGGCATACCACTTCGCAACTTCGCAACTGAGCCATTGTTGTTCACCATAACAACACTTACAGTTGACCGGGGCAGCTCTAGCATTGCAGAAATTGGACGAACTGACTTGTTGGAAAGGTGCATCATATGACGGTGCCATGTTGAATGCCACTGCTCTCTTCAGAAAGGCCATGATGCTGCCAATGTTTGTCTATGGAGATTGCATGGCTGTGCGCTTGATTTTATACACCTGTCAGCAAAGGGTGGGGCTGAAATAGCCAAATCTGCTAATTTGAAGGGGAGTTCATGTACTGTTGTGTTTATTTTTTATTTTATTTAATCTTTATTTAACCAGGTAGGCCAGTTGAGAACAAGTCCTCATATACAACTGCGAACTGGCCAAGATAAAGCAAAGCAGTGTGACAACAACAACACAGAGTTACACATGGGATAAACAAACGTACAGTCAATAACACAATAGAAAAATCTATGTACATTGTCTGCAAATGTAGAAGAGTAGGGAGGTAAAGGCAATAAATAGGTCATAGAGGCGAAATAATTACAATTTAGCATTAACACTGGAGTGATAGATGTGCAGATGATGATGTCCAAGTAGAGATACTGGGGTGCAAAAGAGCAAATACATAACAATATGGGGATGAGGTAGTTGGGTGTGCTATTTACAGAATGGCTGTGTACAGGTACAGTGATCAGTAAGCTGCTCTGCCAGCTGATGCTTAAAGTTAGAGAGGGAGATATAAGACTCCAGCTTCACTGATTTTTGCAATTCATTCCAGTCATTGGCAGCAGAGAACTGGAAGGAAAGGCGGCCAAAGGAAGTGTTGACTATGGGGATGATGAGTGAAATATACCTGCTGGAGCGTGTGCTACGGGTGGGTGCTGCTATGGTGACCAGTGAGCTGAGATAAGGCGGGGCTTTATTGAGTAATGACTTATAGATGACCTGGAGCCAGTGGGTTTGGCAACGAATATGTAGTGAGGGCCAGCCAACGAGAGCATGCAGGTCACAGTGGTGGGTAGTAAATGGGGCTTTGGTGACAAAACGGATGGCACTGTGATAGACTACATCCAGTTTGCTGAGTAGAGTGTTGGAGACTATTTTGTAAATGACATTGTCATGACATCGACAAGTCAAGAATTGGAAGGATAGTCAGTTTTACGAGGATATGTTTGGCAGCATGAGTGAAGGCAGTTTTTTCGCAACATAGGAAACAGATTCTAGATTTAATTTTGGATTAGAGATGCTTAATGTGAGTCTGGACGGAGAGTTTACAGTCTAACCAGATATTTGCAGTTGTCCACATATTCTAAGTCAGAACCGTCCAGAGCAGTGATGCTAGTTGGGCGGGCGAGTGCGGGAAACAATCGGTTGAAGAGCATGCATTTAGTTTTACTAACGTTTAAAAGCAGTTGGAGGCCATGACAGGAGTGTTGTATGGCATTGCAGCTCGTTTGGAGGTAACTTCACTAGGGTAGGGGTCAGCATTCGGAATTTTGGATGAAAAGCGTGCCCAAATTAAACTGCCTGCTACTCAGGCCCAGAAGATAGGATATATATATAATATATATATATAAACACTCTAAATTTTCCAAAACTGTAAAATTATTGTCTGTGAGTATAACAGAACTGATATTGCAGGCGAAAGCCTGAGAAAAATCCAATCAGGAAGTGACTCTTATTTTGAAACCCTGTGTTCCTTTGCATCCCTATTGACCATTGAAAGGGATATCAACCAGATTCCTTTTTCTATGGCTTCCCTAAGGTGTCTACAGCCTTTAGACATCGTTTCAGGCCTTTATTTTGAAGAATGAGCGTGAACGACCACATTACGTAAGTGGACAGGTGGGGGCTCTCAGAGTGATTTTGCGCAAAAGAGAGAGGCAGCCATTGTTCCTCCCGGTCCTAGTGAAAAACTAACTGTCCCGGTTGATATATTATCGAATAGATATTTGAAAAACACCTTGAGGATTGATTATCAAAAACGTTCGACATGTTTCTGTCGACATTATGGATATAATTTGGAATTTTTGTCTGCATTGTCGTGACCGCTATTTCCGGTGGATTCCTGGGCATAACGCACCAAACTAACGGAGGTATTTGGATATAAAAAATATCTTTATCGAACAAAAGGAACATTTGTTGTCTAACTGGGAGTCTCGTGAGTGAAAACATCCGAAGATCATCAAAGGTAAACGGTTAATTTGATTGCTTTTCTGATTTTCGTGACCAAACTTCCTGATGCTATGTGTACATAATGCTATGCTAGGCTATCGATAAACTTACACAAACGCTTGTATTGCTTTCACTGTAAAGCATAATTTGATTAACAAAAGGCTAAGCTGTGTTTCGCTATATTTCACTTGTGATTTCATGAATATGAATATTTTCTAGTAATATTTTTTGACTGTTGCGCTATGCTATTCAGCGTTGCTGATGACAAATATTCCGGATCCGGGATGGGTAGTTCTATGGATAGGTAGTTTATTATTTTCGTAGATTTATCAGGGTTGACAGTGTTTCCTTGCCTCAGTGTAGTGGGCAGCTGGGAGGAGATGCTCTTATTCTCCATGGACTTTACAGTGTCCCAAAACATTTTGGAATTAGTGCTACAGGATGCAAATTTCTGTTTGAAAAAGCTAGCCTTAGCTTTCCTAACTGACTTAGTATATTGGTTCCTGACTTCCCTGAAAAGTTGCATATCGCAGGGGTTCGCTGCTAATTCAGAAGGCCACGGGATGTTTTTGAGCTGGTCAATGCAGTCAAGTCTGTAGTGAACCAAGGGCTATATCTGTTCTTAGTTCTACATTTTTTGAATGGGGCATGCTTATTTAAGATGGCGAGGAAAGCACTTTTAAAAGAGCAACCAAGCATCCTCTACTGACAGTATGAGGTCAATATCCTTCCAGGATACCCGGGACAGGTTAAAAGGCCTGCTCGCTGAAGTGTTTAAGGGAGCATTTGACAGTGATGAGGGCTGGTTGTTGCCCTTGGACCCATCATGCGCGCAGGCAATGAGACAATGATCGCTGAGATCCTGGTTGAAGACAGCAGAGGTGTATTTAGAGGGCAAGTTGGTCAGGATTATATCTAAGATGGTGCCCATGGTTATGGATTTAGGGCTGTACCTGGTAGGTTCCTTAATAATAATTTGTGTGATATTGAGGGTATCTAGCTTATATTGTAGGATGGCTGGGGTGTTAAGAAAATCCCAGTTTAGGTCACCTAACAGTACGATCTCTGAAGATAGATGGGGGCCAATCAGTTCACATATGGTGTCCAGGGCACAGCTGGGGGTTGAAGGGGATATATAACAAGCGGCAACGGTGAGAGACTTGTTTCTGGAAAGGTGGGCACAGACCTGTACAGTATGACAGAACTCTGCAGGCTATCTCTGCAGTAGATTGCAACTCCGCCCCTTTTGGCAGTTCTATCTTGTCGGTAGATGTTATAGTTAGGGATGACAATTTTAGGATTTTTGGTGGCCTTCCTAAGCCATGATTCAGACACAGCTAGGACATAAGGGTTGGTGTAATGTGCTAAAGTAGTGAATAAAACAAACTTAGGGAGGAGGCTTCTAATGTTAACATGAATGAAACCAAGGCTTTTACGGTTACAGAAGTCAACAAATGAGAACGCCTGGGGGATGGGAGTGGTGCTGGGGGCTGCAGGGCCTGGGTTAACCTCTACATCACCAGAGGAACAGAGGAGGAGTACGATAAGGGTACGGCTAAAGGCTATAAGAACTGGTTGTCTAGTTCGTTCGGAACACTAGTGGTTTTGGAACACTATAATACAGTACATGTATGTGTGTATATAAACTCTGCAAAAAAAGAAATATCCCTTTTTCAGGACATTGTCTTTCAAAGATAATTCGTAAAAATCCAAATAAATTCACAGATCTTCATTGTAAAGGGTTTAATCCAGCCGCCTTCTCAGATTTCAAAAAGGCTTTACGGCAAAAGCAAACCTTGCGATTATCTGAGGACAGCGCTCAGCACACAAAACATTACAAACAGTTAGCAGCCAAGTAGATTAGTCACGAAAGCAAGAAATAGTCATAAAATTAATCACTTACTTTTGATGATATTCATATGGTTGCACTCACAAGACTCCCAGATACACAATAAATGTTTGTTTTGTTCGATAAAGTCCCTCTTTATATCCAAAAACCTAAATTTTGTTGGCACATTTTGTCCAGTAATCTAATGGCTCAAATGCGGTCACAAGAGGCAGACAAAAATTCCAAATAGTATCTGTAAATTTCATAGAAACATGTCAAACGATGTTTATAATCAATCCTCAGGTTGTTTATAGCCTAAATAATCAATAATATTTCAACTGGACAATAGCATCGTCAATATAAAAGAAAATCAACAAAAGGCGCGCTCTCAGGATTGTGCACCAAACAGGTTTGGGACTTTCCACTGGCCTCTCATTGAAACTGCTCATTCGCCCTCATTTTTCAGAATAAAGGCCTGAAACACTGTCTAAAGACTGTTCACAGCAAGTGGAAGCCATAGGGAACGGAATCTGGGTCATATCCCTTTAAATGGTGGATAGGCTTTCAATGTAAAAACACACATTTCAAAATAATAGATCTTCCTGGATGGATTTTCCTAAAGTTTTCTCCTTCCATTTCAGTTCTGTTATACTCACAGACATTATTTTAACAGTTTTGGAAACGTTAGAGTTTTTTCTATCCAAATCTATCCTAGCTGCTGGACCTGAGTAGCAGGCAGTTTACCTTGGGCACGCTTTTCATCCAAAATTCCGAATGCTGCCCCCTATTCCCAAAAAGTTAACAAGTTAAGATTTATTATGATGTATTGCACTTATGAAAGTTAAATATTTATAGTAATTTAATTTGAATTTGGCGCTCCTCAATTTCACCGGAAGTTGTTGAGGTGTTATGAAAAGTTATGAAAACTTAGGACACTAAAGAGGCCTTTCTACTGTCTCTGAAAAACACCAAAAGAAAGATGCCCAGGGTCCCTGCTTATCTGCATGAACGTGCCTTAGGCATGCTGCAAGGAGGCATGAGGACTGCAGATGTGGCCAGGGCAATGAATTGCAATGTCCGTACTGTGAGACGCCGGAGAAAGGATGGACAGCTGATCATCCTTACAGTGGCAGGCCACGTGTAACAATACCTGCACAGGATCGGTGCATCCGAACATCACACCTGAGGGACTGGTACAGGATGGCAACAACAACTGCCAGAGTTACACCAGGAATGCACAATCACTCCGTCAATGCTCAGACTGTCCGCAATAGACTGAGAGAGGCTGGACTGAGGGCTTGTAGGCCTGTTGTGAGGCAGGTCCTCACCAGACATCACCGGCAACAACGTCGCCTATGGGCACAAACCCACCGTCGCTGGACCACACAGGACTGGCAAAAGGTGCTCTTCATTGACGATTCGCGGTTTTGTCTCACCAGGGGTGATGGTCGGATTTGCGTTTATCAGTCGAAGAAATTAGCGGAATTTTTACTTGGATTAAATGTCAGGAATCGTGAAAAACTGAGTTTAAATGTATTTGGCTAAGGTGTATGTAAACTTCCAAATCCAACTGTATATATATATACACACACACACTCGGGACTCCTACACTTCCCATCCTAATATTTCTCTGTATTGTTGTGTATTATTAGATATTACTGTTGGAGCTAGGAACACAAGCATTTTGCTACACCTTCAATAACATCTGCTCAACGTGTATGTGAGAAATACAATTAGAATTGATTTCAAATGAATATCCAACTACGTGGAGTTTGGAGTTTGTGACAACAACTATGTGAGCTTATTACAGTATTATAGACACTATGTCATGGGTTTTTCGATGATCTTCTGTGTTGAAGAACCCCTTATCTTCTATCATAGATCAAAACAGATTACATGCTCATCTTTTCATAGTGGGGTACTATTAGCTCGGCCCCTTTTAATCAAGCTAATGGTTGGTATCAGTGGATACAGAAGAAATAGACAAATTCAATGCAAAAACCCAGAAGTCAAACACACAATGTTTAATTAAGAGTGGTTAGAAGCACTAAATCACAGTGCAGGTTCAAAGGATAAAATCTATGTTGATATTTTAACAATTTCTCTGCTAAACCTTTTCCCAATGGGAAAGCTGGTTTCTCTCTTGTTGGTCAACTCATGACTACAGAGTAAACCCACAGACTTTCTAGACGTAATGCCCTTTCCCACCATAGACAACAAAATAGAATATGTAAAGTAAACAGCAGAATGCACTGTTCCTGTAACATTTTATCTGGGGGACATCGGGGAGCTCTTAGACAGCAAATTGGTTGTATATGCGTGACCTTGAGGGAAAGGTCTGCCTAATACAATGCATACATCCACAATGTTGGGAGTCTGGTCTCCTCTCTAACATATAGGATAGCTGTGTGTTGCCTAGTCAAGTCACACTGCTCCCAGATACATCTGGTGCTCACGGTAGATCTGACCTAAATAAGATACAGGAGAGGAGTCTTGTTGGCGGTCTTTGAAGCTTTTTGGTCACATACTTGACCCACTTCAATGTTCCATAGGTAACTGGAATGCCAAATAACATTAGCAACAATTTCATTAGAGAAGCGAATGCGGCACTCAAGATTGGCCTAGTTCTGCCAAAGACTCCCCACAGACTACAAAAACAAGATAACGAGAACGTTTTTGTACCGTATGTGAAATCCATGCGCCCCCAATCGTGAGTGTGACAAGCATACAGCCATGCTGACAAATTAGGTAAGTGTTTACGACAAAAATCTGCTATAAATAACTAGCATTGGCTTCTTAGGTAAGTCCCTTCAGTCCCTTCTTGGAAAACTGCTGACAAGGTCCTTTGATGGTTCGCATATCAAATGTTCCTCAATTATTTGACTGAATAGTTGTTTGTCCTCACACTCTGCTTAATATACAAAGTGAGTTTACTATATGTTCCTGAGTTTACTGTATGAATGAAAGCATATTATAATCCGTTTTGTGATTTTAACTGGATTAGAGACAACCTATATTAAACAATGTTATAGAAAATAAGGGCTCTAGATATGAAATATAAGTTTAATCTGATCTCTGGAATAGCATCTGTAGACATGTTAAGTTGCAGCTGATCTAATTCCATAGGGCTATTAAATTCAATTGTTATAGGTGTGTCACACCCTGACCTTAGAGAGCCTTTTTATGTCTCTATTTTGGTTGGGGTGGGTATTCTATGTTCTGTATTTCTATGTTTTGGCCGGGTAGGGTTCTCAATCAGGGACAGCTGTCTATCGTTGTCTCTGATTGAGAACCATACTTAGGCTGCCCTTTTTCCCACCTGTGTTTGTGGGAAGTTGACTTTGTTTAGGGCACAGCCTTTGAGCTTCACGGTTTGTTTTTTGTAGTTTTTTTTCGGCTTCATTTTCCAAATAAAGAGAAAACTGTTCGCTCACCACGCTGCACCTCGGTCCTCTTCCTTCAACAGCCATGACAAGGTGGCATTCTGGATGGAAGCTAGATACCTGAATGAAATTTTACCGGTAGCTCTGTTCTATTGTCTAGTTTGAAAAAGGCTCTGAAACATAACATTATGACTATAACTACTGATCCCTGAAGGAAGGAAGTGAGGTACAACACATAACTTTGGGGAGTTGCGCTCTCGCAACTTCAACTGAAGAACTGACAAGGCCAATGAAAACTGTGCCCCGCCCTTCCACAGGTGATAACTTTGAGGCGTGGATGGTGGATGGCAAGTTGGTGGTTGACGATATCCCTCTAGTGGTGTGGGTGCTGTGCTTTGGCAAAGTTGGTGGGGTTATATCCTTCCTGTTTGGCCCTGTCGGACGGGTATTTATGCTGCAGTGGTTTATGTGTCAGGGGGCTAGGGTCAGTCTCTTATGTCTGGAGTATTTCTCCTATCTTATCCGGTGTCCTGTGTGAATTTAAGTATGCTCTCTCTGTCAGAGGACCTGAGCCCTAGGACTATGCCCCAGGACTACCTGGCCTGATGACTCCTTGCTGTCCCCAGTCTACCTGGCCGTGCTGCTGCTCCAGTTTCAACTGTTCTGCTATGGAACCCTGACCTGTTCAGCGAACGTGCTACCTGTCCCAGACCTGCTGTTTTCAACTCTCTAGAGACAGCAGGAGTGGTAGAGATACTCTGAATTATTGGCTATGAAAAGCCAACTGACATTTACTCCTGAGGTGCTGACCTGTTGCACCCTCGACAACCACTGTGATTATTATTATTTGACCCTGCTGGTCATTTATGAACATCTGAACATATTGGCCATGTTCTGTTATAATCTCCACCCGGCACAGCCAGAAGAGGACTGGCAACCCCTCATAGCCTGGTTCCTCTTTAGGTTTCTTCCTAGGTTCTGGCCTTTCTAGGGAGTTTTTCCTAGCCACTGTGCTTCTACACCTGCATTGCTTGCTGTTTGGAGTTTTAGGCTGGGTTTCTGTACAGCACTTTGTGACATCAACTGATGTAAGAAGGCCTTTGATTGATTGATTGATTGTGGGCCACACTGGGAGCAGTGACATCCAAGCAATAAAACCTGACAAAAGTGTGTGGTGATGCCCAACTCACCTCTGCACAAATATCCCCAATACAAATAGCCCTTACATAGCCTGGAGATGTGTTTTGAGTAATTGTCCTGTTGAAAAACAAATGATAGTCCCACTAAGCGCAAACCAGATGGGATGGCGTAATTCTGCGGGAACCATGCTGGTTAAGTGTGCCTTGAATTCTAAATAAATCACTGGCAGTGTCACCAGCAAAGCACCACCACGCAAGCATTTATATATGCAGGCCTCAACCACTACCCTGAGAGCACTTGATTCAATATATCATGCTGCCTTCGGGTTCATTACAAATCAAAAACGTCTAACACATCATTGTGATCTCTCCAGCACTTTTGGCTGGTCGTCCTTGACCTTGCGTAGGCTTAAACACTGATATACACTGATTTATAAGGCTATACTAGCTAAAATGTAATTTTGTCTCTGTTCTTTTTTAATCAGGTCGGTAAATAAATATCTATTGTTTCATTTGGAGAGGGGGATGGGCCTTGCTATACCCAAAGAGGGCAACATCATGACAGTGCTTAGGGTCGTTGTCCTGTTGGATTGTGAACCTTCAACCCAGTCTGAGGTTCTGAAAGCTCTGGAGCAGGTTTTCATCAAGGATCTTTCTGTACATTGCTCCGTTCATTTTTGCCTCGATCCTGAAGAGTCTCCCAGTCCCTGCCAATGAAAAACATCCCCATTCCATGATGCTGCAACCACCATGCTTCACCGTAGTGATGATGCCAGGTTTCCTCCAGATGTGACGATTGGCATTCAGGCCAAAGAGTTCCATTTTGGTTTCATCAGACCAGAGAATTTTGTTTATAATGGTCTGAGTCTTTAAGTGCCTTTTGTCAAACTCCAAGCAGGCTGTCATCTGCCTTTGAGGATTGGCTTCCGTCTGGCCACTCTACCTTAAAGGCCTGATTGGTGGAGTGCTGCAGAGATGGTTGACCTTCTGGAAGGTTTTACCATCTCCTCAGAGGAACTCTGGAGCTCTGTCAGAGTGATCATCATGTTTTTGGTCACCTCCCTGACAACGGCCTTTCTCCTCCGATTGCTCATTTTGGCCGGGCGGCCAGCTCTAGAAAGAGTATTTGTGCTTCCAAACTTCTTCTATTTTAAGAATGATGGCCACTGTGTTCTTGGGGACCTTCAATGCTGCAGACATTTCATGGTACCCTTCCCCAGATCTGTTCCTCGACACAATCCTGTCTCAGAGATCTATGGACAATTCCTTCGACCTCATGGCTTGGTTTTTGCTCTGACATGCACGGTCAACTGAGGGACCTTATATAGACAGGTGGTTGCCTTTCCAAATCCAATCAAGTTGTAAAAACATCTCAAGGATGATCACTGGAAACAGGACTCACCTGAGCTCAATTTCGAGTATCATAGCAAAGGCTCTGGATACTTATGTAAGTAAGATGGTTATTTTTATGTCATTATGTGGTATTGTGTGTGGATTGCTGGGGAAAATGTTTGATTTAATACATTTTAGAATAAGCAATAGCAATTGTATGTACACACTACATGACCAAAAGCATATGGACACCTGCTCGTTGAACATCTCATTCCAAAATCATTAGCATTATTATGGAGTTGGTCCCCACTTTGCTTTCCACTAGATATTGAAACATAGCTGCGGGGACTTGCTTCCATCCAGCCAAAGAGCATTAATGAGGTAGGGCACTGATGTTGGGCGTTTAGGCCAATAAATCCCAAAGGTGTTCGATGGGTCAGGGCTCTTGCAGGCAAGTCAAGTTCTTCCACACCGATCTCAACAAAACATTGCTGTATGGACCTCACCTTGTGCACAGGTGAATTGTCATGCTGAAACACAAAAGGGCCTTCCACAAACTGTTGCCACAAAGTTGCCTGTACAGAATCGTCTAGAACGTCATTGTATGCTGTAGTGTTAAAATTTCCTTTCACTGGAACTAAGTGACATAAACCATGAAAAAACCACCCAGACCATTATTTCTCCTCCACCAAAACCTACAGTTGGCACTATGCATTGGAGCAGGTAGCGTTCACCTGGCATCTACCAAACCCGGATTCGTCCATTGGACTGCCAGATGGTGAAGCATGATTCATCACTGCTCCAGAGTCCAATGGTGTCGAGCCTTACACCACTGACGCTTAGCATTGTGCATGGTGATCTTAGGCTTCTGTGCGGCTGCTCCCATGGAAACCCATAAAGCTCCCGACAAACATTGTGCTGACGTTGCTTCCAGAGGCAGTTTGGAACTCAGTAGTGAGTTTTGTAATCGAGGACAGATCATATTTACGTGCTATGTGCTACAGCACTCATTGGTTCCATTCTGTGAGCTTCTGAGGCCTACCCCTTCACGGCTGAGCCGTTGTTGTTCCTTGATGTTTCCACTTCCAAATAACAGCACTTATAGTTGACCGGGGCAGCTCTAGCAGGGCATGATTTTGACAAACTGACTTGTTGGAAAGGTGGCATCCTATGACGGTGCCATGTTGAAAGTCACTGAGCTATTCAGTAATGCCATTCTACCACCAATATTTGTCTATGGAGATTGCATGGCTGTGTGCTGTGGGAAGACTGCACCACCCTCTGAGAGCCCTGCGGTTGCAAACAGCCTGAACAGTATGTTCTCAATAATGCATCTGTAAACATTTGTGAGGGTGTTGAGCCTTTTCACCACACTATCTGTTTTGGTTGACCATTTCAGATTGTCAGTGATGTGTACGCCGAGGAACTTGAAGCTTCTCACCTTTTCCATCATGGCCCCATCGATGTGGATGGGGCGTGCACCCTCTGCTGTTTCCTGAAGTCCACGATCGGCTCCTTCGTTTTCTGAACGTTGAGGTTATTTTCCTGGCACTACTCCACCTTGGTCTCGTCATTGATCATGTTCCACTGAGCAAACAATTTCTGTACTTACAGCATTCTTACAAATGCATTTTTAGCAGGTTTTTGATTGGCGGGCCATTTTATGAATGCAACTGTTTATGTCGAACTAATGAAAAAAAAAAAGATTTTTGCTGTGGTCCCCGGGACTGATGAAGTTAATTAGTATTGCTAAAGGCATGACTGTTACAATCATGGTCTTCGCTGTGGATTTGACTTTCACTTGACTAGATTCAAGGGATTTCTTGGAACTAATCCTATGACATTAACACAGCATGCCAGCACAGAAATGGTCTCTGAAAAAAAGCATGTAATAGCAATTAAAAGTCACAATGTTGAGCTTCACCTTGGACTCATATGTCCTCTTGTACAAATATTTTCTCTCTAAGTGTCTGAGTCCAGAGGGAACATTCCTTTGGCAAGTCTTAATATGTGATGAAATTACCAGCCAAGTAGAGTCATTGAAATCCCTGCCAACATCAGAGGATCAGTATGATGAGTCAAGGTTTTAATAGAATATTGTGGGAGCAACTGTAATCCAATATAATGTATTTCATGAAAGAGTTTACCAGGCCTGGGTTGTTTGGTTAAGCATGAAGACCTATTTGGACACACGAGTAAAATACTTTCAAATTCTCAAGGTGCACTTTATGTAACGGATAATTTTCAATGTCCTGTACCTTACCTTGGAAATAATGGATGACACAGCGGGAGCCGAGACCCTTTGCAGAGTTCATTTTTCCAAGGTAATGTACGGAACGGAGGCGTTTATCCCACTTACACCACAGTTGCCAAAGAAAACAATACTCAAGCACAAATTTATTGGTATATATATATATATATATATATATATATATATATATATGGATATATTTTTTTAAGCAGATGTATACTTTCTCATCTTTTGGTTGCAAGAGACGTGACCCAGTTGTTCGTTCGTTTAGTTCTATATTTATAGGCGCGACCCAGTTATTCGTTCTATATGTTCAGTTGCCATGCTCGCTGACAATTATTCTTCATCCAGAGCTCTGGCACCATTGCATGCTATGTGTTTGACTACATTGACCGATTGGAATGACTGCAGATTGCTGTGTCTAATTGTGTACATTTTACTGGCAATAATGGAACCAGAGGTGAATTCCTTGCTGTCCCATGTGGTTCAGATGGTAGAGCATGGTGCTTGCAATGGCAGGGTTGTGGGTTTGATTCCCATGGGGAACCAGTATGAAAATGTATGCACTCACTACTGTAAGTAGCTCTGGATAAGACTGAAAAATGTCAATATAGCCACGTATGGTAAAACAATTGAGGACTTGATAACCAACGTCAAGTTAGGGAAATCAAGACTTACTTGTCATGTTATATGCCTACATGATTATAATGTGATACAATTGGCCTTATGCCATTTGTATTACATTGTTATGATCAGAACGTGCATGATTATTCCTGAAAAGTTTTTCATTGTTATAAAATAATGAGACTATACACATTACATAGTCCGGTGAAGATGTAGGAGATAACATTAAAAAAAGAGAACAATTCTGTGTGGGTTGAAGTGCAGGCAAGCATGAAAGTAGTTACATCCCACAACAATAACAGTGGTCTGATTGGAGGGTTAAACAAGAGTTAAGTGAGAAGCTATACAATAGAGAGAGAAATCAATGTGCATCCACACATGGCCCTTGTCGAGACAGCTCTGGTATTTTCGTCAGAGCTCACAGGTATGCAAATTGCCTTTTGTCAATACGTTAAACTCGAGAGCAAATGGCTCACCTGACGGCACCATACGACAGGGAACTTTTAAATTGTTTGAAACAATAACAGACAGCTGTGTGTGCGTGCTTGTGTGGTTACTTGCAATGGTACAAGAGCACACATCATTCTCTAATATTAATTGAGTCTATGGTGTCGGCAAAACATAAATGTGTTCTGATTAAATAAAGGTATTGAGAATTCAAATAACTGTGCTAGCCTAACTACTGTCAGCTGGCAATTAAGCATTTCTCTGCTCTGACATACTTAATGTACTAAGCAAAACTTAGTGACAAATTGAAGAAAAAACTAAGAAGAAATTGTCAGAGAAAAGTGCATAAAGATAAAGAGACATGGGAACAAGAAGACAGTATTAAAGGTGACAAACAGAAAAAGAGTGACACGCGGGAGAGAGCAGTGACCAATGAGAATGATAAGAGAGATCAGAGCCAGACAGAGAAAGAGAGAAGGGAAAAGCTGGACAGAAAATGAAAGACTGTGGGTCCCTGTAGCAAGAGAGAGAGGGAGTGACAAAGCCAGAGTGAGGGTGTGACCGAGAAATGGCTCCCTCTATGCTGTGACAGCATTGTGACAAGAAATCAGCAAAGACCATGAAAGATGCATGAGCAAGGTTTTGGTGAGCTCCCATTCCTTGTCAAGAGGAACTACAAATACCAAGAGCCTGAGAAAGTCACCTCTAAGCTCCCTGTACACTTTTCAAAAGAGTGAGAATGGAAATATTGTCGCGGTCACACTGTAGGCTATGCTTAAGGGCTTGAAAGTAATCATTTCACGGTATTCGGCGCATGTGACAAATACATTTTGATTAGATTTTTTGAAACATTTGATTACAGTTGCATACAATTAATTTGTCCTGTATTATAACAGCAAAATAATCCTGCAGCAACAGCATTTGAACGTTTAGTCCATAATGTTGCTTGATCGGTGGTTAGGCTATTTTTTTTCAAAAATAAGGGTACATGAAAAGTGCAAAACGTTTAATACAACTGTCGGTTTTCAGAGCATTTATGTAATTCCCGAAGTTCATCTGCATTTCAGCAACAAAAGTGATCAAATTTAAGATCCTACATCTGTAGGTTCGATGAATTGGCTAAATATCACGGGTCCATTAAAAGAGCAAGCAATAAATTTGTCTACTCTGATTATAAGATTAGCAACGGCCAAACCCAAGGATATTAAAAAATTAAACTGAAAGTATACAAACTTAATCTAATTTGACCATAGACAAATTAGCTACAGTGTACATTTCATTGAAAGTTGCCCTGAGTGTTTAGATGATGAATCTTCTGCATGTGGAAAGTGATGGTACATGCACTCATAATTTCTGAAAATAAACATCTAACAAGCAGCAGTATCTACAATATAACTGGGAATGAAATATGAATAACTTTAATAGGTTGTTGATTGTTAATTGTCTCTGGCATGTTTGAATTGACATAGTGGGCTTAACTAATATACAGAATGGACCTGGAGGAAAATACGTGAGGGTCATGCTTTTTCAATTTCAGTCAAGGGGAGTTTTTTTGTATAAGTGATAAAATGTCAATATTTCTCAGTGTTTAAGAATGAGTTGCTTATTTGGCTATACGATGTATATTGATGTATGCCAGATGCCACCCCTCATCTCTGATTATCTGCTGGACATGCAATATTACGTGCGGTCTCAATCAACTGTTCTCTAGCCTATAAGCTATGAAGTACATCCTCAGAGAAGCACAGATATATTACTAAGAACATTCACTTCCTTCCTGAGTCTTTTGCGCTGCTGGGAATGGTGTAAATTAAACTGGGCTGCATGACACTCTGCAATGGATATTCCAGCCCTGGCCTGCTCTGCTCTGCTCTGCTCTGCTCTTGCTGATCAAAACATTGTTGCAGCTTAACCAATGCTATATGTAACTCTACAGTGGCAGTTCAGGATGAAAGTCAAATTATTCTGTTCGGATCGATTCCCCAAAATCCAATATCTTGCATAAGGACTAGCCTACGTTCAGTTCAGTTTGAGAAGGAGAGCGCCAAGCTGAGAAGCATGACTATAGGTCATTTTCGATAGTGTGCTACTATAATTGATTTTTATAAAAACACATGTATTTCTTGCCCATGATATTTATCAGAGTTATTGATCTCACAATAAGCTAGATTCGAGTAGCTTACATTGTGGTGCTGAAACTTGAAGCGGGAGCCACAGCACACTCAATCAGAAATGGACAGCTCATGGAAAGTAGGCAAATTCTCGTTAACTAACAAGAGGGCTTTGTGTTGGAGCCTATTTCTTCTTATTTAAGAAAACATTTACTAAATAAACTAAAGTGAAAAAACAATCAAATCAAAAAAGTAACAAGAACATTACATAATAACGAGGCTATATACAGGGGTTACCGGTACCACAGGTTAGTCGAGATCATTTGTAAAGTGACTATGCATAGATAATAAACAACGAATAGCAGCAGTGTAAAAACAAAGGGCCCTTTCCTCTCAATAGTGCAGCTGTAGAATGTTTTGTTGATTAAGGGGCCATGCCAAATATTTTCAGCAACCTGAGGAGGAAGAGGAATTGTCATATTCTTTCCAACTCTGTTGGTATGTATGGACCATGATATTTCCTTAGTGTTGTGGACGCCAAGGAACTTGAAGCTCTCAACCCGCTCTACTACAGTCCTGTTGATGTGGATGGGGGCGTGCTGGTCCCTCTGTTTCTTGTAGTCCACGATCAGCTCCTTTGTCTTTCTGATGTTGAGAGAGAGAGGTTGTTGTCCTGACACTACACTGCCAGGTCACAGACCTCCTCCCTATAGGGTGTCTCATCGTCTTCATTGAATAGGCCAACCACCATCGTGTTGTCAGCAAACTTAACGAGGGTGTTGCAGTCGTGGGTGAACAGGGAGTACAGGAAGGGACTGAGGGTCAGCTTGACGGATGTGTTGTTACCTACCCTTACCACGTGGGGACGGCTGGTCAGGATGTCCAGGATCCAGTTGCAGGAGGAGGGGTTCAGTCCAAGGGTCCTGAGCTTAGTGACTGTGTTAAAGGCTGAGCTATAGTAAATTAATAGCATTCTCACTCACATGTGTACCTATTGTCCAGCTGGGAAAGGGAAGTGTGGAGTGCAAATGTGATTGCTTCATCTGTGGATCTGTTGGGGCAGTACGCGAATTGGAGTGGGTCCAGAGTGTCTGGGATGATGTGAGCAATGACCAGCCTTTCAAACATGTCGTGGCGACAGATGTGATTGCTACGGGGCGACAGTCATTTAGACAGGTCACCTTGGTGTTCTGCTTAAAACATGTAGGTAATACAGACTGGGTCAGGTGGTTGCCAGCTGGTTAACCCATGCACTGAGTGCACGTCCTGTTAATCTGTCTGGCCACGCAACCTTGTGAATGTTATCCTGGTTTTTTGGTCTTACTGTGAACAGCTGGTACTCTCATTCATCGTTCAGTGCTGCTTGCCTCGAAGCGAGAATAAAATGAATTTAGCTATTCTGATAGGCTTCACTTTGTAATGATTTTGTGTCTGTATAAGTGTCCTGCTGCTTGAAATTAGTAGCTCTAGCCTTTAGCTCTGTGCGGATGTTGCCTGTAATCCATGGCTTCTTTTTGGGATCCATGGCTTTTGTTCCTGTCCATTCAGCCAGTAAGGTTCATTGTCCATCGCACAGACAGGAAGAGAGGGTTTTGTTTCTGGTCACATACAGGAACTCAAGGAATTTTGTTAACTCGATCTGGAATACTTCACTATCAAATATTTACCGCATTCCGATTGTTTTGATCACTTGGACTGGGAAATGTTCCAGGTCACATCTGATGATAATATCGACGTATACACCGATTTGGTGATGGTATTTATCAGAAAGTGCATAGAAGATGTTGTTCCCACTGTGATGATTAGAACCAAAAACTGTGGTTAGATGTCAGCATTCACTGAAAGTGCGAACCACTGCATTTAACCTCTCCAGTGAGATTGCAGAGCGCCAAATTCAAATACAGAAATACTCATTATAAAAATTCAGAAAAGACAACTGTTTTACATTGGTTTAAAGATTAACTTCTTGTGAATCCAACCACGGTGTCAGATTTAAAAAATGCTTAACGGCGAAAGCATACCTTACAATTATTTGAGAACATAGCCCAGCAGACAAACAGTAACCAGCCAGAAATAAAATAAAATTTATAATTTACCTTTGATGATCTTCATATGTTTGCACTCAGAAGACATTAATTTATTCAATAAATGTTCCTTTTGTTCGATAAAGTCTCTCTTTATATCCGAAAACGTACGTTTTGTTCGCGCGTTTTCTTCAGTAATCCACAGGCTCAAACACAGTCACAACAGGCAGACAAAAAATCCAAATTGTTTCCATAAAGTTCATAGAAACATGTCAAACGATGTTTATATTCAATCCTCTAAACAATCTATAATATTTCAACTGGACAATAACGTCGTCACTCTCCCTGGTCGCGCGCATGAAAAAGCTCTGTGACACGGCAGGGTCCACTCATTCAGACTGCTCTTACTTCCTCATTTTTCAGAATACAAGCCTGAAACAATTTCTAAAGACTGTTGAAATCTAGTGGAAGGCATATGAACTGCAATTTGAGTCCTAAATCAATGGATACTGTAATGGCATTGAATAGAAAACTGCAACAACAACAAAAAATTCCTACTTCCTGAATCTTTTTTTCTCAGGATTTCACCTGCCAAATCAGTTCTGTTATACTCAGACATAATTTTAACAGTTTTGGAAATCCTATCTTCTGGGCCTAAGTAGAAGGCAGTTTAATTTGGGCATGCTTTTCATCCAAAATTCCAAATGCTGCCCCCTACCCTAGAGAAGTTAACCATGCCAAAAGAAAAGCTACATCCTCTGTAAGGCAATTAAAGTAGCGAAATGACAGTACAGGGACAAAGGGGAGTCACAATTCAATGGCACAGACACGAGACGTATGTGGAAGAGACTCCAGACAATCGTGGATTATAAAGGGAAAACAAGCCACTTCGCGGACACCAATGCCTCGCTCCCTGACGAGCTATACACTTTCGAGCAGCCAACCTGGGCCCCCGACGCTGTGTGCTCTCGTTCGACGTGGCCATCGTAAGCAATTTATTTAAGAGTGTTAAGCCCAGATTGCATCCAGATTGCATCCCAAACCAGGCCCTAACAGCATGTAACAGCTAGCTGGAGTGTTTACGAGCATATGCAATCTCTCCATATCCCAGTCTGCTGCCCCCACTTGCTTCAAGATGTCCACCATTGTTCATATACCCAAGAAAGTGAAGGTAACTATTAAATTACTCTCTCCACTTACAACTTACTTCTGTCAATCAGAAGTGCCTTTAGAGGCTTGTCAATTCTTCAGCGTTTCAATGCCTTTTCGGGAGTGGGGGGGTGCTATGTTGACATATGGAATTGTTTTAAGATGGTCATAATTTGGGTCCTTTAGCTATTTGACATTGAATTTTAGGATGCATTTAGGTATACCACCTGAGTGGTGCGGTGTTCTAATGCACTGCATCGAAGTGTTGCGGCGTCACTACAGCCTGGGGTTCGATGTTTGGTTTTAAATATGCTTAACTATCAAAAGTAAATGTACAAATAATTTCAAATTCCTTATGTTAAGCAAACCAGGCGGCATCATTTAATTTTGTAGGGATTAGGGTTTGTTTCTGGACAGGGCCATAGTGAACTATATCAAATGCTGAACCCTTTCTCCTCATAGCGTTCTGTATTCATGGGACTTGAAAAAATATATATTGTTATCTTGAACATTGTTTCTTTCTTACACATGTTCACATAGACAAAGAATTACTAAATAGGTCAGTTTGATGTACAGTATGTACCATTCTCTTGATCAATTTTGTTTCCAGTCCATACCACCTTGTTATCCAGTTAATGTGTTAATCATTAATAGTACATAGCAACACAATTGCATTCATGTGTGTGAAATTGAAGATAACCTTTAAGGGTTTGCTAACAGTGCATAGCTTTACATTTATATTGTAATTTCAACCAAGCTTGAGTGTAAGTACTTTAAAAAGACTGACTGTTATTGATGAGTCGGTGAACATGATATCTTAGGGAACTGTCTGTTTAAAGGGGGATTGGTGAAAATGAAATTATATTAAACTATTTACAAAAACTGTGTTTTATAATTGTTTTATAATTTGTCATCTTCCAAGTAAAAGTTTGACTAGATGGTGGAAAATATGTATACATTTCATGTGTATAGGCATTAATATACATTTCCATCCCACTCAGAAATGTATAGTAAATTTGATATGGCACAGATCTGAACAAACCGACATCAAAGCCCACAATATTGGAGGAATGTAAGACTTTATCCATGCAAAAAACGTATCCTCCTTTAAGTTAGTATACACATGAAGTCCATGATATAGGCATTCATTTACTTTTTCCTCCGACTCTGAAATTTCCTTTAGATTTGTGATGGCAAAGCTCACAACAAATTGACATCAAAGTCCAACAAGTAAGTATAGAAAAACAGCTTTTCAAACCAACCGCCCTCTCATCTCCTCCAATGAAGACTCCATGTCATGAAAGTTAAATTACCAAACATTTGCAGAGTCCTGTGAAGTATCAAAAAAATAAATGAATGTGACTTGAATATCACATGAGGATGGAAGGAGATGGTAAAATAAAATAAGTGATTGTTTATTACTTTAACGCTCACATGTGAAAGATGGAGAGACTGGTATTAAAGTGGAACTGACAGCATTTTAGCCACATTAAATCTTATTAAAATCTGGTCATATGCACCCCTATGCAGAATATGACACAAAAAAAGAAAAGTGACCAAGCTTTTGGACAATTAATAGACATTGCAGTAAATAAAAACATGTCTCGTCCAAGACGGAGTCTACACAGACTGGTGCGCAATGGTCAATCAGAGCTACAGTTGGCCTTTGTAAAAACAAGCCATTTGCCACATGGTGTTGTCATCATTACACTTTGAACTGGTCTATGTGTTTACAGGCAGTTGAAACAGAGCGACTTTAGATCAATTGAACGCATTCGCCAAAAAATACACATGAATGTATTTCTGAAAATATGTAAAGACCACAGGACTTCTCTTACATTTGGGAACCTTCCAATCCTATTGATCAAACAACCATGAAAAGGTAGACTCTCTCAGTTATGCACATGAACAAACAACTAATGCTAGCCAGGGCAAGATGAGCTAAAATCGAACTAGGGAACATTTGATAAACACTAAAACCTTTTCAGCTAGTTGGCTGTCAAAATAGCACTGATAAACGATGGGGAATTATAGCCTACTCCTCTTTCGGCAGCTTGCCTGCCAATGTACGCTTGTCCCAACCAAGCACCCAAGCTGACTGGGCTAAAGTTGGCTAGCCTACAAGCTAGCTACTTCCAGACACAAATGTGAGAACACTGATAATTTTACTCACCATAGCAGAGCTGGTTAGGCAGTTTACATGTTATCTAGAGTGTTTGTGAATAACTATTACTTTTTTTGCCTACGTTTACTGACACTGTTCACCTTCAGCGGGTGTTAAATGTTTGTAAATTCATCCGATATTTTGCGCTCTGGCACACTCAGAAGAGAGTGCTCTGAAATCGGATTATATCGCCAGAGTGATTTTGAGAATGGAAGAGATATGATAACTGGATAACTGTTGTTCAAGTTCTTGCTAGCTAACCACATGACACCTGCATCTTTAGCTGTGTATCGCAACTGAAAATCATTATGGGGGGAAAAAGTCAGTCACTTACCCACTCCACCAATGGCATGGCATGGCATCCTCCTAGCAGTTAGCCAGCTAGCTATTT